>NW_026946363.1:5297769-5609402 GCF_035222375.1 Podospora pseudocomata | reverse complement strand
CTGTTGTTGGTCGTACAATAACCACTCGCTATGAACCAACCCACCCACTGTTGGGCCAGAAGTGCCAAACGCCACACTCGCGAGCATGAGGAATCACCTGGGATGACACGTGTGTGGAGTAGGTGATCATTAATTAGATCCGGTACGTTTTCCAACTGTTTCTTCAAAAAGCCGTCCGTCCTCTAACCTGGTCGAGGTTTCTCAGCCATCTGACCCTGACCCAACATGGGGAATCTTTGCTAATCCGAAACCCGGACACCGCCAGAGAGGCACAGCTAGTCGGCCATGCCATCGAGCTGCCTTTTCGGGGCCTGGCGTTGGAACGTTAGTTGCAGTTGGATACTATACATTCTCAAATCACGATATTCGCCCATATGGCCCAGCGAAGCTTGAGCTCTACCGTATCTGACTAGTAACTGCAACTCTTTTCGAAAGCGACCCAAAGTCCGAGGTCTCCACGCGATGACACTCATCCATCAGCGATTGGAAATCGATACCCGAGGCTTTGCAAGCAACCAACCACTGGCTCTTGTTGCACCTTCGCCGGCTTCCAAATCCAGAAACCCGATGGTGCCAGCCTTCGGTCGTTCACCAGCAGTTTGTCAGGGTCTGCAACCAAAAAACTCACAAGGCCACCATCAGCCCTATCAGGCAATATGGCTCTGTTTCGGGCGTGGCTCGAGCCGGCTCATCGTGCATCAGCCCCATCACTCGGCGGCCGGAAGACACGCTGTGGCGTTCAACCGCCATAACGACACGGCGCTGCCTGTTTCGCTCGGACTTGCACGAAGGTCCCATCCCTGAAGCCAATGTTGCCATCATGATCGCCCCGGCTTCTTCAGTGATACAGTTGTTATTACACTTGTAAGATTTGGTTAGACGATGAAGCCTCTGCATCATTTCGCCTATCGCCCTCAGTTTTCCCTGCCTCTGGACCTGACTAGACTACCCACGGAAGCTACAAGGTGGCACTGGGTGACTTCTTGAAGTGTATAGTCGTTCGTCATTACTTGATATATCCCTGGCTCATCTGGATATTGCGTCTTTCTAGAAGCAGAGCGCCTGGTGTCAGAACTGTAACCGCTGCTGACATAATGACCTTGATGTGATGGTGGCGCTGAAGGATTCGCAACTATGCGCCTGGCTTGTTTGGTACCGTCCAAGACAAGCGTTTTAGCGGTCGAAGATGCGAAACATGAAGGGGAGGCGGCGTGGGACGTCTTCCAGAAGCTCGAAATTCTTCTGTTGCTATGGTTGTGGAAGTCGGACGGAACAGACGGAAGGGATATCATCACATCACATCGCATCCGACCTTGATATCCAGGGCGTCCGAGCGGTGACCCTGATGATAGCACGCTCTCTTCTAGGAAGATATGCTCCGCTCGCCAGTGGCCCAGTACGGAGTACAAGCAGTAGCCAAGTTTGCTGCAAGGACGGAATATTAAAGCCATCTGTCAGAATCTCATGCTCCTCTAGAAGCATGGAACCCGGCATCCACGCCCGTTTTCCCAACATTTATAGGTACCTTATCTCGACCAGGAAAGAATGAGCGGGCGTCACGGAAGAAGGGGAAAGGGGGGGCAGTTCTACAGGCTGGTATTTTGTCGGAGATGGCTCCGGTACACGCCAGCCAGCTCGGGCTCCCCTGTCTCCCTAACTCTATCCAGTTCCTACCTTACCACATGGAAACTATCAAAGCACCTACATACGAAGTCATTTCCCCTAATTCGCCAGCCCGAAGACGCTCTGTGCCACTGACTACGACCCCTTCCTTAATGAAGCCCCCCCCTGCATAGAGACTGTGGGGGGGAGGAGCGTACCATTGTCCGTTGTTGTCAAAGTTCTTTGATCCTACCGGACGGATAGGGAGCGCAGAGCCAAGGCTTCCTTACCGGTGAACAAATCGGGGAACCTTGTCATCGTGGGGAGCAGCGGCGGCCGGAGGAGGAGGGTTAGGAGTAGGGTACCTTGATGGTTGTGTCTCGGGCGGGAGAGTGGCTGACTATTACTGGATGGACATTCCAGGCCCTGAGGGGTTGCGAAAGGGCCTTTCAACCCGCCCGGAGGACCTGTCAACAATCTCGGTGGCAGAACAATTTCCACCGCTGAGTAACCACATCGTTGTGGTTTATATCCCGTCAAGCAGAACATTTTGTAAACGACGGGGTGTGGGTAAGGGATTTGCGCAGCTCGATACCCACAACCCATCCACTCACTCAGTTTTGTCACTGCCAACAAGCAAAAAATAACACGGTACACGACTCAACTTCCTTGATTTTAGTGACTACTGTAATGCAGTTCCACCACCGCCCCCTTTTCTCCCATGATTCCACCAGCCAGCCGGACCAACCGGAACAGAAGGCTTTACGAAGCTGTCCGCTTGCTGCCCATGTTATGCTTGGGTGAAACTCTAACAAGGGATGTCGATGATGTCGACAGAGAGGAAAATAGCACGCGCCGCAGATAACTTGTCATGATGCAACTGCAACTCCTTGCATTGGGATGCTTGAAATGCTGCCGAGATGAACGCCGTGGGAGGAGGAGGAGACGTGCGTCGTGGTGTTGCTTTTTTGGCGCGGTTGTTTCGAGATTGGGTGGTGTAGGGGGTTAAGGTAAGGGGATGGATCCTTCCCGATGGAAAGGAGCTGTGCCTCTTCCTTCTCCTGGAGTAGGTCGCCGACGACGACGACGACTACCACTAACATCACTGTGAAGGGAAAGGAGGGGGGGGGATTTGGTTAGAGAGTAGAGAGAGAGAGAGAGACAGAGGTGGGAGAAAGGGCATGCGGGAGGGAGGCCAGACAAGCTTCTTGCAATGTGCCGCCGCCACGAAGCTGTGGGAAAGTGGTTTGCTGGAGCTCTTAGCTGTCAAAGCATCACGAGTACGAGCGCGCTTGAGACTGGACGTCAACAACAACAACAACAACAACAGACCAAATTAGATATCGAATAGAGCTAGCAAGCCCCTCCTCCATCCGCAGCCTTCCCAAGTGCGATTTCTACCTGCCCCTACCAAACCATCTTCACAGCCGCCGCCGACACCGACAGACAGCTTTCGGTCCCGACAGCAGGGTAGATCATATCATTATGATCAAAAACTCCACTTAACTATCTATCCACCACCCCCCCCTCCCCCCCCCGGGCCCAGACGCGCGGCTGTAGTCGGAACTTTTGGCCTTGATTTCTTGTCGGTGTTGAGGCGAAGCCTCCATGTATCTGGTCACTAACCTATCTGATAGCATCTGCTATCATGCAGGGAGATCGCTATTATAAACACAACACGCCACTTTCAAGCAAAAGAAAAACGTGGCGAACCAGTGGTTTCTCAAACAATATAGAAGCCTAATTTCTTTTTCGAAGCAACGAGGTCTGAATTAACATGGCCGGATAGAAATCCGACCCTTTTTCTTGACCAGGGGGGGGTGGGTGGCTGTAAGTTGCAGACTTGGATCGGGTGGCCGGCCGGCCGGGCTTGGGTTGGGCCCTGACAGGTACAAGCAAGTTTTTCTGTGTTTTTGACAGCAGTATAGGTATCTGCTTTCTGGGTTGACGGGGGAGAGGCAACGGTGGGATGGAACGTCGAAATACCACATGGCGAGCTGGCTGGCTTCCCTGGTTGTGTGGTATGCAGTTTATGTGCTTTCTCTCATGTTCAGGGATTGTGATGGTGATTATTCAGAGGCAAAAGAATCCCCGATATCTCCATGAGCTTAGGTAGCTTCCAACTACTTCAACAGGTCAGCCCATACACCTATTCATCTCGATAACACACGGCAAGGATTCCTCAAACGGTTGAGAAAGTTAACGGCCATCGGAAAGGACCCGAGGAGAAGGGGGTGAGGCGTACCAGGGAGGCGAGCTGCAAGGTGAACTTGAGAGGCGAGACGGGAAACCTCCTCGCCAGACTTGAGGGGTGGTGGTGGTCAATTTTCCTTCTGGAAGCGAAATGCCGAGCACTCTCTCGCTCTCTCTCTCTCTCTCTCTCTCGGGAGGATTTGTGGGAAAGCGGGAAGGGAATGCGGTGAGTCGGTATGGGGTAGTAGTCGTGTAGGTACATGCGGTGTCATTCAGGCGTTTTTCTACGCCGCCTCCTTTGTGCTTTGTCTCCTGCCTTTGTAGGGCTGGTGCTGCTTCATGTTGCCTTGGATGTGTGTTTGTTGGATAGAGATGGTGAGTATTGTGCTGCCGGGTGATGTACAGCGTGACGCGGTTGTATCATGAGGAGGCTATAATAAGGTTCATGGGTATTATGGTAAGGGGCTCTTGTTAGCCCCGATGGAGAGGGGGTAGCGCCGAGGGGGGAGGTGAGGATGGAGTTGTTTGTTAGGGAGGGTTGGGGAAGATGATATGTAGGTATGCATCTATCAGAGAACACGTCTCAATATAGGTATCACTGGTGATATGAGAGCGGTGTATAGTATGAATGACGATAGTAGTGTGCCTGTTTCCCTGTTGGGTTTCAAAGTGGTATCTAGATAATTCCATGATGGCATTCAATGATGATCACTTGGCCCAGTTTGCAAAGTTCTGCCCTCCTCGCCGTAACGATGTCAACACGCGACATCAAAATTAGTGGCCCGACGCTAGTCTACACTGTCTCAATAGAATTTAGTTTTCCAGAAAGCCTATTCTAGAGATTTAAGACTCGAGTTGAATTTCACAAGGTCAGTTTTTCACAGACCATCACCATCACCATCACTGTGTATGACACACACAACCACACCCAACAACCACGACCACCGGAGGGGCCCATACGTAACCTCCATGTTTGCCTAAACATCCCATCTTTCCTACCATCTCAATCTTAAACCTCCCATTGCTCTAGATTTGTCATCCCGTCACACAAACTCCCCCCCTTTCCACCAAACCATGCGGCGTACACAATTTCCAACAAAAGCACACACAGGAAGCCAAAGCAAATCTCCAAGCGCCCGGTGTGTCCGGGCATAACCTAAATAGAACAGCACCTTCACTCACAAAACCAAGTTGGTAGCACGAGACATGTCCCTCGCCGGCGTGTGTGTGGGAGAGCCCCCGTCAAGCGTGGGGGGCTTGTTCTCAACCTCAGGAGTCCCTACCAAGCCCAGGGGATTACCCCTCCAACTCATCCCACCGCCCGAGAGAGCAGGGCGATGAGAGACCATAGGTAAGGCAGACTCAAGAGGCAACAATAGCCTCCCCTTGCCTTGCCAATGTTGAAACTTGACAATAGTCTGGCCGGATGGCAACCACCTCCCCCCCTTTTCAGCCCCCTCAGCTACAGACAAAACATTCTCCTCAAACATTACCTGACCCAAAACCGCTTTTAAAACACTGCCTCCACCCTGCGTTGTCTGAGATTGTGCTCGCCCTTCAAGGGGATGTTCTAACTAGCGCCTTGGAGAACAGCAAGACCCGGGTCAATATCGTGAACCGTGAGGTAGCTACACACTGCTCAATAGGTATAGTTTGTGAAGCAGAAAGCGAAGTAGTGACCGCAATGTTTAAATTTCAGGGCCCATATAGACTAGCCTGTGGTGAGAGATTATACTTTCCTTCTCGCCGGAGTTGGTGATCGTCAAAGATCAAGGTCTGACTCTTTGAGGACTGAACATACCTTAGGTAGCCATGAGGGCATTTGAGTATCAAACAATTTTAAATTGTCTATTCACTTTCTTATTTTTGCTTCACTGGTATCAATTTGGAATGGAAACCAGCGGCTCTCAAGGCCTTCTGTCAACACACACAGGCACATGTCACAACAACATCAGGGGGCACTCACAGAAACGTCGGTCACCTTGGTTAAGCAGTTTAATCCTTTCTCTTGGTACCCAGGGTGAACAACTAGATGAGGTAGGTAGGTAAACTCCCGCCCGTCTTCAATATTCAGCAGAGCCTGCCGAACAATGACAGAAAGGAACAAGGCTCGTAGAAAGATCTCACCATCACCACCAAAAAACCGAATCCAAGTTCAAAGTGTGCACACACCATACACGACATAAAAAAAAGCGACCGAATGCCAGCTTAAATACTCCATATCCCATGATTACGTAGTGAGGTAAACGAAAACGAGAAAAAACAACAACAACCATCAACAGCTATACACACAGCCCGCCCACCCGTCCGTACATCATCCAGAAACCCAGGCCACAGTAACCAACACCACACCCCCCCTATACACCCCACATTGCCCCTATCCAACGCCCCTCTCAACCTTCACACATCATCCCTACTGAATAGTCCCCTGCCTCAGCTCCTCTGAATCAGGCACCACATCCTCAATCGAGTGCGCCCTCTGCCTCAGCCCCTGCTTCTCCCCCACCATCGCCCCCGTCGCCACATTGCCAGTCCCCTTACCCCCAGCAGGAACAGCAGCCTTCTCCTTCTTCGCCGGCTCAAACCTCTTCTTCACCGCAGAAATCATCTTGAAATACCAATACCAGTTCAGCGTGTTCAGCGTCAGATTGCTCGCCACATACGTGACCGCCAACCAAACCGGCACCGGCCCCGCATCCTTGGCAAAATGCATCAAATTCTTGTCCACCCCAGAAGCCTTCTCAAACGCGGCAGCAATGTAACCCGCATCGGGGCCCCTCTGCACAGCCTTCCACATGTCAACATACACAACAGCGGATTGGTACGTTCCCCAGACGAGTCTGCAGCAGAAGAAGACGACCAAAAGCGCGATCCCGTTGTAGAGCTGCGGCTTGGAACCGGTCATGTTCAGCTTGTCAAAGAACCAGTGGATGTTCAGGAACGGGGTGGAGAGCTCGTAGAGGATGAAGATGGAGGAGTAGTAGTTCAGATAGGGGCGCTAGTAGTTTCGTCAGTACACCGCATTCCATCAAAACAGGGGGCGAGAGAGAGGGAGCATCAAACGTACGAATCCAAAAGTATAAACCGCCAGCGCGCTCACCGCATGCGCCAGCAGCCCCAACCCAAAAATATCCAGATTCAACAGCGTGATTCCCAAGTCCCAGACGAAATATCCCGCTGCCAGAGCCTGGATCATACCACTTGCTCCAGTGTACCCCCATACTCTCTGCTCCCAGTCGCTGTTGGCCCTCTCCTCGTCATAGTACATCGTCCATAGCGCCAGCCCGTTGATCAGGACTGACTGCGCGAGGGAAACGACATGGGCATCCCAGTTGGCCTTTCTGGCGCGGTGGTTCTTGGGGTAGTATTTCGAGAAGAAGGCGTTGGAGATGATGGGGGAGAGGATGGTGTGCACAAAGGTGTAGAAGGCGGCGGCGCCGAGGACTTCGTGGATGTGCAGAGGGAGAGTCGGGAGGTGAAGGGCGTCGGCGTAGGGTTGGATCCAGGCTGAGAGGGCCGGGATCGGGGCGATGGGGAAGGGGTCGCGCATGCTGGGCGGTTGTTTGAAGCAGGCGTTGCTGATGCTATCTAGGTAGGGGCGGTTTTGTCGATGGTGCTTGATGAAGTTATAGGTTTTGTGTCGATGGTGCTTGATGAAGTTATAGGTTTTGTGTCGATCAAAGACTAGGTGTATTCCGTTCGTAGACACCAACCTCGACAAAGGGTTGGTGGTGGTTGGAAAGGAGAAGGCCAAATCAGGCGGCTGTTGCCGTTCGTTCGGAGAAGCTTCTTGATTAAAAGGTGTGGTGGTTATTGGTCACCAGGCACCCACACACCTCTCTACCTCCAGGCAGATGATGCAGCCTCTATACTTTTCAACCACCTTCTTTCAGAAACAGTTCGAAGTGTAGTGTCGTCGGGATATCCTTGTAGCACCCACAGTTGCTGTGTGATGTCTCGGTTCCGTTAACAACCAGCCATGTGCCCCGTCGTCATTCGCGTATGGATAACTCGGAAGAGAGCTGTTGCAGCAAACCGTCAGTTGTCGTCGTTCATCAGCCTGTTCTGGACCACTCAAGTCCCTTTGAGGTGCGTTTTGTTGGGGATCTGAACCAGTCTTGGCACAGATCAAGCTTCTTATCTTATCAACAGGCCGAGTATCCTCTACCTCTGCTTTGCCTCATCTGACACACAATATCAAGTACTCTCTACAAGGTGTCCAAGTGCAACCCTCCAGCGGGGTGCCAAAGTAACTTCCACACCAGGTAGCTTTCCGTCCCGTCACGCGGGCACTTGGTGGGTAAACGTCATTCTGAGACTTGGGTCAGATGTCGCTTCTAGCTCAACCAGGTTGGGGCTGAAATGTGGACCTCTTTGACCATGACCTTGCTGGGCCTCCTCCTTCAGGTCAAGATGCCGAGGTACGTGATGTTTTAGACTTGTGAGAAATTAGAGAAGAGGAAAAAGGAGGTATATGTTGCTTATCATATGATCTCTGCCTTGGGTTGAGGTCTCACAACGTGGACAAGATAGGTAGCTGGCACCGCCATGCTGAACCGCGCCTTGAAAGAATGTATAAACGGCGTCTCATTCCCAAGATGGTCACACATCCCAAATCACACACTCACTACCCATGGACTTCTCAAAACGGTTCCCAAAGTTTACTAACATATATTTCCCTATCGTCCTCTCAACTGATGCTGCGAAGTCGCCCTAGGTGTACGTACAGTTACCCCTTCTTCTCTGTTGTTTACCCCTTTTCCCACGCACGCTATACTAGAACCAAAATATTTTGCATGGCACAGTACAACAAGCAGTTCTACTCGAAGAAAAACAACGCATTGAATAATAAAAAGCAAAGAATAGATATAGTAAAATCGGTTGCATCGCTTCAGCCCACAACAACCACAGCCAGAGACAACCCACACAACTCAATACAACACAAACAACAGCCCCCTTCTCTTCCAACAACCACCCCTTCTAACCACTCCTCAACCCACCAACTTTCCCCCGTACATCCCGTACATCCCCCTGGCCACCCTCTATTCACATTACCACCCATTCCAACCCCCTCACAAACTACAATTAAAACCCAAACGGATTATCCGGTGCTATTAACGCGTCAGCATTTTCATCGCTTCATGGTAATCTAGGTTCAAAAAAATAAAAATAAAAATAAAAAAAACTTACTAGCTGCAGCCAAATTCGCCCTCCGTCCGGTAGCCTGCGGCGCCAACTTCTTCGCATCAGGCTGCACCCCAAATCTCACCGGCGGTGGCGGCCCCGTCTTCTGCGGCATCAAAGGCTGCATCGGCGCCGCCAACCCCCCACCCACTGGACTTCCTGTTGTCCCAAACCCAGTCAATCCCGTCATCTGCGGCTGCAGCACACTCATACCCGTCTGCTGAGGCTGCAACGGCATGGGCAGCCCGCCACCAGGAGCAAAAGGCTGTTGCTGAACCGGCGGCTGTCCGAACCCACCAACACCAAACCCGGTAGGCTGCATCTGCATCGGCTGCATGGGTGGTGCCATGCCCGTGGGTTGTGACATGAACGGCCCCGCCGGAACAGGCTGGAAACCTGTTGGCTGAGCAGGAATACCCGTCATCATGGGCTGCATCATGGGCTGCATCCCCGTCATTTGAGGCTGCATCTGCTGCTGTTGGGCTTGCATCTGGGCGGCGTATTGCTGCTGCATCCGCTGCTGGCTGATCTCGGCTAGGCTCTGACCCGGGGGCGCGACTTGTGTCTGGAAGCCCGTCATCTGGGGCTGGAGTGGTGGTGGCGCGAATTGACTGGGTTGAGCCGTCTGAGGAGCTGATAGTGGTCGAGACGGAGGAGGAGGAGCGATCAAACCGCCTTGACCCTGGGTATACTGAGGTGCCACAGGTCTAGCACGGGCAATGTTTTGCGGGAGCTGTTGAGTGAGCGGCTGTCCGTTGACAACGGGAGCTTGCAGACCACCAAAAAAGCCAGGGGTCGCGCCGGTAGGCTGTGGAACTTGCGCGGGAGCTGGAACCGGGGCAACTGCGGCGGCGGTGGGAGCAGGCGAGAAGTCCAAAGCAGGAGGAGCTGGTGGAGGCTGAACCTGTTCTGGAACTAATGGCTGAGAGAGCAATGACAGTTCCTGCATCGAGCCCGTGAGCTTGGCCGTACTGGGCGTGGGAGCGGGGGCGGGAGCGGGAGTGGGAGCGGGAGCAGGGGCTGGCGCAGGAGCCGCAACGGGAGCCGGTGCGGGTTCAGGTGCCTTCGCTGCCGGAGCTGGTTCGGGAGTCTTGGAAGGCTTCACATCCCAAGCATCGTCATCGAATCCACCTGCGGGTTTGCTTGGAGCGGCCGCTGCAGCTGCCGGTCCTGTCGCAGTGGTGGGAGACGCCGACTTGGGCTCGGCACCGCTACCGTCCTTCTTAAAGGCATTAGGATCAACAACGTTGTTAGTCTCCACTGGTGGGGCTGGCCGTCCCTTTCTGGTGTTGTTTCGGAGAGCGCCCCCAGGACCCGAGAACAAACCACCACCAGACTCATCATCGCCAACACTACCCTTGCCTCGGGCATACTTCGTATCCAGGTATCGCATAACCTTGATGATATCACCTTCTTTGAATCCCAATTTCCTCAACACCGTAGCATTCACGTCTGGCAACACGCTCTCATCCATGGAGTCCCTTTCGAACGCTTGACAGTACCGTTCGCAGGACTGAGGTTGAATGTCGCAATCCAGGAAAAACTGGAACCAATCGTAAGTGGACTTCTTTGGCTCAATAGACGCTCCGACCTTGGTCTTGGAAGACGAGGAACGTCCGCTGCGAGCATTCTCGGCGGCAGCCTTCTTCTTGAGATCGGAAAGGGGCTTGTCTTCGTCGAGCGAGATGCCGGTGATCTGCTCGACATATTCCAGATCCGTAATCGACATCTTGGCGATGGGTACCGCGATCCTGACACCGTTCACCTTGTGCAAGTTGAGCTTGCCATCCTTCATCCCGAGGAACTGAGCCTCGACGGTAAAAGACTTTGACCGATCCGTCCACGTCCGCACCTTGGCCGGGTCGGGTTCTTGCAGTAAAGAGGATGGTCAGCGAGCGCTCTTCAAACCCCACAGATCACAAGAAACTTACTCGACTTGACGCTCCCATCCTTCGATTTCGACGAACCCGAGGCTCCGTTCTCGCGTCTGCTGGAGTGCTGTTGTCCCACAGTGTTACCATTTCTGGCCTGAGACAAACTACTACTTCGCTCGGGCAAACGCAATCCAGGGCCTACCTCTGAACTTCTCCCCTCCCTTTCCTTTCTCTCCTCCCGCTTCGCCGCCTTGAGCGCCTCCTTCGTCAATCTCGCCTCCTCCAGCCGGTTCTGCTCGATGGTCGACCGGCCCGCGTTGATACCGGAAGCCGATGTCGGAACCGGAGTGTCGAGAATGCCGGTGACTTCAATGTAGCTGCTCGGAACGACGCCTTCCAACTGGTTCTTAACCCTGCGGACCATCCACCACTCCTCGCTCTTGGTGTCGTCCAAGATGATAACCTCATCACCAATCCCAACCGTAACCTCGTCCTCGCCCTGGGCCAAGAAATCGTACAAAACAACGCCAGTCTTCTGCTGAGGCACCTTGCTCCCCTTGGTGGCCTTGACAATCTCCATCAGTCCCTCAGCACGCACGGCCCCGGCCAGCTCCCCAAGCATCGCAACAATCTCTTCTGCGGTGTCCTTTGCGCCCGCATGAAAGTCGATGCTCTTGCTTGGTTTGACCAGCTCCATAAAGACGTGCTTGCCTTCCCGAGAATAATGCGTCATCAAGTTCGCCGTCCACTCCTGCGATGGGCCGTCCGAAGCATGTTCGGGAGCAATCAAGATAATGCCAGTCCGAAGGTTGATGCCCAGAGTAGTAGGCATCTTCTTCTTCTTGCCCATCACCGAGACCATTTCATTAATGTTATACATGTGAAAGTCGCCAGGGGTGAGTGGTGCCGTGTTTGGAGTCTGAGGAACAGAGTCGCTATAGCGGTCGATGCGATCACTGTCACGGAACCCGTGTGTCTTCAGACCGCCCGAAGCAGGCGCCGAGCGGGCAGGCTCCGAGGCCTGAGAATCACCACGCGGCCGGGTCGGAAGAGGTGGCGATTTGACCTCTTGTTCTTCTTCTTCTTCTTCAGCAACATGCCGTTGTCCAGATGGCTGGAGGTCCAATGGCGCGGGGGTATGACCTCCCCGAGCAGCCATCATACCCGCAATCATGCTGGCTGGGTTCGGCGCGACAGGAGGCGAAGCCGGGCTGGCCGGCTCCGATGGGGGTCTCGGGGGAAGGGCGGGGCTGGGCGCGGCATCGCTCGGCGTCCTGACGGGAAGCGGAGGCGGAGTTAGGATGGACGGTGCGGCCTCCTCCTGCTTTTGTCCACCAGCCGCAATCTCAATGTAGTTGGCCGGCGCGAACCCGAAATCTCCTTGGTACCCTACCAAAATCCAATCCGGGTCAGTAGTATCGTAAACGTCGAGCTGGGCCTCCTCGGGGAAGGACAGCTCCTCGTCGGTTTGCCTGGTGTATTCATACAGCGCGCGAGCCTTGCTTTCCGGTTTTACCTGCAGCCATTGTACACCTCGTATCAGCGAGACCAAAGAATGGCCAAGTACCCTCCAATGCTCTGACGTGACATACCTCCTCGATGTAGTTATTCGGGATCAAGCCAACCGGCTCATCCTCATCCTCGGCCGTAGCCTTCTTCTTGGCCTTCCACCAGTCATCATCCGTGCTCTTTTCCAACACATACAGAACGTCGCCCTCGGTGATTGATAGTTCCCCCTCCGCCTGGGGAGTGTAGTCGTACAGGGCCTTGTACACACCAAGGAACCCCATTGCTGCCGCAGTCTTTGTAACTCGAGCTGGATCGATCGTTAAGGGGGGGGGGGAGCGGGGTGCCGCGCGCTATCGGTCGAGATGGTCAATGGTACGAAGCATTCGGAAAGGGGTTCACGGCGTTGTTGGAAAATGGGTTGTTGTCGTCACAGGCGGCGAAGGGCACTGCGCGCGCGCGGGGAAAGGTTGATGCAACAGTAGATTTCCCTCTGCTGGCTGGTTTTTCCTTGACTGTTGACTGTTGACGTTGGGCTGTAGCCGAAGCCAGTGGACTTGGCGCTTCCAGAGAGAACGCTGGACTGTTGCAACAGGCGGACGAATCGAATGCGAATGGGAAAGTGGACAAACGTGGGCGTTGCCCCGGAAAGTGGACCGAAAAGGCGCGAGCGTGTGGTCTTTTGCCCACAAATGGCTCGCTCTTCTGCCGGTGGTGGTGCTTCTTCTTCGTCCAAACCTTTCTCCCTCAATCTCTCCCTCTTGTCGTCCTGGGATAGTCAAAAAAAGTCGGAGAAGTTGGTTACGAAAATAATAACATGCAAAAGGAGGTGGTCGAGAGATGATTGAATGAATGGGGACCCAGAAGCTATCGCTCGGCGGACCGGGGGAAATTGGCCGGGCTATTCCCAATATGTTTCAAAGGCTAGACTGGACAGGAGTTGAAGATGTGCCTGCAAGAAGGCGCAACGTTAAAAACGCAATTCTGTAGATAGGTATGCACAAGGTCTAGGTTTGTCTAGGACGAGTGAAAAGCTGACGTCTCATAGCAGAATTCAATTAACACATACATGTGCAGGAGTCCGCCCGGGCAGCCTTCTCTTTCCTGTCTCTGTACAACCTGGCAGTCAGCCTTAGATAACGCACTGTCAGTCCCTGCCTGGCAGCTGGCCGTCGATCCCATCTGCTGAAAGTGGGTGGGGGCATTTAAACGGAGCGCCACGTGCTCTTCCACGGGTCTGGAACCCTTTGGAAAAAAGGGGGTGAACGGTCGCCCCTGAACACGGACGATGTAAACACGGTCCAAACATGATCGGACCGTTGCTTTGAGATTCATCAAATTCTCTATCTCTCCAGACCTTTCTTAATGTTTATCCAGATGGTTCCCCAAGCCAAGCTCGAAAATTTCCCTAGTTACCGCGCCCCTCCTTGGAAGCATCTCTCTTGGAAGACACTTTCCGCAGCGCAGCGTCGTCACTCTCATGCATCGAGCTCTGCCTTGTGCTATCCCGCCGCCTCCGCGAAACAACTCCCGGGAAGTATCTCGGCTCATGGCCTGAAATGTGTTCCTCCGAGCCGGAAACCGTCAATGGGGAAGCCGTTACTGGGCTTGAAAAGACCTGGGATTGTGCGCTAACTGCCGGGCTACCGGTCTCAACCCTGGCGGACTTGCCAATAATGTTCGGGCCCTGAACTTGCGAGGCGGGAGATGGCGCATGGCTCTGTTGCTTGGAATCCGCCGTGACAGTATTCTTGGAGGACATTGCAAGGGACGCCACGCTCTGCGCGGCGGCATCCACAGCAGCCGCATTGTCAGCGATCGATGTGTATCTCTCCACCCTGGCAGCAACAGGTCAGTCTCAACACAAACTTTGAGCATCCAAACAAGGCACAAAACTCACATTCTGCGCTCCTCCATTAGAGTGCGGTACCGGAACTCCTCTCTTCTATCAGGTACGTTGGTCTTCACCATGTTGCCCCCAGCACCCGGAATGTTGAAGTTGGGCCCTAACCACTGCTGCTTCACCGAGTACTCGTAGCCGCTCTGCTTGACAGAGTTCTTAGCCAGCTCGCACATATCGACCGGGCTCAGCTTGTAAATCTGCGCCGCGACAGCGTACTCCTCAATCAACGGTTCCTTGGTAAAGGCAAACTGAAGCGGGTCGTCGGTTGACAACGACACGTTCAATCCACGTTTGAAGTACTGGTAGAAGGGGTTCCTTTCGTAGGCCAAGAACAAGGCGTTGTTGCTGAGGGGCGACATGGCGATGCCGATCTGTTCGAGATAGAAAATGTACTGCAGCAAGGGAACCTTCCGGAGAAGCAGTCCGTGACTGATGCTGTGGCAACAGAGGGCAGCGGCAGCAAGATGCTCGCTGTCACCTGCTTCCCCGCAGTGCGGTCGGAGAACAAAGGTGTTGAAGCCCCGCCTCTTGCGCCAGACGTTCAGCGAGGTCATGTTGGCGAACAGATAGTAGATCCAGTAGCTGTAAGGAGGATTCTGCTTGCTATCCCACACCCGAGGGACTGGAAACTTCTTGAATAACCTCCTCTCGACCTTGCTTTCGTCATCGACACTATCGAATCCAATGACTCTTTGCAGGAAGACGTGGAGTTTGGGGTGACTATTTGGGTCTTTTGTGACTTCAAACAGAGGCCGGAAGATATTCACAACCACTTGTTCGAAATTACCCATCAAATCGCTAGCCTTGTACACATCATACAGGCGAGGGATCTGAATGAGCCACCGGACATTGTGAGAGAAGAGCTTGTTGTCAATAACCCAAGCCGCAAGTTTGTCCCACTCGTCAAGCGACCGTCCGTAGATGGAAATGCGCCATTCCACCATCTGGTACTTGCTCGACTCCAAATCAGAGATGACCTCTTTGGTGATTTCAGCCAGGTAACGACCATTGATAAAGTTGTCCGTCTTCAAGAAAATGGTACGCAGTCGAGATTCGCCAATAGGGTTGTACTTGAGGTTGAACTTGTCGAACCGGTGGAAGGAGTCCTTGTGGGCGTGCATGTCCAGCGTGTCGATACTCAAATCATAGGCCGTGAGGTTGATACTTTCAAACACCTCCGCCAGTGTCAAATGCTTGCCATCTCTGTACAAAACGATCTCGTCCGGAAACTTCTTCATTTTGCTCTTGATGAACCGCAGCAGATGCTTCTGGTTCATACAAGCAGAGTGGTGAACGTGCGTGTCCACCTTTCTGACGTTGTAAAAGTCACGGTGAGGCACCTTTTTGCTGTCGGCGGTCTCCTGGTACTCGTTCAACAGCTGATAGAGGTTGAACTTGCCCTCCAGATATTGCAACCGCCGGAAGGCAAAGCTCTTGCTGGGTCCGTCCGATGACACGCTCGAAATCTCGTCGAGATCAAGGTAGTACTCTTTGATGGTAGGCACCTTGATGACAGGCGAATTTGCTTTGCTCGCCTCCTCGGTCTCATACACCTGGTAGACGCCGTTGTCATCAAGTCGGTATGTCATCTCGCTCGGACCCGGGAGGGGTAGCAAGTCATCCATGTCGAAATCCTCGCCAATATCCTGCCCGGGCTTCCGCTTACTCCTATATGGCTTTTGGGGAGTGTCGGGAATATCGAAAGATTGGTCGCTGGAACGCTGCTTATCTTTGTCCATGCTCAGAACCATGCTATTAGCCATGCTGTTGTAGGCGCTGTTCTGAGCCTTTGTGCTCCGGCCAGCCTTGTCTCTCTCCTCGCTCCACGCTGGCTCTGGGGGCGGCGGGTAGATGGGCCAGCTAGGGTCATCTTTGGGATTGTCCTCGGGGCCTTGATTAGATAGGCTGATGTATCTGTGACGAATATTCAAAATGTTCTGAATCCTTTGGAATATCGTGCTCAATTCCGCTGTGATCTGAGGGTCCGCGTCCATGTAGGTGCTGCTTCCGATACCCGCAACAGCGCCCGTGTTAAGGAGCATCTGCTGCTGAACCGCTGGATCGATTTGATTCCCGGGAGCGCCCGCGGCGTTGTTGAGATTGGTGAAGCTACCGCGGCTTGGAAGGCTGCTCAAGCCAAAGTGACTCGGATCGCGCCTCGCTGCGCTGAGGGGAGGCTCATATCCAGATTCGGGCAGGATCGCCGGGTCGAGGTCTGAAAGCCTGATCCCGCTGGCGTTGTGCGGGGGGTTCTGGCCCAGCGCGGCATCGATATTGCCCAAGGTGTGAGACGTCCCCGAAGAAAGCAATGGGCTTCCCTGAGGGGAGAACTGGGTCTGTGTTTGCGTCTGCATGGTGCGGCTGTCCGTCTGGCTTCGCTGGTAGAACAGTTTGGCCTCTGACTGTGTCATTTGGCGTTCGGCAACGAGGTCGAAAAAGGCGGTCTTATGGGGCATGTCTCGGGGAAGCATGCCCTCCTCGAGCTCTGCATCATCCGCCCTGCGGACGTGGCCATCCGAACCAGGACTTTGGGCAAGTGAATCGGGTGCCCCGTGAGAGCGGCCATGTTCGTGTTGTTCGAGCAAACCGTCGGATTCTGTGTCACTCTGTCCGTGCCGGGTGTACTCCTCGTCGTCCGAATCGTTGGTCGGCATTTGTGTTGCTGCAAACCTGGGCGACGTCGAGTTTGACGACGGGTCATGCGAGAATGAGTGTTCTGTTCACTGCATTAACCAGCTGTTCCACGCGCGTAGACAGGTCACACTCAAGTTGGCATTTTGAGCGGTTGGCAAACGCAGGATTGACAGAGCCCAGAGCAACAGCGAGGCGTGGTAAGAAGCATTCCTAGGTAGCAAATGTAGAGACAAACTTACGGCACATCGTTGAGGCTGATCGTGGGCAAAAAGGAGGGGTAGAAACCACAAAGATAATGAGATCTCGCACACTCTTGACTGACTTTTGAGTGGCCGTTTTTCCAAATCCAAAACAGCTTCTTGAGTGCTCAGCTCCAGCCGTTGGTTGGATAATATATACAGGCGCCCATCAGGACCAATGTCTTGGTTGAGTCACCGCCCCCTCAACGAAGTCCCTCTCCATTCTTGGGCTCTGACACTTTTCACCTATCGTTTTAGCGATAAGGCAAGGCATGACGTACCAGGGCGAGGCGCTAATCGCCTGCCAAGCTCAGCTAAGAAGCTCTTTGTTCTAGCGGCTTAGCAAGCATGCATACCGACCCCAGCCGCCGCGGGAACCCCTGGATTGGAACGTTCAGGGTCCCACTGGGAGAAGGGGCACGGCGCCTTCCGGGCGGACTCATGCTCACAAGCACCGGCCCGAAACAAATGTTGTTTCTCGGTATCATTCACATGGCATCCAACCAAGAATGCTAAGTGGTGGCTGTTGTGCCCAACTGGGAAGGTGAACAAGTGGAAATCTCGGCCCTATATGGGGCCTACCATGTTTGTATCAGGTAATATCTACAACTGGGGCTTGCTCACAAAGCAGCTCCTCAAGATTTGGTCGGCGCGGTGCCCCTCCTGCTAGGCGGCTTCCGCTTTCCGTCCAAAGAGTACAGTCCTCCTGCGAAAAATACAATACAGGCTCCTATCAGCGTTCCAAACGCCAGCCGGTTTCCAAAGAGCCATATACTCAACAACAGACTGATCAACTTGCGAATGTTGAGAACAATTGTCACTGTCAGAGCCGAGCTAGCTGCAGCCAAGAGGTTGACGCCCCGAATGCAGGCATACTGCGTCAAGACGTTGAGCGTGAGGTAGAACAGTTGGCTGGGTATGTGTATCTTCTCGACAAGCCGTTGCAGGCTGGGTGAAAAGTTAGGATAGTCCTCCGGCGGGGGGATTGGAAGCGACAGCGGAGGGCTGTTGGCAAGCTTCATGAACTGTCTAATCAAAGACGGCAAGAATGGCAGGAACAAGGGGATCGAGAGAAGATGCGAGTAGAACATGTTCTCCTTCCACTGCGGGCCGTACATGCGGTATGTCTCTTCGGTGTAGAGGCCCATGATAGCAGAGAGGACCTGCGCGACGAACAGGATGGTGAGGCCAGTTACAAAGCTCGTAGTCCCGGCAGATCCACTACTCGTAGTTCCCTACATCACACATTAGCTTCATGTTCATGTCCATAGGACGCCGATAAACCGTGCCGACATACCTTGGTCTGTGAATCAGACCAGGCGGCAGTGATCACTCCCACAGTAAGCAAGAGCACAGCTGTCACCTGGATCCGAGAATATCTCTTGCCGTACAAGCTCCCAGCCAGCATGGTGGTGATGCTGCCTCCAGAGCGCAAGATGATGTGCACCGGTACAGAAATGTCATAGCTAAAGGCGTGGTTGTTGAGAACATTGATGGCGAAGAACAGTACAATGTTGACGAGCCAGCGGCGAATTGGGACTCTGTTGGATTTGAGGTAGAACGGTGGGCGTCTGCTGTCGAGTTGGGAGGGGAGACTGGTGATGGCGACAAAAATGAATTGCACAAAAGTCAACAAGAAACCTGGCCGCAGCGCAACTGTGTTAGTGCCGTCGCCCAATTGCCCATCAGAAAGTGAAACATACCACTGTCAGGTTCCACCTTGATAATTGACTCGAGCGCAAAGACATTGGAGCAGCAGCCGCCAAAAATCAGCGACAGCATAGCTCCAACGGCCAGCCATTGCGGGATGGTCTCGATAAACATGCGCCCTGCGAGCGCCATGGCGCGACTGAAGACCGGACGGTTGTCATCAATGCCATACATCTCGGCCTTCTCGAGGGACGGAGCGGCGTTGATAACGCGGGGCGACGGTGCCGGCAAACTGAAGCCCTTGTCGCCGCGATCTTTGTTGTTCGAAGGCGTTTGCTGCAGTTTATGCGGCGCCGGGCGACGACGGGCGGCCATGGCCAGGGGTTGTGGGCGGCGCGGGGGCCGTTACGACGAGCGCATACAGGTTCGGGAATATTGTTAACGGAGAATAGGGGGCTGACTCGGCCTTGCCCAGCTATGCGGATAGGCTGTAGCGATGCAAGAAGAGACTCTGCTGAAACGGCGGCCCTCGCACAAGTGCACGAGTGTTGGTTTGGATGTTGCCTTGTCGGCTGCTGACGGGTGGGCGAGGGCAGGTGATGGCGGGGCAGGCAGAGGAAAAAGCGAGTGTGTCAACGGCAGCGAGTGGAGAGTTGTTGTTCTCGAGAGCCTGGACGGTGGACGGTGGACGGTGGACGGCCAGTTGTGTGCTGACACGATGTTGTGGTTCAGGTTCAGAGGAAACAAACTGGCATGAATTACTTCGGCTTTCTGCGGCGGCGGTAGCACCAGCATTAAAAACGCCAATCCCTCCCCTAAGTGGCCAGCATTTTCGCAGAGTCGCCCGTGCAGCCGTTGCTTAAATATCTCGTCGTTGCAGAAACCCAGGGCTACGTTACTCTGGTTTTCGAACTTCCATGTGGCCACAAGACAAGGCGACAAGCCTCCAGAAGCACGGTGGAGATGTTCCGCGATACCCACCGCCCGCCATGATCCATGTTAAGATTGGGCGGAAGCCTGACGGGCAAGTGCCCTGAGATTTCAGTGTGTGGCTTGCCATTTGCCGAGCCGGGATCTTTGCTGGCTTCCTTGGCTGAAGTCTCCCACTGAGGTCCCTCTGCAGGTCGTATTGTGGTGGTGGTGGTGGGGTGCAGCTGGGAAGAATGCTTGAGATTGTTGAACCTGCATGCCCAGATCTTCGGCCGGTAGTTCAAAGTTCGATATCTGCTTCTTTGCCCGGGAATAGGGATTGATGGTGTAAGTGGCTTGATACGGGAGCATTCCGGCGGGTCTCGTCTCGTATGTTTCAGTGTGTTTTCGGCTTTTTATCAAGTCCGTTCAGGCGGGGGATGAGAAACCGAAGCCCGGGTTTGGTCTTGTTTCGCAGATGCAAGTGACACATGGCATGTGAATTTCTGATATGATATTGATATGACCGTGGAAAATGAGGGTCATAAGCATGCTCTGGCAAGCAACTGGCACCACTAAGAGAAGTACTGGTTTGTAGCCACCTCAACTCCGCCTCCCCACAATGGTTGACTTAACACCTGGCAATTATACTTGGAGTTTTACCGGTACATGTCAAGTCATACCTTTTACCTCCCTGTAGGTTGGAGATGGGTTGCCGTCCTATCCCCCGAAATGTAAGGCACCTGGGTTCTTCTTTTCATTTCACAGCAGTTTACTGAGCGCATATATCGTAAACATATGCCTCGCACAGAATGTGATGTCAGGTAAGATAACTTACCTTGGATACAATTAGGAGCAGTCTTGAGCACTCTGTAAGTGAACCATGGAACATACGGTAGTGAAACGGCAGAACGGCCTGTTCAACCCTAACCCACCTCAAATCACAAGCCCCACAATGCTTGGCTGCGGCTACCAACCGCAACAGGAGCTCACAGCTCATCATTCACCACTCACTTCATCAAACATTGTCAAGCAGAACAGTCACCTCAACACAGCAAAAAACAATCACATTTCATCAGCACCACTTTACAGAGCTACAAACTTAGCTACAAATACACAGACTCTCTGTAGCCCTTTAATTTCATGCTTTCCGTAGTACTGAAATGAGCCTGCCACCATGTGTGTCTCTCATAACCCACCCCCCTATTCACTACTGTCGCCATACTAACATTACATTCCCCAGGACCGTCTTCGCACTCATCATCATCAACAAGGCCGGCGGTCTCATTTACAACCGAACCTTCCACGAAGGGGGCCTAAACAAAATCAGCACCAACGACTATCTCGTCCTCGCTGGTACTTTCCATGGGTATGAGGCCGCCACTCCTCACTTAGTCCTTACTGACACCCATCACTTCAAGCGTCCACGCCATTACAGCCCGCCTCAGCCCCATCCCTACCCTAGGAGCAAACCGCAACTCGGCCTCATCAGCTGGCACCATGACCCGGCCGGAACCACCATCCGGATTGGAAGTCCTAGAGTCAGAAAACTTTCGGCTGCAATGCTTCACTACTCTGACAGGCATCAAGTTCCTCCTCTTCACCGACACAACACAAACAAACGTCGACTTGACCATGCGGCGGGTCTACGAGATGTACACAGACTATGTCATGAAGAACCCATTCTACCAGTTGGAAATGCCGGTGCGCTGCGACATGTTTGACAGGAAGTTGTTGTCGTATATTAGGGAGATTAACAACAGGTAGACAGTGTCTGCTGGTCAAGGGCTGGTGTTGGTCTGTCAAGTGTCGGATTCAAGCATGAGGAGTTATCAGGCGTTCATGGGAAACATTATGAGATCCACAGTGCGATTAGGGGAATTACTCCGCCGTTTAATGGCAAAACAGATCTATTCTACAAGAAGCCCTTCCGCTGGGGGCATAGCCGCTGATTCTTTGGGAAGAGTTGATATCGTGTGCCATCACACATTCCGAGCGCGATTCGAAGCCATTGGTGCCCTGTTACTAAGAGGTGTCCATCTTATCATCATCCTTCTTGTTGCCACTAGGCTCTCCGTCTTTGCCCAGCAGAGGTGTTGACTCGTTCTCTTCCTTGACAGTCTCCAACGTGTTCTGACCAGCAGCCTCCGCCTCGGCACGAGCTGCCCTCTCCTGCCGGGCCTTTTCCTCTTCCATACTCATACGCAGAGCCAGCGCCAACTCTGGGTCAGCGGACGGGTCGACGCCGAACTCGAATTCCTCGGCAGCACTGCCACCACCGCCGGCACCGCCTTGACCGGCATTCTCTCCAAGCAAAATGGGTGTAGCGAGAAGCTGATCGCTGAGCAGCTTGGAACTGGGGGGAATAACCTCCAGATGCGAGCCCTGGCCACTGCCCTTGACTATTTCGTTGAACGCCGTGAGCTTCTTGTGATTCTCCTCATCTATATCGCCAAACAGCACAAAGTCGACACTCGTGTTGGCCTTCTTCATCTTCTTGGCGAGCTTGACCAGGTCGCTCTCGATGTCTTCGATGGGGGAGCAGACAAACACGACGATGCGCGCCCGCTGGGATTTGTTTTGTCGGTGCTTGAGGGCGAGCTACAGAAGACACCACCGGTCAGTATTATGAGAAGTTGATCCTCACTGCGCAGCAACTCACATGTGCTACTTGAATACCAGTCGCAAGATGAGCGGATCCACGGATGTTCTTTTTCGTCCGATGCAAGCCTTCGAGGATCTTGCCCTGATCTACCGTAAGAGTCGCCAGAACCTCAGGGCCCTTGCCGCCCATGCTCATAAGACCGACCGACGACTCGGGGTTGCCCTGGATGACGTTCTGGAAGAGGATGTTAATGGCATCGCATTGCGCCTCGAACCGGGTTGGTGTGTAGTCGCCGTTCCTGCTGCTCTCGCTGTTGTCCACCACGATCATGACCGCCTCGAGCACCATGTTGGGCAGTTGGTTTGGGGTGTTGTCTGAATAAGGAAAAGCAAAATTGGATTGGCCGTAGTTTATCAGTAAATCACTGACAAAGGGAGATGGGCTGTGAAATTGTCGGGTGGTTTGAAGATGAAGCTTCGAAAAGCAACTGGAAGTCAATGTGCTGAGGTAACAGAGCTCCCGCCTGCGTAAGGCGGTTCAGCCTGGAGACCGTCGCGCGACACCCAACCCTGGTCCAAAGCCTCAAGGTAGCGTCACCGATAAGGCCTCACACTGTGCCGCTATCAGCAGGTAGCGGTACCACCTGGGGTAGCGCCTGGCTGACCCCACCAACATTCAAGCCCCACAGGCAACCGTGCGCCCCCAAACACCTAGCTCTGGCATTTGTTTACTTTGCAAACACGGGCCACTCACGTTAAAGATCGCGGGTAGCCCTTCCCACATTTCGACTGTTCACTCAACTCGCCCCTTACGAATCTTGTTTTGACCAGAATTTGGCACAGGACCTCTACAATTCAAATATTCTACGGAAGAAATACTTGATCTATCCCCTACAACCGCGTTCATTAGCCTATTGCGCCGTAATTTCTTCCACTCCGATAAAATCACAGAACCAATGTCGAGCGACAACGAAATGGCCATGGTGCCGACAGAAATGGCCCTAGACGGTCAAAGGAGTCCGATCAAGATGAGGAAAAGAGGTGTCACAGCCACGCAGAAGCAGGCTCTCATGGAGAACCTTCAACTCGAAAGTATGTATCCCACTGTTACTTGACGCGACAAACATGATTAACACCCCCCTCAGTTGCCGAACGAGCCCGCAAACTCCGAACAAACTACAGCATCCACGCGCAAAGTCTTCGGACACGAATTGAAATACGCGTCAACCGCATCCCAATGTCCCTCCGAAAAATGAAGATGGGCGACTTGCTTGACAAGTACTCCAACCAACAACGACCCCCCGTAGCCGGCTACCTCAAAGGACCCCCCGTACCAGAAAAGGACTCCAACCCTTCCAAGGTCTACCCTCCCCGAGCAGGAGGCGTGACCTACCCATCCGCAGCAGCAGGTGCCCCGCCCAAGCGCCGCAGCCACGAGATGACCGGCGGCGACAAGGAAAACGAAAACGACGCGCTCGCTAACCCGAAGAAGCGTCCCAGAGCCGAGCATTTGCCGCCGCCATCGTCATCCCAGGCGCAACCTCCTCCACCACGAAGCCAAAACAACAACAACAACAACAACGTCCTCTCCCCCACCTCTTCAAACACCCGGACGGTCGGTAGATGCAACCCCACGACTACACCAGGCAACACCATCCGCTCGGGAATCGCCCGCCCAACGGGAAATGTCTCCCCGACCAAAGGCACCACGTCAACCTCCCACTCTTTACACAATACCATCTCCCGTCCCCCGCCGTCGGTCTCCCGCCCTGGAACATCGGCTTCGGTCAGAAAAATGAACTTTTCATCATCCACCTCCACCACAGCCTCTTCCTCCGCAGTGAAGAGAAAACGCGCCTTGACAGCTGCTGCGCCTACCCCGCAAGCGGTAAGAACAACCGGTGCCAACCGGACTGTGCAACAACAACGAAGGGTTAGTGGCACTTCGGAGTCTAGCGAGGCGAGCACGGGAACGGTGATTAAGAAGCGGCCGGCGACGGCGCCGGGGGAGAGGCCCCCGATCACGAAGGCGATGGCTGGGGGAAGTGGGCACGCGAAGAGCAAGAGTGGTGTTTCTGGGGTGGGAGGGGGGAAGAAGGCGGCGACTGTTGGGGCGAGCGCGGGGAAGAGGATCGTTGCCGCTGCGGCGGCGGGAGGGAAGGTTGGGACGACGGGGAGTGCAGCGGGACGGGTGTTGAGGAAGAGGGCGCAGGTGTAGGGGAGATATGAAGGGGCGTGTTCTGTTCTGATGACGTTGTGTTAGTATTTTGGTATTATTTGAGGGCTTTGGGAGAATCGGGCGGTTGGTGGGCATTATCATTGCACGTGGCGTTTTGTTTTAGGCTGGCCGTTGGGTACAGGATAGTACAGTTCGATATGGGATAAGGGGCCATAGGATATAGCAATTAAGGGGCGGGTTTGTGTGGTGTTTCTTTTATATATATCCAGTTTTTTCCACCCGGTAGAAGGGGTTCATTCTAGCATGTCTTTGTTATTTTTATAGCACCAACAACTATTTGGCTCTTTGAAGCACAAAAGAAACATCCTTTCCAGATTTATCTACGAAACTGAACCCAACACGCTCTCCATGTTTATCCTTGTTTAACCAGCAGCAGCCCCCTTCTTCTTCTTATCTTCTACCAGCTCAATGTTATCCTCGGGCACATCCTTGTACTTTTCGAGGATGAACTCCTCAATTTCATCACTGACATCACCCTGGACTACGATTTCCTCACCGCCCGAGGGGGTTTTGGTGACGGACGAGCCGGTCGCGAATTTCTTACCAAAGTCCTTGGACACCTAATTTTTTTTGTCACTGTCAACATCCCCCTGCTTTCAGACGTATATCATGGGGGGGTAATAAGATTACCTTTTTCAAGTCCAACCCAAAAGCCTCCAGCCCAGAGACAGAGGTGACATACTTGCGCTTGTTGCGCTCGATCCGCTTGATGGTGACGACGCTGTTGGAGAGCTTTTCGGCCTGCTTCTGTTCGGCGGCCTCGGCTTTCGCGGCCTTCTTTTTGGCGTCTTTGGCGGCGCGTTCCTGGGCTTCAAGGGAGAGAGAGGCGGTTGCTGCGGAGAGGGCTTCGGGGGACCAGATCTTGGAGTAGAGGTCCGGGTGGGACTTTTCGAGCCATTTCTGACATTTGGCGGTTGTTCCGCCGTATTCACAGTACTAAGAGACGGGGTGTTAGTTTGGGTTAAGGGGTGTCGCGTGATGGGTTGCGTGTGGGAAGAGACGGGCATGCGCAGGAGGAGGGGAAGGGTAGCGGGAGGCAGTTCGTACCTCGGGTGGTAGTGTGCACACTGGAGAGTATAGGTTAGCTATGGTTGTCTTATGGATTGAGTTCGCGACGGCGGGAGAAAAGGGGTAAATAGGGGAGGTGGTGAGCATCGCGACAGCCACAAACAGGTGATGTCACTGTGAGGGACAGCTCCAGGATGGAGGGGCAGAATTGCTAAGAAACGGGGTTCCCTACCACCACAGTAGGTCACATGCCGGCTGGCAGCAGAGGTCTCGGCCATTACAGTTCGGGAGTTCTGACCGGTACAGAAATCGAAGTTGGGTTTTGATATGATAATCGCGAGGTTGTTATCGTGGATGTTCGCCTGAATGGACTGCCCCTCCTAGGAATTGGACTGCGGGGCTGACTTTGATGGCGGGGCACTGCGACAGGAACAAAAAGCAACGAAGCTGGAAGGGGAAGGCGGAGACAGAGCTCTCTGGCAGTTGATCTGTGGCAGAATTCAACCAATCATCTTTTACAGTTTTGCATGGGAGCCCCGCATTATCTTTCAGCGGCTCGAACTCCAAGCCTCGAGGTGATGGCGGCAAGCCGGCGCTTCCATCTCGACAATGTGCTCTTGTGCAATCTTCTATCCCTTTTCGGTACGCCTTCGAAGCTCCTTCCATGTCTGATTGACTTTCCGACATGATCACGAGTCTCGACACACCGGCTAGCGATTAGGGAGATTATCACGGATCGACTATCACCTACCTTGGATGAACTCGAAGCTCTGCAGTCAGCATCACTCGTTCGTCTCATGTCACCAGCGTCGCGCTCGATCACCACTGCTCGGCACTCGTCACTCATCACGGTTTCTGTCACCGCTCAACACTATTTCGTACCACCAGCCGAACATCTGAACAAACAGGTCTGTGAGAGCGCAAGTGTTCTCTCAAGGTTGGCTCTCTGGCTGTATCTATTCTTATTCTCACCTTTTCTTATCATTGACAACACATATGGAAGCTTCCAGTTTTCGGTCATAAGCTGCATATATGGGATGGGGTAGCAGCACATCTGCCGAGTTGGCAGTTGGCCAATCTTCACAGTTGCGAAGAAATGCAAGCAATCAGCCGACAGGAAGCACACACCCAAAGTTCCGTCGAAATGGGGAGGTGTGGTAAGACAGCCAGGAACAGAAGATCTGGTGTTTCCTGTCACTCTCTATCTTGGCGCTCACGGCACTGTTGGCATTACATTGCCACATTCACACAGCTATTGTGCATCTAGTAGTGATAGCTTGGCTGAGCTGGAGCGAAAGTAATGGTGATGGTGATCAGAGCTGAGTTGGGCTGGTGGGATGGGTTATATGCAAGTGCTACCAACCTTGAA
The DNA here is from genome assembly GCF_035222375.1 of Podospora pseudocomata. NCBI lineage: Eukaryota > Fungi > Ascomycota > Sordariomycetes > Sordariales > Podosporaceae > Podospora > Podospora pseudocomata. The sequence continues at coordinate 5,582,488 of NW_026946363.1, read as the reverse complement.
GAAGCACCGGAGGCCGGCAACAAGCGTACTAGATGGGCGGCTGCGCCAAGGGACCGGAGAGGAGGGCCATAGGCTATCACGTTATGTCGAGGGAGATCGACAGGTCGGCCGAGTGGCGCTCTCAACGAAATGTTTCCTGGATGTGGTGTTTCCTGGTCACGACTGTTGGTCTTTGCCGTTTCACGCCGCCACGAAGCATCATGCGAAGGCCCATTGCGTGCAGCTTCGTCGACCTGGGTAAAGGTATTGTGGTGAATGGCTTTTGTGGGGATGACGAAAAGGGTGGGTGGTTCATCTTGGGGGAAGAGGCTGTCGGGACCAATTGAGGGAGGACAGGCGCCGTTGTAAGCGCCCGCCTTACATCTGGCGTTGCACCTCTCGCTCTTATTGGCTACATCAGCTGCACTCCGTTCCTGGAACTGCCACCATCAAGACCTCATTGGCGCGCGCCTTGTCTTCGCATAGCATTTATCGATTCGTCGTCGACCTGTTCCTGTGGCCATGCGTCCGCTGATTCGCTGCCGCCGTCGATATTGCACTGGTGATGCTGCCGGACGCATACTAGTGTGCCAATGTCGAGAGACACCCGCCAGACGGCAGCAAGAAGCCGTCAGAGATGCCAGTTCAGCGTGCCATCTGCGCTTCTCTGGCCGCGGTCACACCATGTCGATGACTCGATCTGTCAGTCCCATCAACGTGGCGGGAAGGAAGCCATCGAATCTTGCCGTTAGCCGCCTCGGTGGGTATGCATCTCGATCCCATGTCGTTGGTGTCTCTTTGGTGGAGGGCTTCTTATAATATCTCGCTTTCCAGTCACCTGGCTCCGTTGGCAATTTGGAGTCTTCCCCATTCTCTTCTCTACGCCTCTTGCGCACTTACATTATAGTGCTTCGTTGACCGAAGCCGGTCCTGTCTTTCACACCATCTTTCTTAATTAGTGTTACATTTCCGGCGCAGGTCCTCTTCCGGCTTATCTGACAGAGTTTATTTTGCGTGTTTGTGCCACGCTTTTTGGAATATTGGATCCTACCAACGATACCAGTTACCATAATGTCCGACCAAGTTTTGCTGCCCCAGGTTGCGTACCGGCCACCCTCCCCGCAGGGTCGGCGGAGGCCGGCGCGGACACTTAATCCTATAATGGAGGAGCCAGAGCACTCGAGAGACTCGTTCGCCTCGAGGAGGAGAAGGAACGGGCCTTCGGTTGAGAAGATTGAACAGTGGCTTTCCCCCATGAGCGACCACTTCCCCACACCAAGAGGAATGCACTTTCTGGCCGCCCCGATCCTGCCAGCTACACCATCAGTCCTCTCCCAGGCAACTAACGAGAGCGAGCCCGAGCTCGATAATGACGACGTCAGCTCCGAAGCTTCATCATCAAACCCATCCTTCCAGTGGAACCACAACAGCAACAACCGAGAGAGTATCATGACCGATGTCACCGAGTTTGATGATCTGTACGATGTGTCCGATGACGAGATCCGACGAAAGCAGCGTCTTCAGGCAAACGGTATCGGCCGGCAACGGAGCTCCACCCGGAGCTCAAGGAGTTCAAGGAACCTCAAGAGATCATCCAGGGCCTCCCTTGAGTTTCGCCGGTCATTGACCCCTCTTGTGATCCCAGAGGAAGCCCAGCAAGCCGCGAAGAAGGTTTTGTCGCCCATCCCACCAACACCGCCATCCGCTGTTGCCATGTCACCAGCTATCATGTCACTTATGGAACTGAGGCAAAGACAAGATACTCCCCGCGTCTCTGCCCCACCATCTCTCGACGGCAGCATCAACTCGGAGGAAATGGCCGCCATGTCAGCACCACCCACTCCTGTGGTTGGTTCTGAGTATGGTGCCGGTGAGGAGTGGTCCGGAGTTCGTCTCCAGCCTGGTGCTCTCGAGACTCTCCAGGCCCTCGCTGGTGACGAATCAGCGTTTGCTGAGCAACCCACTCAGGTTATTGAGGTGCCACAAGAGATGGCTCAAACCCGCAGACAGCCTCCCCGCATCATGACCAACTTGAACCGGGCCCCATCAGCAGCCCGCCTGTCTCTTGCTGATCTCAGCAAGCTCGAGATTCCATCCCCAGGTGGCTTCTTTTCTGAGCTCTCGTCTGCCAGCCGGCAAACATGGCACGCTGAGAAGAACACCGAGGAAACCGATGAGGGCCAACCTCCTACTTCTACAACCGCTGAGAATTTTTACAAGATTCCATGGAGCCGCGACAGAGTTCCTCCCCCACCACCCAGGCCACTGCACCTCGACAACCTGCCATCAGCCATCATCGAGCGTGTTGTTGAGTTCCCCGAGACCCAGGGCCAGGAGGACCTCCCGACAGCCATTCGCATTGAGCCTACCCCAGTTCCTCTTACTGCTATTAGAATTCCACCCACTCCTAGACAGTCTGAGGCCACTGCTTCCGAGACCGCTGTTGGCGAGCCCAGCTCACCAATCGTTGTTACTGAGATCATTGCCGAGCTTGACCGTGACTATGTCGCCAAGCAAGAGGAGAATGTCGTCTCCCATGCTGGCCGCACCCAGATGTGGCTCATGGCTCAGCGCGCCTACCTTCAAGGTGTTGCCGGCTTCTCTGATGAGGCCGAGGAGCAAGAATCTGAGGCTTCTGAGCACGAGTCCGAGGCCGAGGACAAGGTCGAGGAGCTCAAGGTTGAGGCTACCGAAGAGGTGCCCCTGAAGAAGTCCAAGTCCGTCCGCTTCTCCGCCCTTCCCCTGGACAACTTCCCTCAACCCCCCAAGAAGCTCCCACCCAAGCTCCTCCGTCAGGAGTCGGCTTACTATCGCGCCTTCACCGACTTCACCGTCCGCTCCTGCCACACCGACGCCTTTGTCCACCGTCAGCCCCGCTTCGAGGCTCTTCAGGCCCAGCGCATTTCCCTCAGAGATGCCCACCGCAACCAGCTCCTCGGAAAGTACCAGCTCTCCGTCGTCCCTCAGTCCGCCAAGAAGCGCATGAGCACCAACGTTGTCCGCGGCGATGACAACCTCATTGACGACCCTGAGAAGCTCCGCGCCGACAAGGAAGCTGACGCCCTCAGCCAGATGCACATGTCCGCTTGGCACGTCGCCGCCACCAAGCAGCTCAACGGTGGCAGGCTTGTTTCTGCTCCCGTCGGCAAGCGCCTCGCTCGTCAGTCCACCTTTGCCCCTGGCACAGGCAGCAATGGCCTCCCCCGTGACCGGGCTAGAATCCTTGATCTCGGCGGCCAGGGCGCCTGCGACTGGGCCTGGCATGCTGCCCTCCAGTTCCCCAACTGCAAGATTTATACTGTCACAACCAAGGCCATCCGTCAACTGTCCAACTCCAACATCCGTGGCCCTCCCAACCATAGGCAGGTCGCGGTGGAGAGGTTGACCAAGCTTCCCTTTGCGGACAACCAGTTCGATCTCATCTCCGCTCGTGAGCTCCATGCTGTGCTGAAGATGTCGGGCGAGAACGGGGTGGACGAGTGGGACGCCTGTCTGGCCGAGTGCATGCGTGTCCTCAAGCCAGGAGGCTACATCGAGTTCAACCTCTTGGATGCCGACATCATCAACGCGGGAGAGTTGGGCAACGCCAAGGCGGTCGAGTTTGGGTTCGCGCTGCAGACTCTGGGATATGACGCCCGCCCGACAAAGAACTTCATCTCGAGGCTTGACAAGGCCGGTTTCGAGGATGTGAGGAGGGCGTGGGTTGCTATGCCGGTGGGACCCAAGAAGCTGCCCAAGCCGGTGGTGAGTGTCGGTCGGGAGGAGGCGGGCGGGGAGGAGAGGGAGGTTCTTCGGATGGAGGCGGTGGTGAGCGGGTCGAGCGATAATATTGCTGCTGTTACGGGGTTGGTTGCGGGGTGGAGTTGGGAGAAGTGGCTGTTGAGGGCGGAGATGGAGAGGGCGGCGGGGGAGTTGAGGTTGGCGGATACGGTTACGCCTGGGAAGGCGATGAAGGAGGCGGGGAAGATGATTGCTGATGTTAGCGCTGTTGTTGAGGAGGGGAGGGCGAAGGGGAGCTTGTTTAGGTGTTTGAAGGGGTATGCGAGGAAGCCGGTTCCTAAGCCCAAGGTGGAATTTGCGGATGAGTTGAATGAGTTGGATCGGAGTGGGAGCATCAGAATTTGCTTGGATACCGAGAGCTTGTATTGAGTGCATGATGTGATGATGGGTGGAGTTGGACGGGTTGGGTTCATGAAGGGACGAAAGTGATGATTGGACATCATCGTGGACATATTATCGTCGGTCACAGACGAGGATTTTACTTTGTTCAGATGTACATACATATATATATATACCTGCTACACATATTGTTTGGGGATGATGATGATGAGAATTATATAATAATATTGGGGGCGATTTATTCATCTGCACTGCTCTTGCCACCGGTCATGTGTTCTGTGTGTCCGCCTTTATGGATGTGTCATGCTAGACATGATGATCAAACCATCCACTAGAATCCGGTGGTCACATCACATTCCCTTACCCTCTCATCAACGGACTTTGATGTCATGATGCTCTCTCTCTCTATAACGTAAATAAACATCCTAACCACGATCCGTCTTGGTTCAGTGTTGGAGGCCAATTGAGTATGCTCGCTCGAAACCAGATCAAAAAATGCCTGGCTCATCACCATTCCTCATGACAGCTCATCACCGTTCCTCATGACAGCTCATCACCAGGCCCATCATCATTGCCCCATCCCCCGCCATAGAAATCCAACCAGAAAGAAAAACCCAAATCTATCAAGAGAAGCCAAAACCCAAACTTTTCCCCGTCCTCCTTTGTACCAAACAAGAGAGCAATGAATCGAACAATGAATCGAGCAATGATCTATCCTCCCTTCGCAAACGCGTTGTGTTATTCACCCCCTTCCCTCCCAGTTTCGTGTATTTCCCTTCCCCCCTTTTCCTTCCTTTTGTTTCATTTTTTATTCTCTTTCTTTATTTTTTTTTTTTATTTTTCCTTTCTTTTTTTTCCTTGGGCCCATCGACCCTTTTTTTGTCCTTGTATCTTTTTCAATTTTTTTCATTTATTTTTTTTTTTGATGTTTTACTTTTTCTCTCCCCTTCGCCTTCCCTCTGCCTCTTTTCTTCCCCATCGCTCCCTCCCTTCTTCCCCGCCCTTCCCCCCTTCACCACCTCATCTCACCTCACCTCACCTCACCTCACCTCACCTCACCTCACCTCACCTCACCTCACCTCACCTCACCTCACCTCACCTCACCTCAAAGATGAGCCCCCATAAACCCAAACGTCACCTCCGTCCCAAAACTCCCCCCCACCACCTCCCCCTCAGAACCGCTGCCGCTGCCGCTGCCGTCCCAATCCGACACCGGCCAGGAGGAGCACCTAGCGCAGTAGCTCCCCTTTCTTGCGCCGACCGAGCTCACGAGCGAATCCCTCTTGGAGGGGTGCATCATGGTAGGACCGAAGGAGTTGCGCCAGCCTACTGGTGATATCGGGATGGAGATTGGGATCGGCTGCGTTGCCGTGGGCTGTTCCTGAACTGCTGCTCTGGGCTGCTCGGCGGGGGGTAGTGACTCCTGGACGAGTTGTTGTCTTGTCTCGAGGATGGTAGCAGGGAGTTGCGGCTGGTGATTCTTTGGGGTCTGTTGTCTGGTGGTGGTGGTGGCAGTAGTGGTGGTGATCAATGTCGAGTTCTGGTAGTGTTGCTTGGTGGTGTAAAAGGTAACCAGGATGCTGACAAGAATGGCTACCAGGACGAGGAGGGCGAGGTTGAGGGGGCTGGCTGGAAGCCAGAGGAGAAATTGGAAGGTATCCATGGTGGGTGGTAAGGGTTGATGTAAACCATAAATTGGTTGAATGCTGATGTGACGATAGTGTGAAGAACGAATGTAATGAACAGAGGTGAAGACCAAGGGGAAGCACATTCTTTTATTCTGCATCATCAGCAACTTGCTCACTGCTACTACGTCAACCCGCAACCATAGCAATTACGGACACACCGCCAGCCTGACGCCAAAGGGGAATGGCCTGGTAGCTTTCCTGAACGTCGACCAGGGACTATTGCCCTCCAGCGCGTCCTCAGGCTCATACAAACCAGTCTGATGGTGGTGGCACGGGCTTCGAATGCCTCGTCGACGACGCCATCGCTTCCCATTACGGGGGAAAGGGGCTGTTCGGCTGCTACAGGACCGTCATCTCCCAATACACCAGCCACAGTGGAAGGTACCAGCCATCAGGCTCGTCATTACCGGCCCAGGCGCGCGTGAACTATGATCAAAGGTCAGATGCTTGGCAAGAGTTCTACGAGGGGGCATAGGGCGACCCAGCTGGGGAAAGCTGAAAGACAGGCGGATGGTTCTATCCCCAAATCGGACAGGCTGTGCACTGGAAGCTTGGGAGGCCTGACTGAGGAGGGGAAAGAGGGGTGAGGGGAAAGCTTGTGCCACAGAAGCACAACTGGTGACGACTGGTTTGTGGCTGGGCAATAAGAGCAAGGGGGTATGAGCGGCCATGAGCGGGCGGCTAGAGCATTGAGGCGGGGGGCTTGCCCCATTGAATGATAAGGGCTTCAACTCCTTGGTTTGTGGTGGAGGGTGGTAGATAGCAGCGATTCGGCGAGCCTCTCATCGAGGAGGGCCCATGTGCTGCTGCAACCAACGCACACAATCTAGTGACTTCTAGGGGGTCCTTCCCAACTCGGAACATCGGAGCAGCCGCCTCTTTGTCGGCTGTCCGGTCTGCCAGTAGCAGGTAGAGGGACGGTGAAGCTCCGATCAATGCTGCGCAAGCCTCGATAGGAGGTGATGTCTCGACTGTCTCTTCCCATTCCACTCGTGAGCCATGCTCTGCACTGACGGTGCCGCTGCCGGTGCCATGCGTTACACTGCTCAAGCACGCTGCAAGTTTCCCATCACATAAATTGACCGGACCATCCATTGTCCAGTCACTCCAACGAAAGAGAGACACGGCGATACGGACTAGGTCCTTACCCCACCCGCCTCACTCTTCGTCAGTTACCTGCCATCGGCCCGTACCTGGCACAGTTTGGCAGGATGACATGCTGGAGAACCGGGTGTTGCCGGCGACGACGTCAAGGTTGACGAACGGGATTGAATCTGGAAGCGAGGGTCGAACACCCTGATTCTTCAAGAAATAAAGTGGACCTGGGTTGCAGGAAAAGAAAAGCGTTGGTGACAGCCGGTTCGTGGGACAGACCTCTCAGCGCTGCAAGAGCTGCAAACGCCAGGCGACTCTCCCCTCGCAGCACCCACCCGATGTCACGCCGTTGAAAAACGTGGAGCCCAAAGACCAGGCGCTGCGGCTCTCGGAGCGAAAACAAGCAGCAGAGCGGACGTTGCTGAGGGGAGAAATGCGGGCCTGGGGGCCGGCACCAGGATTCCCATGATGCAAGCAACATGATGGCGCAATAAGCACTGGCCAAGATACATTGCCCAATGTCAACCTGAGTCAAGAAACTGGGGAACCGTGGCTTGGACGAAAGAAGGTTGACTTAACGTTGCCTGTATGCTGGGAGACTATTGCCTGGAGATGCGGAGTAGGTGCTGGCAGTTGCTATCGCGCGATATGACTGTCATCGTAGCAACCCCAATCTGCACGAAGGGGCTGGCATGCAAGCCTTGCGAGGGACGAACGAGACAATCGAATCCGCTGACGGGCCAGCTGCGGGCGACACCACCGTCTTCCTTCCTGAGAGCAGCAAGTGGACGGGCGGGCATCGAGGTGGTATTCTCATGTCGGCAAAAGATACCACCTGCATCGCGGCCACAGGATGCCGTTCGGCTTCTAGATTGGTTAGCACATACACCCCTACATGGGATTACATGCCATGTACCGCGGCGCGGAGTGCGTGACATATAGAGTACCCGACCTACCTCCTCTTGCTCTCCTCCCGCCGGACCAGCCAGACGTGCCGCGACATCGCTTCGAGACCCTCACTCGAGAGAGAGAGCCTTGCATACACCGTCTTGTCTGTTGCCAGTGATGACGGGTGTCTCAAGCAGGTCTGATCTGATAGTCCGTCCATCCAGCCTGGGATTCGCCGGTAGGATGGAGATAAATGCAACGGCGCGCGGGGGGGAGGCCTAAGAAAAGAAACGAGAACCTGGAAGACAAGAAGGAGGTGAACTGGAAATTCCGTCACACAGGTCAGCTCATGTTCCAACGGTCTTCTGGACCCCGGCTCTGCATCGCATCCAGGCTATTCCAACCCCGGAAAAGCACCGAGAGCTCAAGCCCTAGCTTACCCTGGCGGGGCTTTGAGGCGTCCAGTCTCAAGAGTTCCCCTCGTGCGGAGAGGGCGGGCTGCGAGACGAAATCGTGCGTTATGCTTGGACAGTTGTAAGTGTGGGTGAGCTGGAGACGGGATGGGCTACACAAAGGGCAGCAGGTGCAGCAAGAGGTGCAGTTGATAAAGGAATCAGAGGAAGGAGAGAGAGAGGGAGAGAGAGAGAGAGAGAGAGAGAGAGAGAGAGAGACAGAGAGAGAGATTCTAGGGGAAGGCTTGGCTAGCACCGGCGACTAGAAAGGGCAGCTAGAAAAAGGAAGCTATCTAATCTGCCGCCTCGCCCTTCTGTAGCAGAAACAGAGGTCCCTGGACGACAGGGAAAACAACTTGACCATGTTGCGCCCCACTTCCCCAATTGACCCTTTGACTATGGTTTAATAATACCCCAAGTGAGGAGCAGCGCGTGTCCATCGCCAAAAAAACGACTCGGTCGTTGGGCTGTCCTTGACAGCTTCTACCTGGGTTCCGTTTGACAGACATTGACAGCTCCGAGTCCGAGCCCGAGCCCGTCTGTCTTCCAGTTCTCCGGATACCTATCACCCATCAGGCTGCCAGGCCCTGCCTCTCTCTCACAGAGTCACAGCTTCACCTCGCCCTGCCCTGCCCTGCCCTGAGCTAATTTCACCCTTCCACCGTGCCCGCGCGCACTATGGCCTTGTGATGCATCTCAGCGCCGTTGAATCGCCGCCACAACCGTCCTACCATGTTGCGCAAACCGGCCCGCCAGAACCTTTGTCATTGACGCACCAAGAGCCTTGATCGGAGCTCGTCTGTGGATGAATAAACACCCGCTGCTGCTGGTGCCGTCACCACCGCCTCCGCCTCCGCGACACGGTCGCCGAGAGCATTTTCCGGCCTCCGGCTCGGTGTTTAGTGTGAACAACCTAAGCACAGTTTGTGAAAGAGCACAGAGCAGAGAGCCTCGCTTCGGCATCAACTGCCGTGCCGTGGCTGCGCCCGTGTCCAACCCCTAGCCTTCCCCGACGCCGCCGCCGAGGGGGCCCGACGCTATGGCCGCCGACCATATCGCGCCGCTGCCGCTGCCGGCATCTTCGTCTCGGCCCGAGCGCAACTCGCTCTCAGTACCACCACCGCCGTCGTCTGTCCTGGCCGCACCTGTTGGAGCTGGAGGTGCCCCCCATCACTCTCTTCATCCAGCGCCTCAGTATGATCCGTCGTTGGATCCCACCATCAAGCACCTGCTGGATCAGCAGGCCGAAATTCAGGCCAAACTAGCTGTCCTGCTTCCTCAGAAATATGGCCCCAATATCAAGGTCGAGCTTGAAATGCTGCGGCACAAGCATCGTGTACTGCGCGCGTATGCCGACGAGAACCGTGAGCCACCCTCATCCCCGTCCACCGTGGCTTCTTTTCTCCCAGGGTTGTCAAGTTGCTCCAAGTCTTATCTCGTCTAATACCAACCTTTCGTCAGAACTATCCAACAAAATCCCTCTCCTGTCCGAAATAGAAGAGGCCCGGACATTGCAGTATAACTGCGAATGCATCGAGGCAGCCTGTCTCGAACATGGTAAGTCACGTCTCTGGCTCCATTGCTCTGCCTACTCGGAGGGCTGACTTGAACTTTTTATCTGGTAGGCGTGGACCTTCAGGACCCTAGGTTTCTTGACACCCTCAAGTATCATTATTTTCGGGATCAAGCGCCGGAAGGGTATGCTGCATGGCTGGACAGGAACGTTGCCCGCTTCGACCCAGTTGTGTCTGCCATGAGGTTGAGGGATAGCGTACCTCTAGCTTTTCGGACTCACCACTCCTACAAGTGTTGGGATGAGAGGTGTATGCACTACATCTACGGATATCCTCTTCACGATGACCGAGATCAACACTCGAGAGAGCATGTCTCTCTCCAAAAAAGAGACTCGGGTCTCTCAGTCAGCGGCACACCACCGCTTGTCTTCCCCGAGAAGACCAACCGAACTTACAGCACCGATTACAGCAAGCAGCCATCTCCTTTGTATCTACCTCGTCCAGGCCCCAACATTCAGCTTGCGCCAATAGCAACAAACAGTCAACCTCCGGCAAAAGACCACCGCGAATCGCTAAGGAGCTATTCGTTTGTACCCGAACATCCGGCAGGCCCTCGTGGGTCAGTCGATTCCGAGGTCGATCCCTTGCTGCCACCGTTGAAGCGCAGTCGTGTGGGGCAATCGCGGTTGGAATCAATTGGTGAGCTGCGGCTGCTCCGCGAGGTCGGGCCATGTCTTCGATGTAAAGTCTTGAAAAAGGGGGTGAGTGCGCTACTGCCGACTGAGGATTCGTACTTTGTTCGCTGACCGTCTTAGTGTGACTCCAATGATCCATGCGGACTTTGTCCTGAACCAACAGCCCCGTCAGATAATGATTTTTGGAAAGCTTTGGGCTGTCATCGAGGACCGCTCGCCAATTTTACGGAGACTATGCTTCCCAGTATGGCTCTTCTTCTTTGCTGATTTATCTTGTCAAGCGGCTGTGAAGCTAACACTTGTCTTCAGCCGCCGTTTCCCCTCGACACACGCAGACTCCCATGACCTCCCCACTTGCAATTCGCCGAAACATGAACGAATTTCTCGAACGATCATTCGTCATTGCACCAGAAATCGCGAGGATGGTCAAGGATGATCTGGACTTTGATGATGGCTTTTGGTGGACAGAAGATCTAGCCAGCTTACCTCCATCCAACCCAACGCTGGCATCATTCGGCAAAGAGCCCGTGGACCGCCCTCCACCGGTCCTGACCGTATTGGCAGCAAGCTGGAATATGAGTGGCACCTACAACTTTTGGCAACTTCTCAAAATGAGCGGCGTTCTCTCGGCAAGCAGGGAGTCAGAGGCGGTGACATATCCAGTCTTGTATCGGGCCAAACTACTGCTTCGAGAAGCGCTATTTTATGACCTTCAGCTGCCCGACCCAGCTATCCACGGCGAGCCAAGCAGCTCGAGCACCCACGTCATATTCGACGATGCCGATCTCTACGGACGTTTCCAGTTGCTTTACAATTGCATGACGCAGTTCCTGCACTCTCTCGATACTCAGATGATGAGATCCAACACGCTGGACCCAAAGACTTGGCTCGCAAGCTTCTTTTCACTCTGCATCTTTAGCATCGTCAGAACGTTGCTTGTGGACAGGGCCGCACAAGCACGCGTTAACTCGCCCACAGAGCCTGCCACATCGGCCATGCACGCAGTTTACAAAGCTCTGGTTTGCATCTTCGCAGCCTCTACCACCATGTTACTAGATGGCCACGAATCAGAGCTGAACAACGAAGACCGCGAGCTACTCGCTTCAGTTGGGGCGTTCCTAGGAAGGAACTCTTGGGCGGAGCGTGGTTTGACAAGTACGAAAGACTTCTTGCTGTTTCTCGGGAGCGGAGAGATTGAGGGCAATGTTTACCATGGGTTTTTGAAGCAGCGGTCATCACAAAGACAAGGATCCTTCGTCCTACCCCCAATCGCCAAGCCTGCGGAAGAGCCGCGGAAGCCGCTGCCAGATATGAGACCTCTTGCCCACCCGTGGGGCTCCAACGTCCCCGGACAAGCCGACAGGGATATTTATGTTTTCAAAGGAGAGCCGGACCGATTGCTCACATCACCACAGTCTATGGATATGGGTAGGCGCCACACCGTTGCCGAAAGCCCAACGTTCCCCAGACAGGCTGGTCGTGGGCTGACCTCGCCCATCGCGGCACCGAGGCTTCGACCATCATACCAAAGGCCGCCTTTGCGGAGAGTATACTGCACGAAATGTAACGAGTACCCTGAGGGTTTCCGTGGCGAACACGAACTGAGAAGACACAACGATGCCAAACATGCTGCTCTGGTCAAGAGATGGGTTTGCACAGAGCCTCAGGGCCCACCTAATTCACCCCAGCCCGTGATACCTCTCTCGAAATGCAAGGCCTGCGTGACCCAAAAACGCTACGGCGCCTACTACAACGCAGCAGCACATCTGAGACGAGCTCACTTCAATCCTCATCGTGGTGGTAAAGCGAGCGGGGATTGGCCACCGATGAATATCTTGAAAGACTGGATGCGGGAAGTACGGCAGTCGATTGACGTACAGGATCAGGACGATGCGTCTAGTGGAGAAGACGAGGGGCATGATTACAAGAACACCCATGACTTTATCTCCCCACCTCGGCGCCGCTCACCACCGGTTCTAGAAGCACCACGCCTAGCCCCTGCGCCTCCTCCACCACCGCCGGCACACATGGGACATCCACATCCACACGGTCTCCCGGTACCCTCTCAGCCGCTGCTGGCCCCTTCGTTCGGCCCGATGGCTCATGCTGGGACCCTCGGCTCTCTCGGCTCAGTAGGGGGTCCAGTTGGCCCACCACCTATGATCATACAAAGCTCACCGGGTGCCTACATGACACCGACCCCGGTCCTCAAGAGCAACGACGAGTCACAGCTCACACCTACCTCGGCATCCTCCTCCGTCCGCAACCGCTGCCCCCATCCAGAATGCGGTCGTGTTTTCAAGGACTTGGCAGCTCATATGCTGACCCACATGGAGGAACGTCCTGAAAAGTGCCCAATCGAGACCTGCGAGTATCATATCAAGGGGTTCGCGCGAAAATACGACAAGAACAGACATGCCCTCACACACTACAAAGGCACCATGATCTGCCCATTTTGTCCTGGTGCCGGGACATCCTACGAGAAGGCCTTCAACCGGGCGGATGTCTTCAAGCGTCACTTGACAGCCGTGCACAACGTCGAGCAGACACCACCGAACAGCAGGAAGCTCATTTTGACATCTGGGTCCGCGCGAGCCGGTGCTGCCGGGGCAAAGTGCAGCATTTGCCAGAGCCAGTTCGCTACAGCCCAGGAGTTTTATGAGCATTTGGATGACTGTGTGTTGAACGTCATCGTTCCTTCTACGCCAAAGACGACGAGCGGCGGGGGTGGGAACGCCAGTGAGAGGAAAGATTCTGTTGCCCGGACGCCGACGACGGCAACGGAGAAGGGCAAGGAGCTTGAGCACGATTCACATGTTCAACTGGATGTCGACATGGATGAAGACTCCCGAAGAGGCTCCGAATACAGCGACAGGGCATCTGTTGTTCAGACCACCCGCGAAGAACGCACCCAACTGTACCAGCAGGAGCCCAGCACTCGGGTTTCATCGGCACAGGCTTCTCCAGCTCCTTCGTCGATCCAGACCTCCAAAACCGAGCCATCTGGGCAACTGCCCAACTCACACGCCGATCACGAATCAGAGATTGCTTCCGAGATCCAAGTCGCCGTGCCGCCCCGGCCATCGAAGGAGGACGCGATGGACGTGGTGGAAGAAACGAACGGCGTTGGGGCTGGCCAGCCACAACAGCAGAAGTCAGAGCCCCCCGAGTTGTCACTCGAAGTTAAACCATACCAAGCCTTGCGTCGGCCGGAGGTGACCCTTGGATCGCCGGTCCCGCCGGATGCGATGGATACGGACTAAATCTTGCCGGCTCCTATTACATCCATTTATTTCAATTTTTCTTTGGTGATTCTGGTCTAAAAAGATATGGGAGATGAGTCCATGACTTGGCTAGAATGAGAGGGATGGAGATATCTACTTTTTATGTTTCAACGGGGAAAGTGAGATTTTATAATGATGACGGATTTATATCTTTTATTCTACTGTCATTCATAAATTTGGAAGGGGGAAGGAGAGGTCTTTCATGGGATATATATTTATGTGTAATATAATATATATATATGAGGGGTTGTTTCTCTGAGCTGTGTGGTCAGCTGAGATGGTTATATTTATCTTCTTTGGATTATCCTTTTCTTCAAACAAACATCTCTTTCCAGAGGGCGTAGTTGATGTGTATGTTGGGACCACATGGGGCCAGAAGGCCCGTTCTTGTGAAATCGCCATCAGCTGCCTTCTCGAATGTATATCAAGCACCATACAATGATTGGCAACCGAGGGGTCACGGCATGGGGACTCTCTCTATCACCTGGTAGGACTCTGCACATCTGTGCTGTGATGCCATCGCAACCATGGCAAATCCACAACAACAGCATCCACCACCAACCACCTTGAGGGGAATTCCCCTCAATGCTGTGCACACCACACCTCCTGACAGCGAGACTGTACACAAGCTGTAACCGACAGGGCGAAACCGGAACGAACCTCCATGCTGTGAAACTACACTCGGGGCAGAACAATAGGGTGAACCATCGATCGAGGCAGACACCAGAAAAGCGAACACACGACACCTTACCTTATACCACGTTTGTGGTGATACACACGAGATCGGGCATTCCGGTGCTGGGTCATCAACAGGTCGTGATATCAGGCTCAGGTCAGGTCGAGATGTTTTAACGTGATCCTCCGGGAAGAAGTGTAAATCATCACCAGGCAGGTGGCCGAGTTGGTCGGGTCATTCCGCCCCCCTCCACAACCCACCCACACCGCAACCCACGACCAGCTGCACCACGCAAGGCTACACAAGTTTTCCAGCTGCTGATCATCACCAGTAAGGTAGGTATACCCACTCTCTAACGGGGCCGGTTATGATTCCATGTCGGAAGTGGCCCCCCAAACCCTCAAGCTATCAGAGGGTTGGGGAAAGATTCTTAAAAAAAAATAAAAAAAAAAATAAAAAAAAAATGTGGCCGATTAAACCATAGGAAGTATTCATTGCTCTTGAAAGCTCCAACCTCCCTCAAACGTACGGCAATCTAATATTTTTTTTTCTAGCAAGCTAGCAATGAGCATTCTGGCAGACATGGAGGAGAAGAAGTCTATAGACGCGGCGCTGGCTGCATTTGATGTATGAAAGAAGGAGAAAAAGAGAAACGCGCAAAGACGCGAAAAAAATTGGTGGTTTTAATGGGAGGAGGTCCCACTTTGCTGGACAGTGTGCTAACGTCCCACTATCGAACACCCCGCACTGTTCTTGGTGGGCAGGATAATGAGAGATGGGTTTGGGGGATGGCGATTCCGATTTCCCCCGCCTTTTTTTTTTTTTCTTTGGCTGTGACGGATGGGTTGGGGATCACAGGATAGGCTGTCATGGAAGAGTAACCGCTGGTCAACGTTTCTGGCTGAAATGTTTTCAGATCATTTACCAAGATGTTTCTTGAGTAGGTCCGTGGGGTGGTCGACGACCCCTCCTTCCACCCCACCAGACCAGCAAGTCCAGCTGCGAACCCTTTGATCCTTTTTTTTGGGCTTGGGCCAAGAAGGGAGATGCCCCGCTGATCTTTGATGAAGTTAAGTGTTCGTGGGGGTTGATACCACGGCCGGCAAAGGGTGCTGGCGGAATGGAGAAGCGAGGTTTGTGACGTCGATGGTGATGCGGGTTATGCCGCGGGGGCCTGTGGTGATGACCTGTGGGGGTATACTAGGCAGAAGAGATCACCACATCATGAATGGTGTCAAAAAGACAGATGATGGGACGGTAGAGAGGTCGACAGCCACAGAGCGAGGCACATGTCTGGTTTCTACAATATGTAGTTGTGCTCTGTTACACACGTGGGGAGGAAGCTTGAAGGATATTGGCTGTGAGGGTGTAAAGTCTTCAAAGGGGGGGGTCCCGCGTGGCTGAATATGTATACTCGGTATCTGAACCGTCAAGGTGCTCAAGAGACGGAAAAGGCAGAAACTTGCTTTGCTGTGGATGGTGATCGGAAGCGAAAAAGACGCAGTTCAGATGGGCGGTACAGCAGGTAATCAACGCATAGCGGTTGATTTTATTGTGGTGATACGTAAAAAGAATAATTATTAAGAATCTTTTAGGTTTGCTTCTGGGGTATTAAAAATGAAGACATCCCACGTCTCCCACCACATCCCCGTTCAGTGTCACAGGCTGGGCATCTTGTGATCGACTGACTTGACGACCCAAAGGGTTCTCGCAAAAAAGGAGCCAAGACTCCATCCACACATGACAAGAGCCCGGAAGAAGCGTCATGCTCTGACACTGGCCCAGACCGCGACCGTTTGTTGGCCACCACACTTTCTCGCCTTGCCCGCCCAGCTGAGGGTCTGAAAAGCTAAAACAGGCTTGAGAACCACTTTACAGTGGGCTCCTCCTCCTCCCTTTGACGCCAAAAACATTCGACGGCCATCTAGATTTCTTTTCCACCACCCTACCGACCCGCTCCTCTTTCTCGATTCCCATCCATGCCTGGTATGACAATCTATATCTAAAGAAAGGCGCCCCAGCGCGAAAAACACCACCCCCCAACCCACGGAAGGGATACTCCTGAATTGTTATTATTATTATTATTATCTTTTCCCTGTTACTATTTCGTTTTTTTCAGCCGTCAACCAAATGATGGCTCTCCAGCGCATTCTGTGCCTGGGACTGCTGTACCATGGCGTCATTGCCAGGCTCTCGGGTTCAGGTCCAACTGCGCCGGCGGCAGAGCAGCACATACTGTCGAGTTCTGCCCCGCGAAAAGGGCTGCACGGCAGGTTCCTGCATATCACAGGTGAGCTATCCCCTCCATCACCATTGCTATCGTATCTTCGCGGCAGGCCTGTCATTTCTGAGGAACTGAAATTGACATTATGGAAATTCACACGCAGACATCCATCCCGATGAATTCTACAAAGTACACTCATCCACAGACGAAGACGACGGATGCCACAAGGGCGAAGGGCCAGCAGGGCCGTACGGTGCCGAGACGACCGATTGCGATTCGCCGTACTCGCTGGTGAATGCGACGTTTGACTGGATTGAGGCGAACTTAAAAGACAAGATTGATTTTGTCGTGTGGACGGGCGACACGGCGCGTCACGATCGCGATGATGATTTGCCCCGCACGCAGGACCAGGTGCTCGGGACCAACACCTGGATTGCGGACAAGTTTGCCGAGATGCTCAGGAACGAGGAGACGGGACATGGGATGAGCATACCGGTTGTGCCGACGTTCGGGAATAACGATATCTTGCCGCATAACATTTTGCTGCCGGGGCCGAATAAGTGGTTGCAGACATATACGCACATTTGGAGGCATTTTATCCCAGAGGCGCAGAGGCATAGCTTTGAGTTTGGAGGCTGGTTCCACGTGGAGGTTATTCCGAACCGGTTGGCGGTGTTCAGCTTGAATACGCTGTACTTTTTCGACCGGAATGCGGGTGTGGATGGATGTGAGAACCCATCTGAGCCAGGGTTTAAGCAGCTGGAGTGGTTGAGAGTGCAGTTGGAGTTTATGAGGGAGAGGGGAATGAAGGTTATCTTGATGGGCCATGTCCCGCCAGCGAGGACGGACAGCAAAAAGCTTTGGGATGAGACTTGCTGGCAAAAGTACACGCTCTGGCTGCACCAGTATAGGGATGTGGTTATCAGCGGGATGTATGGGCACATGAACATCGATCACTTCCTTATCCACGACACCCACGACGTCGACATCGCCTTCTTGAACGGTCTATCACCCGAATTCGGCGTTCGCGAGTACTTGGACGATGAGCTTACGATTCAGGGTGGCACCGATTATCTGATGGAACTCCGCGATGACTGGTCCAAGTTGACACCCCCAACTGTGCCGGGCAAGTCGAACGAAGTGAATCAGGATGGAAAGAAGGGCAGAACCAGAAAGCCAAAGCGCAGGGATCCTTGGGGGGAGCGATATGTGTTGTCGCTGGTCAGCCCCAGCATCGTACCAACGTATTTCCCCACGTTACGCGTGGTGGAATACAACATCTCTGGCCTTGAGAACACACCTCTTTGGCGCGACATGCCTGGCAATGGCGCGAAGAACTCGTCGCACCCTGCCAGTGCCCCGAGCGCACCTCAGAAGCACCTCGACCTGCGAAGCTTGTCGCCGATAGACGGTCTGAACGATTCCTTCGAAAATGTCGAAACCGACAAGAAGAAAAAGAAGAAGGGCGGCAAACGCCCAAAGAAGGACAAGAAGCCTCACGATCCCAACCTCGTCATTCCTCCTCCACCAGCGAAGACGAGCCCTCCCGGACCTGCGTATTCTCAGCAGCCTCTGAGCTTGACAGGGTACACACAGTACTTTGCTAACCTAACGCACATCAACAACCTCAACCTTACCGATTTGAACAGCGTCGAGCCGACAACAACCAACAGCCTTTTCTCCCTGCTCCAATCCTCGAAATCGTGGCTTATGAAGTGGCGAAAGGGGAAGAACGGAGGGAAGAAGCCGCTGACACCGAAACCGGACCCGAGAGAATTTGCCTTTGAAGTCGAGTACAGCACTTTTAACGACAAGATCTACAAGCTGGGAGATTTGACGGTGAACAGCTTTGTGGAGTTGGCGTATAGGATTGGGCAGAAGGCCAAGGGCAAGAGTCTGGTTGAGATGGCTGGCGATGAAGAGGTGGGAGATGCTGAGGAAGAGCATGACTGTGATGAGTCCGATTTTGAGTCGGACAGTGACTCTGATGATGAAGAGATGGAGGCTGAGGCAAAGAAGGGGGACAAGAAGAAGGGAGACAAGAAAAAGAAGGGCAAGAAAGGGGACAAGAAGAAGAAGAAGAAGAAGAAGGGGAAGAAGAACAAGACCTGGCTGCATTTTTTGAGTCATGCGTTTGTTGGGACGTTGGATAAGAGTGAGCTGAAGAGGTACTCATGATTTGGTTTCCACCAAGCAGGAGTGATACGAGGGATTGCTCAGCTGGGGCGATCTGTGTGGTTATCTGCTGGTTCCTGGGGCGGGTATTTGCATGCATCTATGGCGTTATGTTTTCAAGGGAGGTTTTTTATTTTTATTTTTATGGTTTATACTATACCTGGACAGCGTTGCATTGACGACGGAAAAGGGGGCAAGAGAAGAGGTGCAAGAAGCGTTGGAGTCTCACGGCATCATGTTGGCATGGAGTGGATAGATTCTTCTGCTGGGATTTACGTGGTGAATTCAAGAGGCTCAATGGAGCTAGAACATGTAGGAAATAGGTAATACAAAAATCAAAACATTTATCTATAAGACTTTATTGCGGCTTGCTAAAAGAGAGAGAAAAAGGGGGTGAGTGCCACACTCTCAGCCACATATTCTCAGCTGAAGGAAGCTTGCGCCACACCAATTAAACCCAGGCACGTCACGCTGCTGTAACTTTGCAGCAACACACGCGTTTCTTGTCTGTCTTTATCTTTATCGCCAATTCATTTCCCCTTCTCCGTTTGATGCTCAGCTGTCTTGGAGTAAGCTCTGAAGACTTTTCCTGTCGTTCGTTTTGTCTTTTGCTTCTAGGCCATTGAAACATGATACCCTAATCTTGTCTCTTCCTGTTTCCCACCTTAAACACAGCAAAGCCGCAGCAGTAGTAGGAGTAGTAGTAGTAGCAGCAGCAGCAGCAGCAGCAGCAGCAACAGCAACAGCAGCGCAATGCTCCCTCTTCGCCGACTCCTCCGTCTCCCCACCAGCTTTGCCCGCCGCCACGCCCGCCGACGACGAATGTACCTCCTCTTTTTGCTGCTGCTCCTAGTAGGGGTGGTGATTTTGCCGCTGTACGTGGTGTACTACCCGCCCTCGTCGCTAATCCGCTACTTCTCCCACCGCTGGACCGACGTCCTCTTCCGGATCTGGCTGCCCCCCGACAAGAAGATTGTGGCGCTTACTATTGACGACGCGCCGTCTGATCACACGAGGGGGATTCTCTCCGCGCTCTCTGCCAGCGGGGCGCACGCGACGTTTTTTGTGATTGGGTCGCAGGTTCCTGGGCGGGAGGGGATCCTGAGGGAGATTGTGAGGCAGGGGCATGAGCTGGGGAATCACGGGATGCATGATGAGCCTGCGAGGGGGTTGTCGACGGAGGAGCTGGAGAGGGAGATGAGGGAGGTGCAGGGGATGATTGATAGGGCTTATAGGGACGAGGGGAAAGAGCCGCCGAGGGAGGGGAGGGAGAGGTATTATAGGCCGGGGAGCGGGTTTTTTAGCGATAGGATTAGGGGGGTGGTGAACCGGTTGGGGTACAGGTTGGTGTTGGGGAGTATTTATCCTCATGATGCGCAGATTGGGTGGGCGGGGGTGAATGGGAGGCATATCTTGGGGATGTTGGATCCGGGAGGGGTGATTATTTGTCATGATAGGAGGAGTTGGACGAGGCCGATGTTGGACAGGGTGTTGCCTGAGATGGGGAGGAAGGGATGGGAGGCTAGGACGGTGACGGGGTTGCTGGGGGAGGTGACGGGGTGAGATGGGGGGGATAACTAATCCAGTGCGATTTGACTGTGGCGTGAGATGCAATCTACATGTGGGATTTTTTGTGGTCGAGGAGGGCTTGGAGGAAGATCATATAATCGGCATTGATACAGAGGCTTGCCTTTGCCCCAACTCGACCGGCGTTATCCGACGATGCAAGCACGACACATGGCATGACACTCGTGAAGCCAGCGCCCAGAGCAAGATCTCAACATTGGAAGCAATCGGACATGTTCACGAGGTCACTGTTTTTCTCGACCAGAGGCACTGACGATTCTCACCACGATGCATAAAGTAACGGGGCCGCGCGGTAGAGGTCGGTATCGGCCGGTGAAGCAGCTCCGATGTGCCATCCGGGAAGTCCCTGTGAAAGTGGCGAGTGGGGAGGGGCAGCTGCTTCTAGAAGCGTTGTTGATGCAAAGGCCGCCGCTAGCAGCAGTTGAGACGCCCTTGGAATGACGAATTCCACCATATGGAGCCGCCCAGCCGCCCCGCGCCGATATCGAACGTTTATATGAGCCGCTCAACACCACCTCACTTACACCGACCGGTTTCTGTCCTTGTCGTCACATACAACTCACTAATCTACCAAAATGGCGTCTGATGAGCTTCCTGTTCGCCCCGCTGGGTCTGCGGTCAAGGCCGTCGTTGAGGGCCCCAACTCGCTCGCTGTCGCCTTTGGCAGGGAGCTGTCTATGGCTTCTCGCTCGGTCCATGCCGATGACTATATCAACAATCACCAGGCCGTGGCTCCCCCCATGCACGTTTCTACCACTTTCCGATATAACCGGGACCCCGAACAGTTGAGACCATGGGACAATCTCAACGTGAGTGCTTCACACCATATCACACCCCATGTTCACTGCCACTAACACAATGTTCAGCCCAATGCCCCTTATGACTCTCACGTGTACTCCCGAGACAGTGCACCAAACACCACCCGCTTCGAGGCCATCCTCACCTCGCTCCTCGGAGCCCCGTCACTCAGTTATGCATCCGGTCTCGCCGCCTTCCACGCCATGATTGTCTTCCTCAACCCCAAACGTGTGGCTATCGGCGGTGGTTATCACGGCTGCCATGGCATTCTCCACATCATGAAGAAGCTCAACGGCCTCGAGCAGCTTGAACTGGAGGACGATGCCGACCTTGCCAAACTCGAAAAGGGCGATGTTATTCACGTCGAGACACCCCTTAACCCCACGGGCGAGGCTCGCGACCTGGCTTACTACCGCAAGATGGCCGACGAAAAGGGGTGCTATCTCACCGTTGACGCCACCTTTGCCCCCCCCCCTCTGATGGAGCCCTTCAAGTACAACGTCGATATCGTCATGCACTCTGCCACCAAGTATTTCGGCGGCCACTCCGACATGCTTGCCGGTGTCCTCGCCATCCGCCCAGACAGAGCCGAGAAGTGGCTCCCAGAGCTCAGGGAGGAGCGCCTCCACCTTGGAGGTGTGATGGGCTCTCTTGAAGGCTGGCTTGGCGTCCGTAGTGTCCGCACTTTGGAACTGAGAGTCAAGCGCCAGAGCGAGAGCGCCCAGAAACTGGTTGACTTCCTTGCCGAGAAGAAGGCGGCCGGCGACAACAGCAACATCATTGCGCAGTCTGTCTTCAAGATTCAGCACGCTTCTCAGCAGCCGGAGGCAAAGGATGAGAACTCGTGGCTGAGGAAGCAGATGCCCAATGGGTTTGGGCCGGTGTTTAGCTTGTGGTTGGAGAGCGAGGAGAAGGCGAAGAGGTTGCCTAGCAAGCTGCAGTTGTTCCACCATGCCACGAGTCTGGGTGGAGTGGAGAGTTTGATTGAGTGGAGGGCGATGACGGATCCCAAGGTGGATAGGAGGTTGTTGAGAGTTAGCATCGGTGTGGAGGGGTGGGAGGATTTGAGGGATGACTTGGTGCAGGGGCTGGAGAGGTTGAAGGAGGAGGGGTTTTAGAGGGGATGGGGGTGTATAAAAGAAGAGGGATATAGGTAGATGGAACCAAGATGTCTTTGGTTGCTAATTTCTTGGCCCAGCATGGCACGTAACGGCTCGGGCATGATTCTTTTTTTTATTTTTATATTTTTTTTTATATTGCAGCGTGAAAGAAGGGGATGTTCAGCTGAAAGTAAGCGGCTACACTGCATAGATGACCTACATAAGGCTGGTTGTGATATTTCTGTCTGCCTCAGGTGAGATGAAGTTGCAGTACCAAGAGGATGGATCAGGCAAACCTCTTCGTCTGAATGGAAGTATCCAGTCCTGAAGCCTGCTGACTGCTTAACTTTTGTAAAGACGTTTGCAAAGAAGAAGCCTGGTGTTGTCCGTCATCTTGCCGTGAGTATGATTTTTGTGCAAACGGGCGAGATGTCCGGTCAAAGTGGTCAGGCAGTCATTGGGAGCACGATGCAGTTTTCTTGAAGAATGAACAAACACGATTGGAGCTTCGTTTTGGGGAAATGTTTTAGCGTGAGATGAGGAGATGCTTAGCCATCAATCCACAGGTCGAGACGAGGAGCTGGAATCAAAACAGAACGCTCGACGACAGCGGTCTTTGACCATCCCGACCTGATTGCTGTAACCGAAGAAGCTGTCAAAAAGACCTTGGCGAGGCTGTGCTGATCAGGCGGTCGCATGCTGACAGCCTGCAGACAGAGAGAGCATTTGACACCGGAACAAGTGACAATTCCAGAAACCAGAAACAGCGTGAGGGGGTGGGGGAGTTTTTGCAAAGAAGTCAGAAACATCCCTGTTGATGTGAGTAGAGCATCGTGCCTGAGGTTGTTGTCTTGAATCGACCTCTATATTCGTTACCCTCATTACCATGAATTATTACAGTAGTATATGTGTACCTCCCACTTCATCATTCCATCCCAAACCCAGGACCCCATAACGCCTTTTCATCAGCAAAAAAACGACCACCACACAAAGATGTTGGTGATATGTCTGTTTTCCAAGCAATATGCCCCCCCCCCCTCCCATTTAACACAGACGGCTGCCCGTCTATCGCCATGACTCCTCTGGTCAGAATGATGCCCCTCTATATCATGCACGTCCTTTAAGCATCAACCTCAACCGCACCCCCATTCGCCCCCGACCTATCAACAGGGAAAGGCATGGCCCCCAACTCCGCTCCCTGCCCGCTCTGCGCCCTCTTTCTCGACGCCCCAGGCAGGAAACTCCATGATGACGTCGCGTTGCTATTCGCAGTATGCGCTGCATCGGTCGTCTCATGGGTGTGCTCAGATCCAAATCTCGCAAAGAGCCCCTTTTTCTTCGGCAACGCTGAAGTCTGTGTCTGTTCGGCTTGTTGCTGGTGCTGGTGCTGCGTTGTGGTCTTGGATTCACCACCTAGCCCAACATCCTCAAAACCCTCTTCCGGGGTAGGTGGTTCCCGGCTCAGGAGCGATGAGCGCGTGTGCATCATGCGGGGGAAGCGGGCGGAGGAATCGAGGGATTGGCGTGGCGCAGGGTCGGTGATGTAGCTTCTGGCGGAGATGTCCTATTGTGTGTTAGCGGTTGGGCCAAGAAGGGGGGGGGGTTTGGGAGAGAAAGGCGTACAAAGGAGCGGCGGTAAGAATCGAATGATTCCCTCGAGATAGGGAAGTGCTCAATGTCACCCGAGCCATCCCGGCTGCTTCTGTCGCTGGAGGTTCGGGAGAGGTACCGGCGTGGCCAGGTAGCTTCCTTTTCAGTGGGAGATGGCTAGGGGGTCGCGTCAGTACTGGGAAGGATATGTGAAAGAGAGGAGGCGGCAGCTTACAGGAAGGTAAATTCCACTATCATCGACCACTGTATGAACAGGCGCGGAGTCAGTTTTCGGTGCTTGAAGCTGTGTGGCCACGACGGTGATGATCCCGAGCCTCCCGCTCAGTTATGTGGGGGAAGGGGCCGCTCATTCAAGAGACTTCGAGGGAACCGTACCGCTCATCTTGTATTCCCCTGTATCCTGGCTCCTCCTGCTGCTGCGAATGCTGAACGCCGACGATGCCTTTGACCCAACAGTATCTACCCTTTCAAAACCCGGCGACAGCACACTTTCCTTCACACTCCCGGCCGCCGACCCCGGCCGTGAGTTTTCATCATGAGCGGTGACGATGACACCGGGACGGCGCGCAAAGGGGTTGCGGATTGGCATGCTGAAGATATTACGTATGAACCGAGCTCGACAACCGAACTCCAGAAATTGACCGGCTTCTTCAAAAATATGCTTTCAAACAATTCGAAGAGGCAGAGAAACCAGTCGCGCGCAAAAAGGAGACAAAACCAAGAATTCGAAGCTTGAACAGGAACGGTCTGTGATGGCCGGGGTATCGGTGTTTAAATTCAGAATGGCAAAGGCAGGGCCAAGATTTGAACAAGAAGGCCCGTCCCAACAGGATTGGTTCGAGAGTGGTCAGACGATGGGGCTAAAAAGGTACTTGCAGCGGTTCGGGAACTGGGGAAATCCAGCGGTATAACAGAGCAAGCAAGCAGCAGATCACACACGCAGCAAATTGTATTCAGTCCCCTCCTCACCCCATGGTCTGGGCCTTGGTGCCCCTCTCTCGTCAGCAAAGGCACACACACATATTCGGACGGAAGAAACACGGCACGGGGGCATCCTCTCGTGCTCCAAGACACACGCTCTGGTTGTTCCCTGAATGTCTTACAGCCCTGAATAAAACATGCTGTAAGATCTGTACCAGCGGGCGGTGCAGGCCGCTTAGTGGGGTTGTGGAAAGCCGTTCCTTTTCGGTCCCCATCCCGACCCCGCAAAGAAGGAATAAGGGCTGGGAAGTCGGAGCATGGAGTGCCCGGCTGCCCGGCTCTGAACTCACACCAAGGGATGGACGAGAATGCGACTTGGCCCGGTATCATCGCCTACACCACCTTTCGGGGGTCAAAGCAAAATAAATCCGAACATGACGTTGTGGAAGCACGGCTGCTGAAGCTATCCAGACATCTCCGCGCTTCCTTCTGCCGAGCAAGCTGAATGAATGTACAACAAACAGCCCCAAAAACCGCCTGTCAGCCCCAAGACAAATCCTTATTTGGTTTCATGCAGGCAACGCCACGTTGGAGATGCATTCCTTCCTACTCTTCCCAGCCTCTCTTACAGAAACTCTCAAAGTCAGGGTCAGAGACCCTTTGCGTCCTGATCAACAACAATAGCAGCCCACTATGCGACCCCTCGATGTACATAAGATGACAAGTCCCCACCAAGATCGTACAACCTTCCTCACACAAGATCTCACCTACTTGTTACAGGTCGGTGACGCAAGGCACACACACACCCGTAGATCACTGATCGCAGCGCCGAGCTTGCCGGAGAGCAGAGTGTGCAGTTGCTCAGCCTACCGGCTAAATCATCAATTAACACTCTCATCAGCACATGAGCGGATGTAGTCTCTGAAGTGACATTGCTCAAATCGTCAGCCAAGAATACTCGGCCGAGTCCCAGATCGAACAACACTATAGATGTCCAAATCATATCTTTAATTCGTAGCATACTTCTGTCATGAATTCCCTTGCCAAGGGTTAGGGTTCCACCAGTCTGGTTGAACCAGTGTGGCCTTGGTCATCTTCTTCCTCTAGCTAATGTGCTTTTCCCTCTCTCAGCTTCCTCACGCAACCTTGTTGTATCGACCTCAGTTCCTGACAACTTCCATCATTAGTCGGAATCACTGTCCTCACTGGGAGAGAACCCCTTGAATTCCTCCTCGGAATCATCCACAACACCAACACCCGAAGCCTCGCCATTCCCTTCCTCTTCCGAGGAGGGCTCTTCGTCTTGTTCCTCAATCTCAAACATCGCACTAACATCCCATCGGTCGCCCTTGGCGCTCTGGGAGACGTACTTTACGAAGCGGAGAGTCCCGCTATCGCGCAGCACAATGCTCATCTTGTTCCAGGAGGCAGCCTGGAAGAAGAGAATGTTGTCGTCCTCATCGCTGGTCTTGTAGATGGCAGCATCCTCGTTGCTGTCGTCATCGCCAGCCATGTAAACCTCGTGGCCACCAACTTCGAGCTCTTCCTCAGGCTCGGGCTCCTTTTCAACAGCCTTGCCCTTGTCCTTGCCCTTGCTCTTGGCATCGCTGCCGTTAGCAGACTTGCCGTTGGCCTTCTCCTTTCCTTTGCCGTTCGCCACGCCGTTCTTGCCTTTCTTCTTGGGCTGCTCCTCTTCAGAGGACTCCTCCTCCTCCTCCTCTTCTTCTTCTTCCTCATCCTCGTCGTCCTCAACATCGCCCCAGCCAGTGGTGGGCGTCAGGCCAATATTGACTTCGAGTCTAGGCTTGCCCTCATGGCCGGTCGCGAGTGTGTAGTCTTGACCATGGCGGAAGCGCCTGGCCAGTAAATCGACGCTTTCAACCGTAGAGCGCGTGGCCATCTGCAGCCACAGGCGGAATTGTCTGGATGGCAAAAGAACCTCGAGCAGCTCCTTGAGGGGCGACTCCTCGGTCTTCTCCTCTCCAGGCTGGAGGTAGAGATATCTGTGCTTGTGAGGTGGGCGCGCAACCTTCCAGGCGCCCTTCTCGATCTCATCACTGCTTTCCGGTAGTGGCTTCTTCTCCTGGTCCTCCACATGTTTGCGAAGATTCTCGGCGAATCTGGGATGCAGAATGTCTGGCAAGGTGATGCTGAACTCCTCCTCAAAGTGTTCGGCGACGCGCTCGATGGTGTCTGGTGTGAGGTAGGTCGGCGCGATGTACTTCAAAAGGAACTCCAGATCAGACTCATCCAGAGGGAAGTCATCCTCCTCGAGTTTGCTCTTCTCAACCCTTATGGGTTTCGCCTGCGGCTGGTCGTGCTGGTCTGGGTTACCCTGCAGTTGCATCAGTCCGCTCTTGTGAGCCGCTTCTCTCTCGGCACCCTCCACCCACCCGTCCTCTCCAACCTGGGGAATGTGGAACCACCCGCTGATGGCCATGCGGATGCGCCCAGCATTCTTCTCGAGCTCCTCCGGGCTGGCAGCATGGTAGACCTCCTCGACATCGTGGAAGGACTCGCCGGGCTGCACGGCAAAGAAAGAGAGCTGGTTCCAGGCTGGTGGGATAGACTTGACAAAGTCTGGCAGGGGTGTCTTGGCAACCTCGCCGTCCTTGCCCTCTCGGTCGACGACGGGGAAGAGGCGAAGAGCTCCGCCCCACTCGGGCTGCCATGGTGTGTCTGGGTCGGTAAGATACAGAATGTAGCTGACTTTTCGAGAACCGATAACATCGTCGTGGCACAGGAGGTAGCAGCCGGGTGTGTAGACATTGATGGCCATATCGGTCTTGCGCCCACTCAGGGGGCCGCAGCCGGTGATGTGCGAAACATATTCGCGGAAGGTCTGGGAGTAGAGCGCATCGCGGAGGGCGAGAAGGGAGGGGAGCTTGGCCAATGCCTTGTCCTCGAGTCCGTCGAGGTTGGCAAGGTCACCACTTTGGTGGATCTTGTAGATGTCGGTCTCTTTGGGGGTGAAGTGAACGTTGGCCTTGATTTCTTCGCGAACCTTGCGCAGGAGGGAATCGTCGGCGAGCTCGTGGATTACGCTGTGTTTATACGGTGTCGATGTCGCATACTCTGAGGTGTACTTTTCGAGGACCTTCTTGTCAAACAGCCCCTTGCGAAAGCGGGCTTTGGCATCCTCATCGCTGAGAGCTATGATGGAGGAGTAGTGTCAGCGTCTATCGTATCGCCGGAGCTATCGGTGGGCGGGTTGAGAGGCAGCAGCAGGCTTATTACTGTTCTTGGTCCGCTTCTTGATGGCTTTCCCGCCATCAGCTGGAGAATCGGCCTTTCTCTTCATCTTCATGGTGCAATTGGGTCTGTTGCACAGGATCTGGGGTTGGTTTTCGGTGGAAAATGGGGCAGAAAAAAAGAAGGGCTCCGGGGATGGCCTGATATCAAAAGATAAAATATCCCATGAAGAACATGTGCGGGTCCAAAACTTTTTATGCCCCACCTTGGGGAAACGAACATGGGCCGACCCTGAAACATGCGATCGATTGGCTCGCTGTGGGGTCAAACGCTGCTGTAGGCCATGATTGACCCAAGAAAGCTGCGAGGCCATGCGCAGGTCTTGCATGATGCCCGAAGCGCTTGTCCAGTTGCAAGCTCATAGCGGTGGGTAGCGCTGCTTCGAGAGGCTGAGCAGGCTTTGGTACCGCGCAGGTTATATGATAATGCCATATGCCCCCCTCCCCCCCATCCCTTACTCGATCTAGGCGCTTCTCTTTAACAGCATCTTTCCTCCGGTTGGGCCTTTTGAGCATCAGAATTCGCCGCAGTTGTTAAGCCTCGGCGCCTGTCTGGAGATGGCTGCTTCCCCGTCAGGATGGCAACCAACAAGACACAGAGAGGTCTGCATGGAGCCGCCGGTGATCTCTTTCGGGTGGGATCGCCTTGATCCTATTTATGCGTCTCTTATGCAGCTTTCAGTCTCGATCCTTAGATCGGGCTTTGAAAGGCTCCATTGGCACTTGATATAAATGAGGATGATAGTTGCAGGTAGGGAGCTGGGTGTCGACATTGAATCGACCAATAGAGCCCTCTCTTTGTTATCCACTTGGAGATGATGGTGCCCGACATCCCGAGCCGTTGACTAAAGTCAAACATGACTTCAACGTAAGGTAGTTAGTGTCTTGGATTTATTCTTGTTTTTGTTTCTTCCCAAGTGCGGACCGAGGAGTGCCCTTGGACACTCGGTGGCCCCCAAACAGAGAGTCTGAAAACAAGTCTACCTCAGATGCCGCCATTTACACCTGAAGATATTGACAGCGTGAGGGCAAGCTTCCCCGCATTGTCAGGAGATTATGTATTCTTTAATACTGCAGCTGGAAGCCAGGTATTGGGATCAGTAGCTGATCGGTATGATTAAACCGGTCTCCATGCCACCAGTGCCCTGCCGAAGCTGATGCGTGTCCCAGTGTGCGGGACTACCTCATAACTCCAAACCTCGTCAACGACGGTTATAAAGCCGCAGCAGACTTTATCAACGCCTCCCCAGATGAAATAGGTTCGTAGACCCTAAAGTTGCTCTATTTCACCCTCACATAAAACCGCATTCCTCTCTTACACAACCACCCCTAGTCTTCGGCTCCTCCGCAACCCAACTCCTTCACAACCTCTCTCACGCCCTCTCCTTCTCACCCGAAGATGAGATCCTCCTCTGCCCCCTCGACCACGAGTCCAACATCGCCCCTTGGCTCGCCTTAGCAGCACGTCAAAATCTCAAAATCCGCTGGTGGCACCCCCAACTCCCACCTGAAGATCAACCGGGTTGCGTCAACCCCAAACTCGACCTCACCAACCCTCCCATCTCCCCCAAAACCCGCCTCATTTGTTTAACCCACACAACCAACATCCTCGGCACCATCCACGACATCAAATCCCTCTCCGCCCAAATCCGCCTCCTAAACCCCCAGACCCTTCTGTGCGTTGACGGCGTAGCCCACGCACCCCACCGCCAAATCGACGTCAAAGATCTCGGGGTCGACTTTTACGTCTTCAGCTGGTACAAGCTTTTCGGACCTCGAATCTCACAGCTGTACGCCGGTCCCTGCGCTAGGGCACAGCTCCAGTCCATGGGGCATTTCTTCAACCCTGCTGAGAGTTTGGATGACAAGATTGGGCTGGCGGGGGGGTGGTGTCAGGAGTTGATTTATGGGATTCCGGCTGTGGTGGAGTATCTGACGCCGAGATGGGAGGGGGTTGTAGACCAGGAGGAGAGGTTGCAGTCGGTTTTGCTGGGTTTGTTGGCGGGGTTGGATGGAAAGATAACGATTTACGGGGAGTGGTGTGGTGATGCTAAGGTGAGGGTGCCAACGGTGAGTTTTAGGGTGAGGGGGTGGAAGTCGAAGGATTTTGTGGAGGATATTGAGCGGGAGACAAATGGGAGGGTTAAGTTGAGCTGGGGGACTTATTACTCTGTGAGGCTGGCTAAGGAGGTGCTTGGGTTGGGGGATGACGGGGTTGTGAGGGTGAGTTTGGCGCATTATAACACTGGTAAGTTATTGCGTTGATGGGGTTTGAACGAGTTGAAGCTGACTGTAAGTAGTGGAGGAGATACGGTTGTTCTATACCGTTCTTCTAAAGGTGCTGGGATTTGAGGGAAGCGGTAATGGTGCGAGGAAAAGTGATTGGAAGATCTAGGGGCTGAGGCGACACAATGGCCAAACAAAAAAAAATAATAACAAAAGAACGCAAAAAGTAGGATTCGAAGCCCTGGACTCTGATCAAGCCGAGCAGGCGAGCACGATCCATATTTTGCCGTGAACCTTTGCGAGCAAAGGTCCAATAAACCACACGCCGCGGTTGACCACTGCGCCAAACACCCCTATCTCCGTTCCTTGATGGCTACTGGTGTAAGTCTTGCTCTTAAATAGAACAGTTGTCAAGAGCAGCGGCATCTGCATTTCGAGTCACCTATCTCACACCGTGCTACACCTCTATAACTTGCCACTCCTCTTCTCGACGGCCTCCCTGAGCAGAAAAATCACCTCGGAGGGATCCTTCGCACCGAACACCGCACTGCCAGCAACAATAACATTGGCACCCGCGTCCGCAGCCTGGTCGATCGTGCCAGGTCCCAGCCCACCATCAACCTCAATGTTCAAGTCCGGGTACCGCTTCCGCAACTCCTCCACCTTGGGCAGCTCAGAAGCCATGAACTGTTGACCACCAAACCCAGGCTCGACAGTCATAACCAAAACCATCTATTCTCGAATCAGTAACAACCTTGCCAGTAACTGTCGGGATATCAACTCACATCAGGCTTCTCCTTAGGATCTTCGCTCTCAATCAAATCAAACAGCACATTAGCGGGAGTAGCCGGCTTGATAGCAATACCGGCCAGCATGCCCTGGTCATGAATGTACCGGATCAGCTCCCTCGGGCTCGTCTTCTCGTCCGACTTGCCCTCGGGACTCTCAGCAGCAGACGAGTTGATGGCGGCCTCGTAGTGGAAGCAGTATAGATCGCACCCGGCGTTCTTGAACTCCTTGACCCACTTCTTGGGTTCAGCGATCATCATGTGGCAGTCAAAGGTGCCCTTGCCAAAGGACTCGGCGGGCTTCTCAACATGGGAGCGGATCTTGACGACAACTGGGGGGCCGAAGGTGAGGTTGGGGACGAAGTGGCCGTCCCTGAGGGGGGAAGTGTTAGTGATATGAACGAGTGCGAGGTGCAATAGTGACTTGACTTACATGATATCAACATGGAGCCAGTCGGCACCTTGTTTGATAGTCCTCGAGCATGCCGCGCCGAGATCGGCAAAGTCTGCCGAGAGAATGGAAGGGGCAATGATAGCTTTGGGGGCCATTGTGTCTGATTATTTAGTATTAGTGAAGAGTGGCCTTCTGTTTACTCTATGAAGCTATCGCCAAACCTCTGGGATAGGGATCCTGGGCAAGATCGGATGATGTCCTTCGGTGTGCCAGAGCCTTGCTGAGCCCCAACCAAATGTTCTACGCGGGGGCGGGGCAGAATGACGCAGGCTGGCGGATACAAACAGTGGGGAGACCCTTGAAAGGTGGGCTTGGCGAGAAGCTCTGGGCTTGATCGCGGGTTGACATCACTCCATTTTTTGTAGCGTCTCCCCAACAATTGCGGTGACGCTCGGAGATTCAAGCTGGGTGAGTGTGTGTGTGCCTTTGAGGTTGATGTCGTTCAAAGAAAAGCACAAGACAGCTTCCCCGCTCATGAGATTTTATTCATCTCGACATAACCAAAGTAATCGCTTCACCAGAGTGTAAAAGAGACGGGCCAAAATGGCATCCTTCCTCTCATACATCCCGCTAGTCAACCGACTGGTGAGAGAGGCGCCCACTACCATCGATCTTCCTCCCGTCCAGGTTCACAATGTGGAAGCAGACCCGGACAAGAGGCCACGCACGTTGAAGCATCTTCTGAAGGCCAACCATGTCAATCACTCCATTCTGTACCACAATCTCGAATTCGACAACCACATGGCGCACATTCTGTGCTCATCATATCTGCTCGGCGCCGAATCACAACACTTGTATCACATATTCGAAGTGGAAGCCAAAACCCTCGAGCCGTGGAAAGATTCCCCTGCAGAGATGGGCGAGGAAGACTGGCGTGATTTCCTCGGAGACAAAAGATACCAAAGAGCTTTTGTAGACTTTTTCGAGGATGCCTTGGCGATGAAGCACGCGTATAAGTGGAAGGGTGTAGTGGAGGAGTACATGTTCTCCGGAGATGAGCCCCTCGTCAATGGTCTTGTTGGCGGTCGTATGTCATGCCTACCCACTCGTTTTGACTCATCTTACTAACCACCATCAGTCGGTCACCCCCTCATCCACCTTGGCTACGCCTACGAGTTCGACAGTCGCGAGATCGCCACAGAGGCCCTCGGTCTTGCCTCTACACAATACAACTATCTTCACAGATACCTCGACGACCCAACCTACACCGTCAAACCAACCACCTCATCCACTCCCTTGAAGCTCCTGAACAAGCTCTCCAACGACACCCGCTTCGACAATCTCTTCAAAACCCCCGCCTTCTCCAACATCGAAGCCCTCTTCCACAGCAAAGAATCCGAAGCCTTGGTACTGGAGTACTGGAATGCCTGGGACATCACCTCCTCTGCCTGCTCCCCAGCAGAACAATTCCAGCTCTCACAAGAAGCCGCTGTCCAACTTTTAGTAGCAACCGTTGCCCCGGGAACACACTCTTACAACTTCTTTCTGGTGCACGTTCTAACCACCAGCCACGCCGTGAGAGTTCTCTTGCCGTTCATCCCGGCGAAATTCCATGTCAGCATTGTGAGACAGTGGTGGTTGTTGGCCTTGGCGGCGTATATTGCTGTCTTGAGGCCGAAGATTGACGTGGATTATGTGCCTGGGGAGGGGGAGCTGAAGGGGAAGGGGTGGAAGTATGTTGAGCATAAGGCTTTGACGGGGGAGTGGGCTACTGATGCGCATTATGTCAAGGGTGAGTTCCTTCCTGATGATGAAGTGTGAGATGAGATTGCTGACCGAGACGGGGATGATAGCCATCCGGGCGATGAGGGAAGCGGCGAGGACTTGGGGGGATGTTCATGAGAGGTATTTGGCTGCTGCTGTGAGGTTTAGTGATGATTTTGAGGGGTGGTTTTGAAGGGTTGAGGGAGAGGGGAGGTTGAGATATGGGTGCGGAAGTTGATCTGTGAGTTGGCATCAAAACGGTCGTTTCAGCTGAGCTTACATGTTATATTTTGGGGGTTCTTTTTGGCATAAAAACTGCAATATTATCGAGGAGGTTGTAGCAGGCATATAATTTCATACTCGGTCCAATTCATGTCTCTTCATGTTAGCTATCGTGGCTGCGGTGACAAAGCGAAGGGTTAGGGCTGTCCTATCTGTACGTAGGAGCACAGACCTTGTGGATCGTCAGGTTCCCCCTGCAGCTCGCTGGCTGCCTGGCGCCGGGGCACCGCAACTTGATTCCCAATTCAAGACGCAGCCTTGTCAACGCTTTCAGCTTCCCACACAACCTGAACCTTCACCAAACCACTTTCCAAATGATGGATGTTTTACTTCCATCGGGTCGATAACGCTTCAAACAAAGCAATCACCGCATTCCAGTCCCGTGCAAACCACCTACAGCTTTCACCCAAACCCAGGCGCAATGCCTCCCCCACCAACCAAACGCCGGAAGCGCGCCGCCGTGATAGACGACTCGGACGATGACGATGCCGACTTTGATATCAACCACTCTCCTTCCCCACCCGTGAAACAAAACCCCAGACCCGCGACGCGAACGTCGGCTCGAAACACTATCCAGCGTTTTTTGGTCTCGTCACCGGAGAACTCACCGCAAAAATCACAATCAAGATTGGATTTGGAGGAGTCGATAATCGAGGAAAGCCCGAGTCCGGTACGGAAGAGGAGTAGGAACTTTGGTGCTGCGGCTGCAGGAACCCAATCGAAGAGCCCGATCAAGACTCGGGCTACTCGAGCGGCGGCTGGGAAGAGGGCGCTGGAGGAGGAGAAGGGGAAGTCGGGGGATTTAAGGACGTTGTTTTCGAAACAGGCGCAACGGAACTCGACTGGGACGGGAAGTAACAAGGGTAATGGGGTTACGACAAACAAGACGCAGGTATTGGAGATTGAGGATATCATCAGTGACCCTATTGATGACGATGATATGCCGCTGGTGAGGAGGAGCGCCAGCGCGACGGTAACTACACAGCCTGGGAAGAGCATCATTGGGTTGAGGGCTCAGAAACGGAAAGAAAACGATGGGAGTGGGATTGGGGTTGGAGCATCGCAACTGCCGCTATCGCAGCATTCTAACGGGAGTCTGAGCGCGGGAGGGGCGAGGTTCTTGAACAGGAGTAAGGGTGGGACTGTCATGTCTGCGAGTCAAACTCCTAGCCAGACGCAACATGTGGAAAAGCCGAGCATAGTAGACGACGATCCGCGGCCATGGTCGGAGAAGTATGGACCGGTTAACCTGGAGGAATTGGCGGTTCATAAGAAGAAGGTGGCGGATGTGAGAAGGTGGTTGGAGGATGTGTATGGTGGGAGGTTAAGACAACGGTTGTTGATTTTGAAGGGAGCGGCAGGGACAGGGAAGACGACAACGCTACGACTGCTCGCCAAGGATCTGAAATGCGAGGTTCTGGAGTGGAGGAACCCAAACAATTCATTCGGGGCTGTGGGGCAGGCTTACCAGAGCGCAGCATCACAATTCGAAGAATTCCTCGGTCGGGGTGG
Organism: Podospora pseudocomata; assembly: GCF_035222375.1. Lineage (NCBI taxonomy): Eukaryota > Fungi > Ascomycota > Sordariomycetes > Sordariales > Podosporaceae > Podospora > Podospora pseudocomata. The sequence continues at coordinate 5,547,465 of NW_026946363.1, read as the reverse complement.
GAAATTTGGGCAGTTAGACTTCGAAGAAGACGAAGAGCAGGAACCAGAGATGGCGCCTCCGCATTTGTCGGCACAGAATGGGTCAGACAAGAAGCTGATCTTGATTGAAGAGTTTCCCAACACCTTTATGCGGTCATCTGCAGGGTTGGTCTCTTTTCGAAATGCGATAATACAGTATTTGGCAGCGAATATGCCGGCCATGGTGGGATGGGGCCGGGCTTCTTCTTCGGGGTCCATCACGCCTATTGTCATGGTTATTTCGGAAACACTGCTCACTACTGCGTCTGCTTCAGCAGATAGCTTTACGGCACATCGATTACTAGGACCCGAGGTTCTTCGACACCCTGGGACGGCAATCGTTGAGTTCAACCCTGTTGCACCAACACTCCTGGCGAAAGCCTTGGAGGTGATAGTGCAAAAAGAGGCACGCAAATCGGGAAGACGACGGACACCCGGACCGCTTGTGCTGCAGCGACTGGGCGAAATTGGTGATATCCGCAGTGCTGTGTCCTCCTTGGAGTTTCTCTGCGTCAAAGGCGACGATGATACCGATTGGGGTTCTCAAGTCGCCTTGGCCAAGACGAAGAAATCGAAAAGCGTGCCCACTTTGACCAAGGGTGAGAAGGATAGCTTAGAGCTCGTTTCGCAGCGAGAGGCGACGCTCGGGATATTCCATGCCGTGGGCAAAGTGGTGTACAACAAGAGAGGTGGTAAGCTGACAGGCGAACCAACATCGGCAGCAGAAACGCTGCCTAGCCATATGGCGCGGTTTGCGAAGCCTAACCCATCGCTTGTTTCGGTTGATACGTTGATGGATGAGACTGGAACTGATACCCATACGTTTATCTCAGCATTACACGAGAACTACCCCTTGTCGTGTGAGCAAACTTCGCCTCAGGATGAGAACTCATCGCTGGATTACATCAACGGCTGCCTTGATTACCTATCTGAAGCTGACCTCCTGTGCCCATCCTGGGATATCTTCTTTGGAGGCAAAGGCTATGGAGGTGGGTATGCAGGGAAGGATTCAAGCAGCCATGTTTTAAGGCAGGATGAGATGGCCTTTCAGGTTGCTGTCCGAGGACTGCTCTTTTCGCTGCCATCGCCCGTGAAACGGCAAAGCCACCCTACGCAAGGGGGTAGCCGTGGCAACGATGCTTACAAGATGTTTTATCCTACGTATCTGAAACTGTGGCGGACGAAGGAGGAACTGGAGGGTCTGACGGACCTGATGGCTACCAAGATGCTTAAAGGGGAATATGGTGGGCCTGGTCACCACTCATCAGCATCACAAGGGGGCGGTTCCCATGGTGCGTCTGCCCTTCGGAAAGCAGTGCCATTCGGGACCACCAGTAGCCAGTTCGCCTCGTCTGCTCGTCACAACCAGCAACAGCCAAAAGCAGAACCACCTTCTCATACACCTCTACTATCACTTGGCAATGCCGCTCGTCAGGAGCTTCTGCTCGAGCGCCTACCATACATGGCGCACATCGCCCGCCGCAACCGATCGGCGTTTTGCACCTCACAAGCTAAAGAGCTGGAAAAGATCGCTTCCTTCAGGGGCATTGGTCGAGCGGGTGCGGACTCGGAAGATGGGGCGGACTCGGCAGACGAGGACAGCGGAGGTGCGAAAGAGGCAGCAACCTCTTGGGCTACGGATAAACCGACCGAGGAGATGACTCCACGGAAGAAGAGGAGGATGGGACTGGGTGCGATTCTTCATCCGACGCAAAAGGCAGGGGATGGAGAAGAGGAGATGCAGAGGTTGCCGATGGAGAGTTTGGTAATTAGTGATGATGATATTGAGGATGATTAGATGGGACTGAGAGTGAAAGGTTCTGGAGTTTGTAGGGATAACAAAATGATACCACTGTGTAAATGGCGTTTAGAGGTTGGGAATATAGCATCATTGGACGGAAGATTAGGACAAAGGGCGCATGTTAGTATATCGAGATAATAAAGGTAGAAGACGACACCACATTCGACACAACTTTCTGTTTGTGCAACTGGTTTCTCATGGTTGCTCACATTGTCATACAACACGTGACGGATCGAGAGCTAGTTTTGGTGCCTGTTTTTGAGGGCGGTGCAATCGCTGAAGTATTCCTATTTGACAGTTCTATTTGACAGCCGGGAACTAATTTGCTGATCGGCAACTAGGTGATTTGTGAATCAAAGCAGATGGAAGCGTTTAAACAAATGTGCTACAAGCTCAAGACGACTTTTTTTTTTTTTTTTTTTTGGCAGTTTAGATGAGGTTTGTGGACTGAAGAAGCGATTTTTGTTTTCGCCCGCTATTGGGGCCGGATGTCTATCGAGGTGCGTTGAAGATGTCCAACGAGGTGTTTAGCTGGCCTGTGTGACTTTTGTTGGCACTTTGAATGACTGAAATGACTTGAGGTACACACACATCAAGTGAAGATGGAGAAACAGGGGGGTTGCATAAACAATGATCAGGTTGTGAAAGCACTATTTGTGCTATTGTGCAAAACGCATTGATCCATAGTTTTAGTGGAGCAGGCTTTTATAAGCTCCAAGTTTGCAGGTTTTGATCGGAGTAGGCCCGCTCAGTCCGAACTCATTTCCTGCCTTTTACCGGATGTGACCGTGAGTTGGCCTCAAATACTCCATTCTACAATCTTTGGAAACAAAACCTCTGGTACATCCAGAATTCGATTCTTCTTTTTGCAACTTTTTTTGCACACTTCAAAATGTCCAATTTCATGCAATCTGGTATTCCACTTTGATCTTTGGTTGATGCTGATATTTTTTTTTCTTTTTTTTAGGTGGAAGTTTGTTTTTGTCAATGCCGCAGCGCCATGGTGTTTGCGCGATACTGCTTCGACGTTTCGACTCGAATGATGACGACCTCGGAGACAACCAAACACCATCTCAGGAAACAGATGAGGTGCTTTCACCCAGAGGAAGGAAGATGGTTCCCGATGGTGTGGTGGGAATAAGCCTTCCCCCAAAGTCTGGAGGAGGAGGAGGGAATCTGGGGTAAGGTGCCCAAACCGTGAGTGATGACCCACTGGTGATGATGGCTTCTGGAGGAGTTGCACCTTGATGGCCAGGAGCGTCATCATGCTTCTGCGCGTCCAATTTTGCTGCAGTCTACTTGACAGGCTTCCATGAGTTGGTCACCGTGTCAGCAGTCCCCATTCATTTCATATGATATTGAAGAACTCCCATCAGATATCGGTATGTTCAAACTGCATCGAAATCGGAGAGACAAAGCGGCTAGCCCCGTGCGGGGTGCGGATCCAGTGCCGGGGCGCTGCCGGAAATGTGCCGCCGGCTGGGCTTGGCTCACGTTGTGCCTCGCCTCACTGTTGGAGAGCTGACCTAGGAACTTGCGTTGCAACCTCGGCTCAAGTCCATCATCACCACCACCGCGTTCGCTCTCGTAGCCGCAGCCTCGGATAGTAGGGCCTTCCTATTATTTGACCATGGACCTGTAGCATCCACCATTGTCCCTTTTTGCTGTCGTGATTCCTTTTTGCTGCTTCGTTCTGGCGTCATCAAGCAAGCACGCGCTCGCTTTCTCATTGGTGTTTGTGTTCGCTACAGCTCCGTAACCCCAGCGCGCCAGCCAGTCGCAAGTAGCGGTGGCGGGGGTATTTGTTGCTTGAGTCGAGTCCCGGATACCAAGTTGAAGAGGGGAGGCTGGATATCGACATCTATAAAAACAACACCGCTTTGTTTGGCTAATCTGGTTTGGACTACTGCGCGCAAAGTTAGAAAAGGAAACAGTTCATAATGGCAGGAAGAGTCCGTCACCCAATCGACATCCGCTCCTTGGAGCGATGGCTGAACAAGACCGTCCCTGAGATTGAGACGCCCCTTGAAGTCCACCAGGTAACTCACCTCGTCACCACCCCCCTTCATCATCACCACTGCTAACACCACAAAACAGTTTGGATTCGGCCAATCAAACCCCACCTACCAGCTCACCACCCCCTCTGGCGACCGCTACGTCCTCCGCAAGAAGCCTCCCGGAAAGCTCGTCTCCAAAACCGCCCACAAGGTCGAGCGCGAGTACCGCATCATCGCCGCCCTCTCCACCACCGACGTCCCCGTGCCCAGAGCCTACTGCCTCTGCGAAGATGACTCTGTCATCGGCACCCCCTTCTACATCATGGAGTTCCTCGACGGGCGCATCTTCGAAGACCCCGTCATCCCCAACGTCCTCCCCGACCACCGCCGCGCCATCTGGGCCGACGCCGTCCGCACCCTGGCCAAACTCCACCGCATCGACCCAAAAAGCGTCGGGCTGGAGAGCTTCGGCCGCCACGACGGCTTCTACAACCGGCAGATCGCCACCTGGAAGCAAATCTGCGGTGCCCAGGCCGCGGTCGAGGACGTGGACACGAAAGAGCAAGTCGGACAACTCCCCTTCTTCGAGGAGCTCATGGCCTTCTTCAGCGATGGGAAGGCCCAGCCGGCGGACAAGGGGACGCTGATCCACGGAGACTTCAAGATTGACAACCTGGTCTTCCACAAGACGGAGCCGAGGGTGATTGGGATTCTGGAGTATGACCCCCTTCTCCTTCCCTGTGCTGCTTGCGACTACCATGCTAACAAGTGCTGTCACAAACAAAGCTGGGAGATGTCCACCATCGGGCACCCCCTTTCCGATTTGGCGAACTTGCTGACGCCGTATTACACCGCGTTTTTGGACCCTGCTCGGTCGGTGCACTTGCACCCTGGGTTCTTGCCCAAGGCGACGAGAGGGTTGCCGTCGAGGGAGGATTTGACAGAGTTGTATTTTGCGGTGCTGGAGCCCGAGGCGAGGGAGGAGGATAGGGCGGTGGTGGAGACGAGGAGGAGGGAGCTGCAGTGGGCGCAGGCGTTTAGTATTTTCAGGTTGGCGGCGATTTGCCAGGGGATTGCCGCTAGGTTGGCGAGGAGGCAGGCGAGCAGTGAGCAGGCCAAGAGGCACGGGGATGCGAGGACGCTGTTTGCTGAATTTGCGTGGGAGCTGGCGCAGAGCAGCAAGGGGGCGGAGGCCAAGAAGAGTAAGTTATGAGGGGTGGGATGTATAGTGTTGGCGTGGGTTGAGCAACGAGAGATATTTTGAAATTTGAACAACGAGCTTTATTGGGTCTTCCAGTTTCCTCTTGAGAATGATATGATAATCCGGGACTGGATGAAAAAAAAAAATGAAAAAAAAAAGACGGACTCGACTTGCGATTGCTTCTTGATCATCTTCCACCCGCAAGCTGAGATGACACCTCCAACTGTAACACAAACCAACCGGCTTTCGTCCAAGCAAGTAAACCCCCGACATAACCTCCTCTTAAAATATACTATTGTCCCTTATAACTAGCCCCACTCCATCCTTGCCTCATGTGGAAAGATAGATCCGTTCCTTCTCAGGCCTCAAAAAGCTTTCTCTCATGCCTACCCGCACTTAACCAATCATCCTTTCGAGTCAACGTAGCCTCTTCGCCATGCCTGAGCACGTCTTACGTCCCTTATGACTATGTTTTCCAGTAGATATACTTCTTCTTGTCATCTCTCGACTTACAGTATTAGCTATTTCAAGCCGGCCAGGACGACTAGAAAGGATGTATATTTCTATCCTTGCTAAATTTGTCATTGGTGTGCTTGCCCGATATCTTTGGTCAAATAGGATGGAATATCTCAAGGGCAACCTCTTTTATATATATATATATATATATATATTTAAAAGAGGACAGGGGAGGGGTTCTTCTTACAAGGAAATTCATGATGAGATCAGAAGAGCAAGTTTCGTATTCGCCTTTCGCATGTTGTTCAAGAGAAGGGGTAGGTACGTGTTATTGACCAGTGCCAGACGTCCCTGGAGCTGGTGTCGAGGATTTCAGAGATATATCCACTCTGCTTGGTTTCATGCACCGCAAAACATATTTAACCATCGCTTATTCTGCTGCTATTCCTCTTCACGAATCACAGCTACCCCACAGAACACCAAGCGCTTATTGAGAAGAGTGATGTAGTCTCCCTATTCTGTTTCGCCAGCCTTTGCTCCTGTTTACCGCAAGGCTAGGAGGCATCAACGAAAGAAGCTAGACCGAAGTGACGACGAATTCAGGGTAACAAGTATAAAAGAGACAATAGCCCAAGGCACGAAATCGGATCCCATCCATCCCATCTCATCTCGTCTAGCCACCGCCCCCCTCAAAGTGGCGAGATTACCATTCCCACTACCCGTCCCATCATCACTTCCAGTCCAGTCCACTTATTCCATGCCCTTTGCTCACTCCGCTGCAAATCTCTCTTCCTTCTCCGTTCTCGTAGATTCACTTGCTGCCCGTTCTTCGCTGCCTGGTCTCATTCTTGCCGGACGCAATCCCCACCGAATCGCAAATCGCAGACTGATTGTCAACGTAAAAAAAAAAAAGAAAAAAAAAAGAGAAAAAAAGTGACAAAACTCCATCATGAATCCCCCCTTTCCGAACAATGTCCTCTCATAGCCGATTCGTTTTCGCAATGAGGCCAAATGAGAAAAAACAGCACCAAGCCAAAACCAAAACCATTCCCTTTCCTTCCCACCCCTCCAGTCAAAGAAAACGAAAAGTCACTCTTGGTGAACTGAACCGAAAAACCGAGCTCCCGCGTAAGCCATCCCAAATCGCGTTTCGTTTTCCTCCCACTGGCGAAAAAGAAAACGCCGTTCTTGTTGGTAACCCGTGGCTCGCAATGATCAAAGCCACACGAGGTTAAAAAGCGCCGAAAAGAAAATAGTGGCGATTGAAGAAAGAAGTCTCAGAACTTCAGCTGCTGTGCCGTTTTGTGTTGCTCCCGAAAAAAATCAAAAGTCTATGCCCATATTGTCTGTGCGGTACGAGTGGGAAAGAAAAAAGAAAAGGAGAAAACAAAGAGTGGGAGGCATGGTATAGATCGACTCCGGAAAGGCATCAGGAGAGGAGACGAAAACGTCGCAGAGTTGATGGGAAAAAAAAAAAAAAAAAAAAGAGACGAGTTTGGGTATTAAGGATGAAGGGAAAAAGAGAAAAAGAAATCACAAAAGCTGGTTCGTTGTCAGTGGCCGCCTCTCGCTCACTGCTTCCCCTCGCTGAAGCTACCGCTCCGACGTCGTTTTTGTGGCGGCTCACCCGCTTCCCCGCGGGTGTTCTGGGGCAACTGAGGCTGCGGATGGCCATAGCCTCGCTGGGGAGCGAGCAAGCTTGTTGATGACGCCCGTTGCTGATGCAGCCGCTCGCGAACGACCTGTGGGCCACCCAACGTTCTGCTGGAAGCCGGTCCAAGCGTCTCTGCTCTCAACTGAGCCTCTACCTCCGCAATCAAGTCGGCATTTGACCGGCCGTCCCTCGTGGTCGAGTATGTCGAGTTGTATCCCGGTCTGGCTCTTGACAAGTTCCGGGGGGCTGGGGCCGGCTGAGGAGTAGGGTTCGCGCCGCGGGCGGACATTCCCTGACGCACAGCTGCCAAAAATGGGTGCGTGCATGGTGCGTTCAGATCGGGTAACAAAGACGGAAAAGCAGACGGGTTAGGACGGAGGATCGAAGGGCTCCTCAGAGAGTCGGCCGGTGCAGGCGGCGCCGAAAACTGCAACAGGTTATGGCGCATAGTATCGGGGAAGAGGGTGCCCCTGCCCATGTTGCTGTTGCTGCCCATACCCGGTTGGAGCTGCCGCCCGGCGCGAAGCAGCCCAGTCAGCCCGACGGAACTTTCTTGGGTGAAGGGAAAGGAAACAGGGGGGGCAAGGAGGGGCATCTGTTGCTCACCGCTTGCTCCTGGCGGGCCACTTGGTTGGAATGGCCCCGGGGGGGCAGCACCAACTGAGCCAGGAAAACTGGCCATGCTCGGGAAAGCACCATGGGGAGGCCCCGGGCGAGAGCCCGAAGGAGTGGCAAAGTTCGAAGCTGGAGGGCCGTAGCCACGGGCGGCACCGAAACGGGCCCGAGTCCTCCGCATGCTTTCGGTCGAGGGGTCGGAGGGAGAGGCCCGGCGCTCCCCGCTCTGGACACTTCTCGACGGCGGGTGGGTAGGCAATCGGCTGCCTGGTTCTGGGCCATGCCGATATGGCATTCCTACAAACTCTGCCGTCCTGTTGACAGCTGTTAGCATACCCACTCGACAGCGCCACAGCTTTTGAAATCCCAAACAACTCACGCTCGAATATATCCCTGAACACTGGGGGGCATGACAGGGTCAGAAGGCACCTTGTCTCGGCAGTAAGGGCAGCTGTCAGACTCTTCAAACCACTTCTTGATGCAGTGGTCACCGAAAATGTGCTTGCACTTTGGAAGTCGAAGCGGAGCCTCGCTGATCCCCTCGGGACTCGTCACTCCAAAGTCATTGTAGCAAATGACACAGGCTGTCGGCCAAGTCAGCACCGTTGAGCTCGAACTGACACCTGGAGGGGCAGGGGGCACTTACTTCTCTCGGATGCCGTCAGGCTCTCCATATCGACGCTCTGCAACGAGGCCAATGCTTTCTTGGAGGCCACACGCTTGTTGCTCGACATCTGGCCACGAAGAAGCTGCTGTTGGCGGAGACGACTCTCGTCCGGCATGTATCCGTGGCCGAACTGGGTGGCAAAGCGGTACGCTTCATCGTCGTCGTCGATCGGGCTGTAGTCCTCTTCGCTTTCATCGTAGTCGTCGCCGGTTGGTTGGGCCAGCTCAGCACGAGCTCGACGAATCACGCTTCGGCGTTGTTCACCACTGAACCCCCGATACATGGCCAGGGTCGAGTCACCGGCGGTCATTGGGCGAGGTTCGGGAAGCGGTAACTGACCGGACGCCATGTTGCTCCCGGGGCCACGATCCGATCGTCTCGACGGCTCCCCTGAGCCATTGACCGGCTGGGGCAAGCCAGAGGACGCCGGGCCGGCTCCGGAACTTGGGTTGGAAGACATGTTGGTACTCGAAGCTGCCTGGGAGGGCTGAGCGGGGGGAGCATCGCCGGGAGAAGGGCGGTCGGTATTCATGGCTACGGAAGACAGCGCCTCCCGGCCAGGCTGAGTCTGGTAAAGTTGGTGGGTTTGGTTTTGGGTTGACGCTTGAGGAAAAGACGGGGCTTGTGGCAAGCCCGAGTGGCTCTGGTGGTTCTGAATAGCTGGCGCCACCGAAAACCGGTGGAGGGCAGAAGGATGGCGGTAGGGGAAGGAGAAGGGTGGTGGCACGGTGGAATCGAGATGTGGAAGATTTTGGTTCGAGTGAAAGCTGGGTAGCACAGAGTTGGACCCGCTAGGGTTTGTACTCCCTGCTCCGCCGTTGGGAAAGAATTGATCGGAGCCTGACGGCCTCAAGATTGACTGCAGCTGCAACGGAACCGAAAGGAGCGGGACGGCATGTGACGGGGGAGGGCCGGGGACAGAAGCGGGGGCCACCCACTGATATGCGGGACTGGCGCTCTGTGCCGAAGAGGACCATCCGGGGTAGATCGGATCGTAGTGCGAGTGCGGATGGGGATGAGAGAGGGAGTGCGAGTGCGAGTGCGAGTGGGACTGGGAATGAGGCAGTGGCAGAGACAATGGGGGGTTTTGAGTCTGTTGTTGTTGTTGCTGTTGGTGTTGTTGGTGTTGTTGCTGCTGCTGCGGTTGTTGTGGCTGTTGTTGTTGTGGTTGTTGCTGTTGTTGCTGTTGCAGTTGTCCGTGGCTGGGCTGTTGAGGGTGATGGTGTGGCTGAAGGGAGAGGTTGCGGCTGTGGGATGGCCGAGGAGCGTGGGGTCCTTGGTTTTGTCTGGACAGGTGGTACAGAGAGTTAACGCCATGGTGGTAGTGCGGGTATGAGGGGTGAAGATGGGGCAAGCCTGATGGCTGGCGATGCTGTTGTTCATTCCGGAAAAAGGGACAACCGCCCTGACCCTGTGGTGGCACACCTTGGAATCCGGAATGCGTTGCTGGATGTGCGGGCGCCTGAGAGGTTGGCACCTCGGCCTGGTGCATCTCATAGTCCATTTGATCCATCCTGCTCTGCTCAGTCACCCGGACCGTGGTTCTGATTGCGATTCACAACGGGTAGCTGCAGTAGATAGCCTATGGGGGTGTGAGGCTGCTGCAGTTTCCGCCGTGAACTTCCTGATCCGTGGTTGGGCTCCTTTCAGCGGAGATGGCAACTGTCCCAGGTGTTTTGGACAAAGAAAGCGAAGCTCCTGAGCTTGTGGCTCTCACCGCTCTGCCGTTCCCTAAAAATGCTCTGGCTCGTAATCCTCTCTTGCTTCCAGCCGGTGGTGGGACTTCGTGATGGTTAGGTTGAATATTGGCTCAGTCTAGTGGCTGAGAACCTCGATGGCCCAGATTTACGACTGGCAAAGCTGAAACTTTGATCCTCCACCATGCATAAGTAAATGTCCAGCGTGTCCGAGTCTTCCCAACCGCAAAAACGGGCTCGTTTCGGGGTCGTGGACAGGGTTAGAGTGATGCTCACTTTCGCCGTCGTGTTATCACCAGATATACTCGCTGAGGCCAGGCAGTCGCAAATCAAGGGCAATGTTCGTGGAAGTTTTCTACTCTGCAACTTGAGCGCAACCGGCGGAGTCAGTTATTATTCATCTCCAAGAAAAATCTAACTGCCCACAGCAGTCTCGTGCCCTCCGGCGGCAGGCTCTGCCCATCACGCCCCTGCAAAATCCCAGAGGGAGGGGAGGGGTGGGGGGTGAATTGCTCTTGGTTGCTCACTTATTCATTCATAAATCCCACGTATGAGGTGACAGCTTAGATAGACCGAGCTCCAGACTCCACACCGGGCCAGAGGACTGATAAGACCAGAAGGAAAACCGCCGATAAGCCGAGAGGCAGAAGATAAAAGCGCTTGGTTGGAGATGTGCTCCGACAAGGACACAAAAGCTGAACAGGAGAGCAAAGACCTCAAAGGGATGGTGGTGAGGATACGGGTTCGGCTGTGTGTTGAGGGAAGGCAGGTGTCGGGAAGAGAGCAAAAAGGGAGAAGAAAGGGAACGGGCGGAACAGGCTGTTGGGGATCGTGTCGGTTTTGTATCATCAAAAGCAAGAAAGACCCGAAGCAGCATGGAGCCTGAGCATGGAACATGGGGGGCAGGGCGGAGCAAAAAAAGGCAAGGCACTTGTCCCGTCGAGCAAGTTCCAGTTTCAAGCCCAAGTAGGTATCAGTTTTCTTAGCAGGACGAGCCCAGTCAAGTCCAAGTCAAGGCTGGCTGGATGGGCTTGGTCATGTCAGGTCAGGTCACCGAGTCACCAAGAGTCACCCGTAATCAATTCGTTTCTGGTCACTCGCTGGTCACAGGCGGGACTGCAGAGCAGACACTAGTAAGAGCCACCTCCAACCCGCTACCTCTCTTACCCTCGCAAGAAAAAAAAGCAGCAAGGAAGAGAGAGTAAGAGGGATCCTCGATCACTCGCAGGTCTCGCTCGCATCGGCGGCATCTTTTGCCAGCCAAACCGAGCGCCGCTGTTGGTGGACTGCAGCAGGTGGATCCCCTGTACGTACCGTAAGCTACTGTACCGTACACAGCGCTGCGTAAAAAAAGACCGTCAAAGACATGAGCGGCCGCACCCTTCCTTCTTGCAGGGGCCGCTTCTTTTTCCCCTCCCTGATCCGTCCAGCCAGCAAGCCAGCAAGCCAGCCAGCAAGCCAGCCAGCCATCCAGCCAGCGCTGTGCTTTGGTGCTTTGCTGGGGGGCGGGGGACGGACGGAGGAGAGGGGTGAGTGAGGGGTGCGAGGGAGGGGCTTCTGTTGGAAAGTCCCGTCTGAGACTCCAAAAAGGCAAAAAGTGGAAGGCACAAACAACCGTTCTCAAAGGAACCTAGCCAAGGGCGTCGAGTGTACAGTGCCTAATACCAGGCGGGCAGCCAATAAAAAAAAATAAAAAAATAAAATAAAAATTAACATAAAAATTAAAATAAAAAATAAAATAAAAAATTAAAAAATAAAAACCACAAACTTTCCAACCCTGAAAAAAAAATGCAACACCAAGTCTCAACAAAGCGGCGGCCGGTAGCCTGGGCTGGACTGTGTGTGGTGCGGGGATGCAGCATGGCCCTCCAAGGGACCAAAAATGAACAGAACTCGGAGAAAACGGACCATTGTCAGCATCGAGATTACGAACAAGACATGCTGAAAAGCAAATCGCCAAAAGGCAATCAGACGGGGAGCACTTCGGTCTCAAGTCCGGTACCGCCATGTGTGCGCCTGGATGTGCCAGCGGTTGGAGGTGTGCTGTGTGTTCTGTACAGCGTCACTTGGTCGCCTTTTTATTAGGCTGCCTGGATTCTGTGGGAATAATACCCGTCTGTCTCTCTGGTGAGGTATTGAACGGTAATCAAACAACCCAACCCAATCGCAATCCCGCCCACTGCCACACACCAACCCCAACCCCAACTGGAAGCTGTTCACCGTCGACGCCCCATGCCCAGCGCCCATCCTTGGACCTGGACCTGGATGAACCTGAAGCCGAACATGAACCTTGTCCCTGCCACATCACCCTTTCTGCCACCGTCCACCGTGTTGCAGCGTGCTGGCCCGGGGTGAAAGTCCACGAATTGTCAGTCTGGTGAGCCACATTATTACCAATGCCATCTTCTGGCCCGGTTCCGTCTCTCTGCATCAGAGCTGCGCTGGTTGTCATGCTGTGGCTCCGAGGCTGGAAGTGCGGCGAACAAAGGGACTTTTCACCAAACTCCATACTCGGAGCTGCTCTGATCCAAAAAGTCCCTCGTATGCTGTGTTTACCGAAAATGGTATGCTGGTGTGTTCTGTACAACCCATATCCACCCAGACACCGGTCATCATGGTCGTCACCAAGCCGACTCTCCTTCCTCATCCTTCGCATGCTTCGGCTTTCGTGGCTCCTGCTATGCCGGCAACCCATCACCCCCTTCAAGGCAACGTGTCGCAAGCTAAGTTGCATTTTCCTCGGGCCTAGCCATCAAGCGATATCGACGCCTGAATTATCGCTCTATGTATGTATACACTACCGCCCCTCCCGCACTCGCCATTCGATTTCACCCATGGATCGCTTGCTCATAGCTCTGGGCGCATATTGATCAACAGCTTTCAAACCCAAAACCTTTGATTTTGGCAACACATTTTCCTGCCCTTCCGGCTTCTTGCTCCGGGTACGTACTGGTTTGGAGCTTGGCTTGGCAAGCCAGATGCGCCCCGCTATTCCGTTTCTGTTCCTTGTGCGCCTGGGATCCCCTGCGGCCGGGATCTTATCTATTGGTCAGCTGACAGCCTCGAAATGAAGCTCAACACCTGATTCGCTTCCTTCCATCTTTGATCCTGGAGCTGATCATGTACCCCTGTTCAGAATGATGACATTCCATCTTATCAGCTTCGCCCGATCACTTACAAATGACGGCAATGCCCCGCTTCAAAAAGCTGCTCTGAACCAAGCTCTCGACATCGAAACTGGACCGGAAACATGGCCTCGACCGTTTGGCTGCCGTGAGGGTGAAGGGGATGGGTTGGATGGCGTCCTGCGCAGCGTCCGGTGATACTGGGCTAACTGCCACGCATGCCCAAGCTCTCGATGGTGAGCTGTGCTGCACTGGCGCGTTAGGTTTGATGCTCACGTTACCCCTCATCAACCCCTCCCCCCCCGTCTGTCCTGGGCTGGTCGTTTCTTTGATGGGCGACCAGCATCGACCAGCATCGCCAACCCTCCTCCCTGCCAAGCCGACATGGGAAAGTGGGCGTCGGCACCTTGTGCCATTGGCCGGCCGATGGTGCGCAAACTCCATGTTGCTCTTTGGCGACGCATGTCTTTTCGCTGAGAAGCCGTCGTCAAATAGCCTTCCACTCCTGGCTTACCTGCATGGAAAGAGAAATAACGCTGCTTGACTCGCAAACACCCGGTCGACACGAGCAGCAGGTAGCGACGTCGCACACGAGCAGTCCTGCCACCAACATCCAGAGATGCAAATAGCTTCGGGATTTGGCTCATAATCGCAACCGTAGCGCCCTCTGTGGCCCAGCACCAGCACCACCTCCAACAACAACCAACCCCCGACCCCAGCACCCGATAGAGAGCCCATGCTGGAAACCTCGACTCGACTTGCTTGTGTGTGGCCTGGCAGCAGCATGTCACCATGCTCTTTCGGACCGCTCTTTGCCACTCGACATTACTTATCACCACATCCTTGCAGCAAATAGCGCACCTCCGCACCACTGCAACCGCTTTCTTCGCACCAGGCGCAATCTGCGCCCAAAGGGAAAAAACGAACGGAATGGACCACCTGCCCCGTCTGTCGCAGTGCAATGTTGTGTGCTGGATGCCGAAAACGACAGCCAGATTCGTTTCGGGCCAAGGACAGTTCTCATCAGTACGGCATATCACATTTCGTCCCGTCGTATCCGTTCCGGCTTTGACAAGTCAATCCTTTTTTAGCACTGACCCCCGGTTCCCGTGTTGTGAGTTCAGCGAGAACACTTTTCCCAGCCACTCTGACTTTTGTTGTACGCTGTTCAACCGGAGCAAGGGCACTGGTGTCCCCTGATCCAGAATTTCGCGGTCAAAAATTGAAATTTGCTCGTTGACTTCTGCGCTGATATTTGCGGTTGTTTTTCTATGGTATTGAATTTCTTCCGTTTCCGCCGCCGGCCCGGGGCTTACGGTTTACGGAGCCTCAAACAAGCGGGGTTGGTCCCCGGACCCGGACCCGGCCCGGAAGCTCCAATGCTCTCGCCAAGCCGGACCGGGGGCCTTGTGTTTTCTTGCGCGCAATCCATTCTAGAGTCCTGCCGCTCCGTGTAGCCGACTTCGCTTCGGTGTTGTACTGCATTTAGTTATCGTGACCGTTAGTTTTATTTTATTTTGAAGCATGTGCTGCACGGAGCTATCTCCGTCGTCGTACAGGACCGCGAGACCCTTAGGTGGTGTCCCGGTTCTTCAGTCATCAACGACCGCATTCTCGCTGGGCATGGAACCTGTGCTCCCAGATATGCAGAGATATCAGTACAGAGGGCGACACAGTGACTTTTGGTTCTACAATTATACAAGTATTTGTCTGATCGCTCGCACCAAAGTGTTCGGGCGTACCCAGTGCCTCGCCTTTTCCACGGCGTAGGTTGAGAACGCTTTGCCCTTATGATATAGTTCTGCTCCATATATTTCAGCGCAGTAACTTTCTCTGTTGCCACCGACGTCTTGGCTCCAAAGTTCTCTTCCAAAAGAAGCCTGCCAGTTCGTCAAGCTATCCATTCAGCTAAAGCCCGACTGTTACTGCCAAGTTGGCCGCGATACCACTGTAGAGCAGACTTCCCTCAGCAGGTCTCTCGACTGCGTGCGAAATGTTGGCAAGGCTGCTTCCGGAACTGGTCTGGCAACGGCCAGATCGCCGGCCTTGACGAATACAAAACTGCCTGCCCGAGAGACTCGCCTGTTGCTCACGTACACCTGGCCCCCAAACTGAGCGCGGGAAGGGAAGCAAGGAGGCTTTTGTTCTCGAAACCCATCGTTGAAATACAGTGCCGTCACTATGATGTCGACATCTTCCTCTCCCCCTTGCTGATTGAGACACAGAGAGTATTAGTTTATTTACTCACGATCCCTGGTTCTTCTTTTTCAAGAAGGTTTAATGTTCGCTTTGGAAAGTGAGCTTTGCCATGCTGTCAAACCACAAGACGCTCGAGAATACAAAGCTTTGTTTCATGGAGTGATTCGACCAAACTGTGTGATCTAATTGTGTCAAGATGGGCGGTTCTACCCGAGAAAAGGCAACATCCACCTCCCATGTGTCGATGCCATCCCTGACAAACACACCAAACATCCCATTAAACCCCCCAACATCTCTACCCCGATCCCCGCTTGACAAAGTCTGCTAACCTTTTAATCCCCCTCCCCTTCCTCTTCAAACTCCTCAAAGGTGACCTGGGCTCCTCACCCCACCTAAACCGTTCCTCA
The DNA here is from genome assembly GCF_035222375.1 of Podospora pseudocomata. NCBI lineage: Eukaryota > Fungi > Ascomycota > Sordariomycetes > Sordariales > Podosporaceae > Podospora > Podospora pseudocomata. The sequence goes on along the minus strand of NW_026946363.1, from coordinate 5,531,628 downwards.
TCCTCCGTCGTCACAGAAGAGATGCTCTCCGGTTCCTCCACCACCGCAACCTTTTCCTTCCCCTTCCCCTTCCCCTTCGCTTCCTCTTCCTCTTTCTCTTTCTCTTTAGCAGCAAGACGCTCCAGCCGTCCCTTCAACCACTCCTCCTCTGCCCGATCCGCATCCTGTCTCCTCTTTCTGGCGGTTTGCATGTCGTTCAGCATCTGCTCCACCTCTTTGCGGGTCGCCTGCTCGTCTTCGTCTGCGTCCTCGTCAGAAAAGGCTTCAAACACTGCCTCGTGGTTGCCAGCAGCTTCGTCGCCGTCTATGCTCTGGATCTCCCAGTCTTCATCTGTGCTGTCGTGGCTGTCGGGATGGGATGTTTTCCCGGGGGAGGGCGCAGTTTGCGCAGAGGAGTTGGTGGTCGGGATGGTGGGATCTGTGGGGTTGCCTGAACAATAGACTCGGATGCCCTCGCCTAGTTGCTCGTTTTGTTGCCGGTCTGGACCTTGATTGTAGTACTGCCTTTCCCGTTGGTTCCGACTCTGGGTCTCTTCTTGAACATGGTCTTGTTTCTGGTCTGGAGCTTGTCCATGCCCCTGCTCCTGGTCCTGCGCCTGTCCTTGATCTCCGTCTTGATGCTCTTGCCCGCCAACGCCATCACCAGCACCCTCGTCGTTCTCGGAGATAGCGCCCGTGTCGGGATTGGCATCGGGGATATACACAGGCCTGTCAGGTGGCGGTCGCGAACCAGAGGGCGGTGGGCTAGGCGGCGGACTGGGGGCCGGACTGGGAGCTGGACCAAGAGATGAAAACCTCTGGGCAGCCTTCTTTGCTCTCTTGTTGACAGACTTTGCCAACTTGTCCTGCTCCTCTTTGCTAGACCTTGGCTTGGACATGCTCTGCCGTCTTGATGGACCTTCTCCGGCTGGACCTCCAAACCCCGAATTCTTCCTTGTCGGTTTCGACAGTTTATCATGTGGCGGCTGGGTGACAAAATCATCCAAAACAACGTGGGGCCGCACGGTGCCATGTATAGTTGTGTGTTCCTTGACACCGCCCTCTGGATAACTCGGTGGCGCTTCGCTGGTGTCTCTAGCTTTGCCCTTTTCCCTGCTTCTGCTTCTGCTTATCCTTACAGTCGACTCGCCCGATTCATTTCCTGCATCGGCAACCTCATAGGAACCGGATTTGACGTGAATTCTCGTCCTGGACCGGTGCTGCTCTCCAGTTGTAGGGCGCACTACTGGGGTCTCATGCACGCCTTCTACGTCGATGACATACGCCTTGACCTTCTGAGGATCGTCCTTGCTATCGAGAATGACCGTCAACTTGTGCCCTTTGAGAAGATCTGGAGGGAAGCTAAGCTTGGGCAAGCCCTCTTCCACATCGAAACTCGGCTTCCCATCGACACTGTCACCATTATCCTCGGCTTCCAGGCTACCAGAAGGGTTGTTTTCTTCGGGAATGATACCATTCGCGGTGTCAGCCGTCTTGTTCACTTTAGCATGACTGCGTTCCGGTAAGACATCCACAGTGTGCCGCCTACGTATCCCAGTGTTTGGGCCCGGATCTCCCTTATTCACGTTCGAGCCGCCATTGGCATCAGTGGTCTCTGGTGCAACAGGCTTCGATGCTTGGCCAGGACCGCCCTCTTTTGTTTCGGGAGCCACAGTATCATTGACAGGAGTCGAACTGTTGACTTTGGGCGCACTGTCACCAGGAACAGCAGGCTTTCCGGATGGTGGAGGGATCGACTGCTCATTAGGGTCGTTCTTGCCAGTATTCGGTGCTCCATCACTTCCCGGAAATAGCCACTGTGAAACTTTGTCCGAACTCGCCTGCGCGTCGCCGCCAACCCGAGTCTGATGACCTTTCACCCTGATGGTGACGTCCTCATCGTCGGTTGAAGGAGGGGGCCGAGAGTTTGCAAGACGTTGGGCATCCTCTTGCCACGTAGCAGGCCATCCAGCCACCTCCACGTCCGGCCACACCCCGTTAGGCGCCGTTGGAGGTTGGTTTGTCTGATAGTCTTGGGACGGCATCCCGGAAGCAGGCGGCGGCGCTGGCGGCGATGGAGTGTAAAAGTCAAAGGGGTTTGGTGTCCCGGCAACGTTGGCGGGCCCGGGTCCTTGTAGCCAAGGATATGTCCCGACATAGGGAGCAACATTGTGATGCACGGCATTTGGATTTTGTGGCTGTCCGTACGCGGTCGGGTAGTAGGAGTATGGGTAGTTGGAAGGCTGGTGGCTATGAAATGGATCGTTATGAGCTGGGTAGTTGGGATTTGGGTAGTTGGGATTTGGGTAGTTGGGATTTGGGTAGATGAAGGGATACGGATATCCTGAAGCATGTTGTTGTCCAGAGATGAAGGGACTGTATCTCGGAATGCCGTCAACATTGTCTCTTGCCTTATTATCTGCTGTTGGCTTATCGTCGGTCGGGTTGTGTAATGCCAGCATCGGCATCGGGACTATCGAGGGGGCGTCGAGTTGAAGCTTCTGTCTTGCGAAATCTATGATATAAGACGGAAGCTTTGGGCCACACACGTTGAAGGCTGCCTGAAGAAGTTCGGATGAAAGATTTTCATTTTGAGGGGTAGGCTGCCGATTATCCTCGCGAATATCGGAACGGAGAAGGGTTTGCGCAGGAAGAACAGCGCTGGCCCATCTTAGTGTTGCATTTTCACAGTTCTCGTTCCTTGTGGGATCAAAATTGGTGGGACTTATTCCCAAGTCTTGCAGCTCATTCGACTCGTTCAAGAGTAAATAAGTCGACAGTCGCGTGGCGAGGTAGCCTTCAGTATCCCCCTGGATTTCGAGCTGGAGGCGACAGAGATCTGACATGGACCTTCCCGGGTTTTGGGAAAAAAGGATCAGAATTTTCAAGGCCTCTGCTTTGAGGAAGTAGTCTCCAATGGCATCGGCGGTGGCTACCACAACTTCTGCGGTATGGCGTTGTGCTGGGCTAGATCGAGTGAAGAACATGTCCCATGAAGGCCTTTCCAGCCCGTTTTTCGGAACATAGATGGGCAAATGTATTCCGTTCTTTTGTTTGAGCTCGAGACCGTCAAAGTCCTTGAGGTGAATCCCGTCAGGTCGCTCTGGAGCAGCCGTCTTCTCGAGCACTGCTTTGACAAGTAGCCATTGTAGAAAGGGCCTGCTTCGCATGAACCCCTCATCGTGGTCTTGAATGGAGCGTGCTAAGATCGTGGCATATTCGAGTAAAAGGTGGTTGCGAACGTCCATTTCCTTGTTGTGATCTTGAAGTATCAGTGAGGTAAAAAGGTCAAGGAGACCCAACGCCGATGGTTCGTCGTAGCTCGTCCGAATCCAGTCATTAGAAATTAACTCCATAATTTTGGGAAGGTAACTGGTCCCGAAAAACATGGCTGACGTGTCCTGCCAGCCAAACACAGATGTGGCAGCCACCAAAAGATCTCTGGCATCCCAGATGCTATCTTCTGCGGTGATCTCGCGATAAAGGCGGCTCCAATCGAAAAGATGCTTTGCGTAAATCTTGGGCACGTCAATAATGCCTTCATGTGTACAGGCCTCCAAGCGGTGCAACACCCGCAGGCACAAACTCAGTAGTTGTATCTAGGAAATGGTCAACATACGATCCTCAAGGATGTGATGCAAGAGATTACATGTTTCTTACCTCTGTTGATCCTATGACTTGTTCGGTGCTGAGGGCTTTCAGCGTGTTTTCCACAATCTGCCACGCCATCTGTATGTAGTTTGGAAAGTGCCGCTGCGACAAGAGATCCAGCAGAGCATAGTTCGCTGCCAGCTTGCCTCTGTTCAGCTCATCCATACTCTCCTCTCCGACAGGAGGCAGAAATTCGGGCAGTAGCCGCATATCTCGGAATAGCTTCAAGTTTCCAGATGAAACCAGCATTTCTGCGTACTGAACCCGGATGTACGGGATGGTGCTGTAGCGTTCAAGGTTTTGCTTGAAGTATTCTTGCGCGTCTTTGAACCGGCCGAGCCGCCTGAGTCGGCAAAACTCCTCGAGATCACTGTCCCAGTCTTCTTCGATATCAAACTCGAGCCGGATCGTCATATTTTTGGTTGATTGTGAGGGGTCATGAACGAGGTCAACAGGTCGCTCATAAACATCATGATTTGATGGCTGGCTTTCCTGGTCCTCGTCGCTTATATCTGAATATTCCGAGCTCTGGCTAAATGTTCCCCCTATTGATGTTGAGCGGTCCTGTAAATAAGTAGGCACATACTCGTAAGGGGGCGGTCTGAAATCTGGAATCCGTCGGTTTCTGCGAGACTGTTCTCGTCGTGGTTGCGTCCGAAGTTGCAGAACAGGCGGTCTCATACGAGATTCGACATTGAAGGGGTCCTCATGTAAGTGACCTGTACGTGGTTCCCTGCCAGACTGGTGTGCCGTTGGTTCCTCTTGTGCTGGCCTTCGTCTTGCTCTAGATACTGGCCGAACCGTGACAAGAGACCGATTGCGTTGCTCGGGGCCCTCGTGACCCATCTGATCCCAGTAGTTCACCGGCCCAGTAGTTTGTTCCCTCGCCTCCGAGATATAAGTATTTGCCCTGCCTAGATTTTGTACCCAGGTTGGACGCGGAGGCGTCGGGGAATTTGGAAAAGAAAGCGGTGAAGGAGACCGGCGCCGTTCCCGTGAAGCAGAGCTCGCCTGTTGCCGTTGACGTCCCGTTTCCCAATCCTGTCCCCCTTGATCTTGTGCTGAGCGCTTTGGTCGCCGCGGCCGCTCCGGCTGCTGCTGTTGACGAGGTGGCAGGCCATAGAACTTCCCATGTTTAGGGGCTCTTGGTGCTACGCTGCCGTTGCGAACCGTCGTAGAAGACAAGCCTTGTCTTTCATTCTCATCTTCATGATAATGCTCACTGTCGACGATATCATCCAGGTCGACGCTATCGTCTGAGTAGGATGACCTCGACATGGCGCAAACAGAGTGGCCGAAAGGAGAAGCACGAAGAGATAGACCGTGACGGCCAGTATCAGAGCCTTCCTATGCCTATTTCTGCTGGTTGCGTTCTTCCAAAGTCTTTGCGAAACTCTGTCTTGATGCCATGCGGGGGGGTGGGCACTACATGGAGCGTCTCGCAGCCTTGCCGAGAGCCCATGAGACGCTGTTCCGCAGCATACCCTGAAGAAGTAAGCAGCGCCAATTCGAAACGAGAAGGCTGCATCTCTGGCGAATCGCAGGGGCTTGGCCAAGCTGGCTCGCATCAAGACGACCCGCCTGTGCAGCTCAAGGGAGGCATCCATGTTGCACAGCCTGCACCAGCACAAATCCCCCGCGGCCCAAATGTTGTGTTATCATCGTTAGCACCCCGCTACATCTGTTCGAAAAGTCCGCAGCATCAGGCCTGAGTTGAGCTTTTGTGATTCCCACGTGTCTTGGGCCCAGCCAACCAAGCTCCTGATGTCGACAATGGACGACACATGGACCTCACCCGAGCTGAAGGTCAAAAAGCGTGGGAGATATGGACGGCGCGATTATGAACGATTCGACCATATAGCCTCATCCCACATGCGAGCAGGCCGTGGAAGCATTGGCAAAGTCGAGGTTGATTGCCGCTTCATGTTCACCAAATCCCGCTGGGGTGTACTTGGGGAGTCACAAAACCCAGCTGGCATATTGTACCTCGATCTAGACTTTCACCAACCCCCAGACTGCAAACTCGAGTCAGCAACTGTATCTGTGAAATTGACCGAGGAAGATGGCGAAGACGCACGCATTGAGCATCGCTCCTCTTGCCCAGTCAAATTCACCGACCATTACGGCCCAAAACACATCCGCGGCCGAGAAACCTTGGTCCAAACGAGAAAGCTCGTCAATCGAACGCCAAATGTCAACGTGTTGGGATATGGTGCCGGTGGGCTGGGTATCGACAAAGAAAAGACCGTGACTGGGGGGAGTCGCTGGAACTTTGAGGGTCATATCTCCTCGACGAAGGGCTCGATCTGGTACAACACTTTGAAATGGGAGCTGAAGGAGAACACATTTGAGTATCAACCATCACACAACAACCTTATCCACACAGCCTTCGTGCTCGAGCACAATGCGACGCGGTTCTATATGACGGTCGAGATTAGCGGAAAACTCTCCAAGTTCTCAGACGAGTTCATGAAGATGTTCAAGTTCCGTGACGGGAAAAAGGAAATAGTTACCAAGATTGAATGGGCAAACGGTTACTCATGCCCGCTCCGGCTGGATCGAATGGCTCGTGAGCTGCATCTGCAGATGGAGTACGAAAACATGGCGAGGATCCCGATGGAAATGCCCGATGCTTTGCCAGCACATTATCGGCCTGTGGCCACGTCTCCAATGCCGCCGGTATACCATCCGCCACAACCCAGTGTCGAGACAATGCCACCAACGGGGAGGATAGAGGAAGTGTCGTCGGGAAACATCGACGGAAATGTCAGGATATCACAACCGGACCGCCCTCCTCCACTTCCCGCCAGCGATTCTCTAGACAGCTTGCGAATAGCATCGGGGCTCATTCCTCCGCCAGTAGCTCACGAACAAGCCAGTCCCGAGGCAGATCAAGTCTCGGAAACTTTGGGCTCCACCACTTGTGTAAACTCGTCCGAGGATGCCGATGAGGATGAACAGAGCGGCAGCGGGAACAGTTCGAGTACTGAGAGCACGGCTGCGGAAGAAACCAAGGAGGTTAGACCACAAAAAGGTAGCCCAGTGGATATGGGTAACCCGGTCTCGATATGGCTGAGAGGCATCATGCTGGTGTGGTTGGCCATGCTGGCTCGCGCAATTGGTGCGTCAGTGGTGGAAGCAACGTCGAATCCCAAGGTAAAGATGATCGAAGGCGAAAAGATTGAAAGGAGAAAAGGACCGAAAAGTGCATTACGTTCAACAACGCCTAAAAAAAAGGCAACATCAACAGGAACTTGAAGGAGAGAGGGACTCGGAAGTCATGTATTCTCGACCCCACCCCCAAACTGTCACAGACCACACGGTAACAAACGGAGGAGGTTAGAGGATGATGGCAGAAAGATGGCGAGAAAAGAGGCGTGCTCTTTTGTTGATAGTAAATAGCTAGTGTATAATATGGGGGTTGAAGTGGCTGTACGATCCATGATCGATGATTTGATGTTTAAAGCTGATTTTTCGTATTTTTGAATTTCTCAATGTTGAGCCTTTGGTTGATGTTTCAGAGGTCAGTGCGCTCCGGCCAGGAAATACAGCACACTAACATAGTGCTACCTACCCCACACCCCAGTCTGTTAGCCAATCTCTCATCACACTGCAGGCATTCCATTGGAACTAACGGCTCGCGAGAGGGCATCAACACTTCCATATCAGCGGACAGATAGGCACCCAGCCTTCGACTTAACGGCGAGACGCGAGTTTGATATTCGACAACAGCGACATAATTCACAAGGAGGCCGGCAAAGAGAGCCTGGGATCTCGTCACGATTCCCGATACCACTCAAGCGTTGACACTCACATCGCTCTCTACACCTGTCCTCTCCGTCCCCAGTGTGATTTCATCAACCAAGCGAAAGAAGCCCCATATATACAATGGCGGACCTTTTATATGATCTTCTTTTACCGTCAGCGTCGTCTTCATCCCCAACGACGACTCCCGATGCGAGTTTACTCGAGTACCTCACAACACTGGCGTCCCAGCCATTATCATCACTCGAATCAAGCGAACCTCAAGCGCTCGCACACTCATCTCACGCGCTCCTGCTCTCACTTCAGTCGCTTTCCAAGAAATCTCACAAGCAGATCATCGAATCGGCAACTCATCACGCGTCACTCCGCACTACGTTGCCTGCCCTGGCAGCAAGCACCGCTGAGCTGCGAAATGCCCTCCCAAAGCTGGATAGTGAAGCAGTGCGGTTCGCAACCACCTACAACAGAGACAGCGACAATGATGTTCTCGCCCGGCGAAAAAAGGCATTGCTTCTCTCGCGCAACGTCGAGCGGCTCGTCGACGTCCTCGAGCTACCGCCCCTCCTCTCCTCGTCTATCTCGACAGCCCCAGTCAACTACTCCTCAGCACTGGACTTGAACGGTCATATCCGGCGACTGCACTCGCTCTACCCAAAGTCACCTCTTGTTACATCCATCTCCGCCGAGGCTGACGATGTCATGCGAAATATGGCGGCCAACCTCATCCTCTCTCTCAAAGCTCCTGGTCTCAAACTCCCTGCTGCCCTCCGAACCATCAGCTGGCTTCGCAGAGTCTTGCCGGATTTGGAGGCAGTTGCCACTGCACCAACAAACAACGGCTCAAAGAGTAGCGATGCTCGGGAGAGGGCGCTGGGGGCAGTGTTGCTTGTCTGCCGCCTGGCAACCCTTATGACAATGCTCGAAGCCCTCGAACCACTTAGGGAACTCGCCGATCAGGAAAAGGCCCGCCAAAAGGCCATTGGCAGCGGAAACGCCTGGTCTGGTGGGCAGCAGACGGAAAAATATCTGAAGCGGTACATTGAGATCTTCCGTGAGCAGAGTTTTGCTATCGTGAACATGTTCCTCAAGCTGTTTCCGACTACCACGGCGGTGGCAACAGATGGGCCAGCAGCGGCAACTGGGAGCGATGACCCACTGGAGCCAATTCCATCTGCGCTTGCTACTTTCCCTCTCTACTTGGTCGACATGCTATTGGAGACCCTCCGCGTGTATTTGCCTACCGTGAAAGACCAGGGAGCGAGGGACAGTCTGCTCACTCAGGTTCTGTATTGCGCAGGAAGTTTGGAAAGATTGGGAGGTGATTTTGGGTTGTTTTTGGCGAGCTTGGATGTTGGACCAGAGGCGGAGGAGGAGTGGGTTGAGGTTGTCAAGAGACACAAGGCGTTGGCTGGGAGGCTGGAGTCTATCGTGGGGGAGCAGAAGAAGGGGTGATTGGGAGACTGTGACAACTACAAGTTACAGAAGCGGGCGATATGACGGTTCATCAGATGATAATATCATTATAATTCCATTCTGATTATCACCTTGTTTTTCTTTTTCTTTTTTTTTTTTTTTTTTTTTTTTCAGCTCCCCCTTGGGCGTCACTCGGCATTGGTGGAACCCCCGGGGCCGAGTAGATTGCTCGGGTCAACCCGGCAACTCCGGGGCGGACCGGACGGCGGGGTAGTTCCCCACCTCGATTGATCGGGGACCGAAAAAATTACAGGATTCCCATGCCGTCATAGGCCCTGTCTTCCAAAGCGGATTTACCGCAAACCCCAACCTTTTCATCTGAACTGAACACCAGGTCAGCACCCTCAACGGCGCATTCACTTTTTTCGAGGTTCTTCAACAGCATGGCGTCTCCTATATAAAATCATTTCATACTATGGCTGGTCCACAACCCAGACGCCTCTGCCACCATCTCTAAAGCATCGTGACAGCCGACGAAACGCCACAGCAGCGCGATCTCAGGCCACTACCTCCTGACACCGCAACCATCGCTGGGAAGAGAATCTCGGACCAGGAACAGACCCAACCCGCGATCCGCGCAAATCACTTCCACCCAGCGCAACCATGTCCGATGGCGCCCGCAAGACGTCTCCGAAGTCGAGTACGGTTTTCTCCCCCTTCCCATCCTCGCTCAATCTAACCATCTTTCCCCCCTTCAGCCTTCCACTTCCTAGCCGGCCTCTCCTCCGGCATAACCTCCGCCGTCCTCCTCCAACCAATCGACCTCCTCAAAACCCGCGTCCAGCAACGAACCTCCCACTCCACCCCGCATCACCCCCACGGCGCCTCGGCCCTCCGCCTCGCCCTCGCCGAAATCCGCTCGGCTCCTCACCTCCTCCCAGCCCTATGGCGCGGTGCCGTTCCCTCGGCCTTGCGAACCGGCTTCGGCTCCGCAATCTACTTCACCTCCCTCAACTCAATCCGTCACCGTCTGTCCTCTCCAGCGTTAGCCAACGCGAATAACCACTCCTCCACCCTCCCGAAACTTTCCCACATCGCCAATTTGACATCGGGAGCAGTAGCCAGGAGTTTCGCGGGGTTTATTCTCATGCCTTTGACGGTGCTGAAGGTGAGATATGAGTCGACATTGTACAACTACAACTCCCTCCCCCGCGCAGCGCTAGACATCTATCGACACGAGGGCATCCGTGGGTTCTTCTCCGGCTTTGGCGCCACCGCTATCCGGGACGCTCCCTATGCTGGTCTCTACATATTATTCTACGAACAGTCCAAAAAGCACCTCTCCAACCTCTACATGGACAAATCCGGAACCGGAGGCGCAGCCACAATCAACTTTGCCAGCGCGATATTCTCCGGGGCGGTCTGCTCGGCGATCAGCAACCCGTTTGATGCGGTTAAGACGAGGATTCAGCTTCAGCCGGATGGCTACAGGAACATGGTGCATGCCGCCAAGAGGATGGTGAGCGAGGAAGGGCTGAGGAGCTTGATGGATGGGCTGGGGTTGAGGATGGGGAGGAAGGCGGCCAGTAGTGCGCTTGCTTGGACGGTGTATGAGGAGTTGATTAGACGGGCGGAGGGGAGCTGGACGAAGAAGGATGGGGTTAGGGGAGGGGAGAAGGAGGCGGGGAAGTTATAGGAGATACAGAGACGAGCTGTGTTTATGTGTCATGACATCTGTACACATATTTGGCCTCTACACTCATGTCATGGACGGATGGGGGATGCATTGTATTATATCAACGGAAAATCGGGGACATGTATGATGAATGCTGAAAGACAAAACCAAAGCAATTCTGTGATATTCAACTTTTCTGTGTAGTCATGCCTTGGAGTTAGAAGGACTTGGTATTTATACGAGAATAAACAAAACTATCTCAACTCGCAAAGAACATGTCAAAAAATAAATAAAAAAATCATCATATCTTCATCCCGTCATCATTCTCCCTCTTTTCCTACCCAATGTCGTATCCAATTCCTCCCCGACTAACAACTCTCCCAACCCTAACGTAATCGTCGAACAAAAAAAAAAGTTCCAAGGAGTGAGAAGAAAAGATGGGTATCCATCGCGACAGACAAGACCGAAAGAAGCCGAAAACAGTTCACGCGGGCCGGCCACCAGCCAAGTACATGAGCAAACTGGGGGACTTGGACCGACGGCGGCGGCGCACAAACTCGTACTTGTCGTCCTCCTCGCGGTGGTCCTTGATCTTGAGGACGACCTTCTCCTCCTTCCTCTTCTCGACGATGCGAATCTTTTTGGTGTGCTCCCAGAGCTGCTGCTGCTCCCACTCGGGCACCCAGCGCTTGATGAGGATGTAACCGGGCTCCTGTTGATGACATCATTATTAGCAATCAGGTCTTGGAAAAAGAGAAAAAAAAAAAAAAAGGTGAAAAGCGTACCGCATCCCACTCCCACTCGATCCTGAAATGGGCCAACGTCTCAATGTCCAAGTGCCTCAGGGACATTCTGGTGTAGGTCGGCCTGGCAATCTGATTGTCGTTGTCCCTCTCGCGTTCCCTTTCGCGTTCTCTCTCATCCTCCCTGTCCCTCTTCTCCTTGTCTTTCTTGATCTTCTCCTTCTTCAGGATGGCCTCAATGGCCTTCTCGTCGAGGCCGGAGTGGATGAGTTGCTCCTGGAGGCGGCGTTGGAACTCCTTCTCTCTGGCCTCCTCCTCAGCCTTCTCCTTGGCGATCCGCTCGGCTTCCTTGGCCTTCCACCGAGCAACAGCCTCTTCCTCCTCCTTCTCCCTCCTTGCCTTTTCCTCAGCAGCCTTCTTCTCCTCGGCGAGCTTCTTGAGCTCGATCTCCCGGGCGATCCGCTCTTCCTCCGCCTTGCGAGCCTTCTCAGCCTTGATCTTATCGAGCTCTGCCTTGGCCGCGCGGAATTCGGCGTCTTCTTTATAGTGCCTATCACGCTCCTCCTGCTCCTTCTGCCTCCTGAGCCTGTCCAGCTCAGCCTTGCCCATCTTGTACTCCTGCTCCTCCTCCTTCTGCTTCTCCCTCCTGGCTTCCTCCTCCTTCTTCTTTATCCGGTCAAGCTCGGCCTTGGCGTCTCTCAGCTGGCGCTCCTCCTCCTCGTGCCTCTCCCGCTTCATCTCCTCCTCACGACGCTTGATGCGGCCAATCTCATGCCGGAGCCTATCAAGCTCGTACTCATCGGTGTACTTCTCTCTGATCTGCCTCTCCTCCTCCTCCTTGAGGAACTTCTCGAGCTCATACCTCTGCCTAGCAGCCTCCGCCTCATCCTTTTCTCTCAATTGCTGAAGCCTGAGCCGGGTCTCCATCTGCTCCCGAGTTTCCATCTCCTCCTTTTCCTTGCGGTAGTGCGCCAGCTCCCAGCTGGCTTTGTCCCGCGAGGACGCCTCCGCCATGCGCTCCTGCTGGCGCTTGGCCTCTTTCTCACGGCGGTACTGCTCGAGCTCCCAGTCTGACTTGTTGCGGTTGGCCTTCTCCTCGGCCATCTCCTGCGCCCGCCTCGCCTCCTTTTCGCGGCGGAGCTGCTCCAGCTCCCAGTCGGACTTGTTCCGGTTGGCCTTCTCCTCGGCCATCTCCTCCCGCCGGCGGGCTTCGTCCTCGCGGCGGAGGCGCTCCAGCTCCCAGTCGGCCTGGGCCCGGCCAAACTTCTCGTCGTTGTAGCGATCGAGCTGGCGCTCCTGCTCCCTGCGCTCGTTGCTGACCTGCATGGCGCGGAGCTGCTCCCGGGCCCGCTCGAGCTCCCACCTTTCGCGGGCGTCTTCGAGGTGGGAGTGAGTGGACGAGGAACGGGAGTGGCCCACGCGGGAGTGGGAGCGGTGCCGCGAGTGGGAGTGGTGGTGGAAGCGGGAGGAGACATGGCTGGACTCGTCCGAGGAGGAGCTGGAGCCGCGGCGGGACCGACCTTGGCCTTGGTTGATCCTGTTCTGGTTGATCACCACGGCCGGAGGGGGAGGGGGCTGGGGAGGGCCGGCGACGATGGGAGGGGAGCGGCGCTCTCTTGAGCGGGCGCGGACCATGGTCATTTCTCGCTGGTCGGTTGAGTTGAGGAATGAAGGGCCCTGGAAGTAACCCGTGGGACCCGAAGGGCGAGTGTCCCGGGCATCGCGGACTACAGTCTGGATGAAATGAGGCGGGCCACCAGGAGGAGGAGGAGGGGGGCCAGGAGGCCCTCTAGACCGGTCGCGGGCAGCAGAATAACGCCTGTAGGTGATGTCGACGGACTCGTCGTCACTCGACAAGTAGGAAGACCGGGGCATGGTGGCGGTGGTAGTAGGTCTTTGTCGCTAAGGAAGCCGCGGTGAGTCAAGGGTGAAAAGATGAGAGGAGAGGCCAGAATGGGCCGTTCTTACGTATTGATCCCAGTCCCAAGAGAGAGGGTATGCTAAGCTCAAGCGTTGGGAGTGATATCCCCGAACCAAACACTTGGGCGATATGTCTACTCAAGACTGGAAAGATGGAAAACACCCTTCGGATAGAAAATCGAAAAGTGAAGAAGGTGAGGAAAGACGGCCGGCGTGGCAGGACGGAGGGGTCAGGAGGAATTGTAAGCCGCCAACAGAAGCGGGGTGTGACCCACCATTTATTATTCGGCGGCGGTCAAGAGAGGGAGTGGAGATGCATCAGGAGCAAATCAGCGTGGAGGGTGGTAGAGGGAGGGACATTCGGGGCCTGGGGACGGTCAGGGATGTGAGAGGGTAGTGTCAAGTACCTCTCTATGCATATGACTGTACCACTGGTCCGCACCAAGTACCTCCCCATCTGCGTCTGTCAGCATCTCAGCTCCCTCCCGGCTGCCGTCCTCTACCCTCTGTTCATCTTGCCTTTGGACCATGGGGCTGCCAGGTTGTACACTCCCAGCTGTGCAGCGCGGCATAAGAAGCCATGCCTTACCCGTTGCTAGATAAATTCCAGCTAGGTACTCGGGACCAACGCGTGATAAGACTGGCCCAAGGTGTGCCACACTTGTGGCCCTCGGGACGAGCTGGGTATCGTGTGCTCCTAGTGGAGGGGGGGGGATAAGAACTGTCTTTTCCAAGGTGCGGCCGCCGTGTGGTTGGCCCATGAGCGACTTGCTCATCTTGGTGGGGGAGAACTGTCCTACCACCTCACTTGCTGTAGAAAACCAGAGATGGACGGCATCAGGGCGGGAGACGGAGCCTGGTAGCATCTCATTTTCCTTGAGTACCTGTCTTGGGGGCTGAGAGGGGGGAACTGTGAGACTGCTTGGTTAGGTTCCATGTCCCCCGTTGCGTGCGTGTGCTCCGACAGAGCAAAGGAGGCTGGTTAGGTGAATGTAGCGCAGAGATGGGCCCCGCTCTTCCACCCTGAACGAAACGTCTTCATGTGAGTGGGTGGAGGGGCACCAACGGCAGCTGGGAGGGGCACAAGTGGCATGGAAGCGAAACGAACGGGAAGCGGGATGCTGAGCCTCGTGGCTCTGTGTTGCGGGACTGACGAGACAGCAGAAAATAGAGAAGCCCATCAGACAGACGCCTGGGACGGTTTATTCCCATTCTGTAGAAACCCGAACATTGTCTCTGAATAGTTTCTAGACCCTGGCCATGGCGATATGTTCTTTCGAAGGCTCGGAAGCTGGCATCATCAAGAGGCAGCAAGCCGCGAAACAAACGGTGCGTAGGGCTAGGGGAGGGGCATCGATGCGGCTTGGCAGAAGATCTTGGCAGGCAAGGGTCGAAGCGGCTGCCCCGTGGTTGGTCTGGACGGCTACTCGCCATCTTTAGAACCGCCGGGCGTGCGTCGGGTCGTGATGCCGTGCCTGTTCACTTGGTTTCCTGTGGTTGTGAGTGCCTCTTGGCTATTTCCATCTGGTGGCTTGACAATACTACTGCATAGCTTCACTTTGTATGCAGAAAACAGGCGCCTGAAACCCGTCGTGTCTTTCCCCAGCGGCATGCAAGACAGCCCTCTTGTTCTGTACCTCCTGCACCTCCGTGGAGCCGATGTGCTGGACCCTCGCCGCCCAGGCACCTGAATTGTTGTTGTGTTGGAGAATCCTTGGCCGCCGGGCATGCAGCAGGCCAGTTGCCTTTTTGGCAACTGAGGACATGAGATACAGCAGGTCCAGCACAGGACTTGAGAAGAGGCTTTGTGTGTATGGGAAATAGGATATAAAACAGGAATTCCATCTTGCCAAACCATCCGGCATGGTGCCATCGGGTATATTGTTGTGAGAGTGAGGGGTTGATAAGACAGCTGGGTTCCATGCTGCACTGCGCCGCAGACGACACCACATTTTCCATTGAGCGTTCCCAGTTTCGCAATTGCGGGACAATCGGCACCGAAGAGACGCGAGTCAAATGGTTTGTGAATCCCTAAAAGTCGATCAAGGCTCGAGGCAAAGGCCGTATGAGATTAAGCCTGTCCCTTGAGCATCTTCTCAATGTGCTCCCGGCTATTCTTGTCCGTCGTCTCGAGGTAGTGCAGCCTCTTGGACAGAGCCTCCAACTCGGTCTCATTCTCCTTGACCTGAGAGCTCAGTTTCTCCTGCAACGTGGGCACCGGAAGCCCAACGAACCTGATAGTGGAGCAAAGGAGGTTGGTTAGTCAGGGGGTTCAAGCAACGAGCACGAGACAGGAAAGCCATACATTTTCCCGACTCCCTCGTAGACAGCCGTGTCGGGTGGCAATGATGAGATCTCGCTGCGCGTCAGCTGGGCTAGCCGCATCTCACGCTGCTTGGACGCCATCTGAGTGCGGACCAGGCCGATTTGCTGTTGCGCAGCGATGGCCTGCGACTCGATCTCTCTGACGAGCTGCGAAAGGCCCAAGGTTAGTTTGATGTAATTTCTTGCCGCCATGTTAAACTCATAATTAGGCGTTGATGCCCGACTGGCGGAATTTGTAACACTCATCTTGTCTGTGAGAGGTGACTTGCCTTTTGCAGCGCTTCGTTTGATATCGACATCTTGGGGGGTTGTGATGAGGCTGACTGGGCTGCCAAACAGATTAGGATAAGAAAGCAAGGCGATGCTTATTGTTCAGGCAGTAAAATGTCGTGAAAGTGTCGCAGCCGAGCGAGTTGCGGTAACAAATGGAAATGCAGTTGATGTCAAAGCAACTTTGCTGGGGCTCAGTGTCGTTGCTGGTCTCTTCCACTGGCCGCTGGAAATGGAAATTTAGGTTGCGGTGTTGGGCTCGTAGGCAGAACGGTGTACCCGCAACGTAATTGGTGTGTAATTCAACACCGTGCCAATACCAGCTACGCGCACATGACAGACGTCGTTGGCAAAACTCGAGAATTGCTACTCGGGTGAATGCCTCAGCAGGACAGTAGACAAGCGTTAGGTATATATTATAGACCTTTAATTTAATAGTGGAAAGCTCTGGAATAAAAATCCAGAGTGTTTGCGTTATCCTTCAAGCCCTTGATTTTACGTTTCAACCTAATTATTTTGTCCGCGAGTCGAACATCTATCATGTGGAACCGTGATCACTAACGCTCATCGTAACTATATAGCAGTTCTAGCCCAGTACCATGTTCCATAAATGAGGCTCTGCCTGTATCCCGGTGTTTTTTGATTTCTCTCTTAGCTCAACCTTTGACCCCGCCCTGCCGAAGTCGTGCTTGTCATCCGAGAATCTTGTTTTTGACTCCTTTTCGCGTAGTCGACTTGGTGTATCGTTGCTATGCTGTTGCCTTGCCACAAAGAGGGTATGGGGTGTGGGGCACATAGGCAATATACAAGGCCCTCGTCACCATCAAAAATCATCCCGGATAGTGATCTTCACCGAAGGTAGGACAGAGCCGCCTCACTGGGTCTTGAGATGAGCTGCACCCTTGGTACGCGGGACCACTTGCGGGATTGTGCGTAACGGCTTCCAGTCCAGCATAAATTCGTCCTCTTTCCCCTCCAGGCAACAGTTGGACCACAATCTCCAGAGAATCATATGGTATGCTGTGGAACAGAGTCAGCCTTGGGCACACAAAAAAAAAAAGAATGGAAATGGTTAGGTTCTGAAGGGATATTACGCACCACCTACACACAGCGTTAGTATTGACATATTTATCCTATCATGGAAGCATGGGGGGCGCAGGAGGAACATACCAAGACCGGTTAGGATGTGCCACCATCCATGCCCTTCAAAGATGATGGCCCACGGTAGAAGAACCTTTTGCTTCGTTTGCGTGATGTGGTGACAAAAGACGTTATCAATGTTCCAGATGAGGAAACCAGCCAGAAACATGAAAATGCCTTGCCATTTAAAATCAGCCTCCTGCTGTATAACCATAGGTATTGTGTAAGTAGGACATACCTGTCAGAGCCAGTGTCCACATTTCCTTCATGTGCTGGTCACACGTGGCAGGGTTCCTTTTCTTGAACGCCGGTCGCAACACACTGTCTCACAGTTAGTGTGCCAAATTCAAATACGCACTAGTCAATTTCCCTCTGTTTGACATACCCTTCCAGGACGTGGAATCCGCGGAAGATTGTTGACGCCGTCAATAAACCATAAGCCACCTGATGGAAGACTGGGTCCTTTGCGTAAAGATAATAAACCGTGATAAAAGTGGCAAGTCCCAGCAGGAATACCGCAAGAAGACCCTTCACAGCAGGAGACTTGTTGGTTCCAAAAGCTACGTATGCCATGATGCAGATGGTGTATATCATGGGGAGTTCGTCTGCGAGTTGCATCTCATCTGCATTCCACGTTAGAACAGGACAAGTACCCACACTATCACTCAAGGAGAACTTACACTTCAGCGTAGTATGGAACGCCATGCTACCGAGACCCACGACAATGTAGCCGAGAAACACGAGGATGAACACCTTGGAGTGCGCATACTTGATGACATTGCGTAGTCCTTTGAAGCCAAGGTACATAAAAACCAAGTTTGTAAGTGTGTTGACCACTTCAGCACAGTAGTAGCTGATGTTGTAGTCCTAGACGTTCTGATCAGCCAAGGCTTTCCGACGAGTTGGGGCACAAAAGGGGGTTTGTTTACCTCTTCACACCAGTTCAACGTCGACGTTTGCTCCCCCCAAAACCCAGTTCGCGCCTCCCGGTAAGGAATCCGAAATGCCGAAGCCAATGCCATTGTGTACGACACTCAAGCGACACCCCGTCTCATAACAATGGTGCGAAATAAGCAAGGCAACAAAGTGGACAGAGATCTGGTGTTTGAGCTTCGAGCACAATGCGCACGCCAAGAGACGGGTTGCGCTGGTTATCCGTCTCGGTTCCGCTGTGCTGGGCCTCCTCTTGCTGGTCTCAGGGCCAATATGTAACGCACGTAAATATCGAGTGTGTTTGAAAGTGTGTTGGTGCAACAACAACCAGCGCAGGATCAAAACCAGTATTTTGTGAGGTCCCGGCCTAGGTGAGGTTCTTGTGCGTGCCGTCAGCCGATAAATACCGGCTCGACCGGAAAACGAGGGTGGAGGGTTAGAAGGGAGGATGCCGGAAGTGGCTGATTCGGAATCAAACACTGGACAGCAACCTAGAAGGCAGGGCCTGAAATTTATAACTTGGGGGCAATGCCAACGTATTGTTCTTCGCTGTGAACTTTGGTGTTGGTGTTTCCCAACCTGCTTTTCGAACGCAGTAGCAAGAATCATGGAACTTTGGAAGCAACGATAACGATAAGCCTCGTCTCGACCTTGAATTATGAATGTTCAGAGATGTAGCACTGCGATACTGGTGGATCCTGGCAGATGATGTAATGATGCACGTTCTCGGCAACTTTTACATCTCTAACCACCGTATATCAAGGTGGCATGAGGGTTAATGGAAGCTTCAGTCATATAGAAGCTGCCGTCAAAGTGTATCTCGGTGGTATAACATGCTATAAAATAAAATACTTGGATGGAGTCTTTGAAATTCGAATTCTCAAACAACAAACGCCGTTGGTCATGCTGACTTGGATGGCCTGTGCGTTGACTTTGAAGCAGGTCGGCCCCACCTGAAGGGCTGAACCGAGAGCTGTAGCGGATCCAATTGGCTCTCTGGAGTCAGGACCACCTCGCTGACAGTTGCCGAACAATTACGAATCCCTGGAAGGCTTGGACACTCTGTAAGTTTGGCGTGGCCTTTCGCCAAGGACCAAGCACTTGTGTTGAGGAAGAACACGAGACCAACCCTTCCGCAACAGTAATTCGTCTTACTGTGTCGACATGCGTCACGACCGGATTCTGGCTTCTCGGTGTACCTGGATGTAGAGCGACAAGCTGCAAGTGAAGCAGGCATCGGAAGATTGCGAGCCTGCCGTACCTATCTACCTATCTACCTATCTACCCTCCTCCCTCGACGATTTGTGATGGATCGAATGTAACGGCGACCACCGCACTTATACCGTTGTCCCCCGCCTTTGTATGGCAACGTCATAGCGAGCACTGCCGTGCTGTTGTTATTTTGAGCAATGGCCGCGCGATGGGGGTCGTTTCTGACCCAAGCCGTAGCTGGTGTGGAAGCTCGCCTGGATAATATACTCAGCGAGGACAATGATGGCTCGGCGCAAACGAAGGAGGCCAAGCCCGCCCCTCCTGCTTCGCCAGTGAAGCAATCGCCAGGTATGCTTGATGATCGAAGCTCTTCCCAGAAGGCTGTAGGTTTCTGACAGTATGGATTCCTTGCAGGGCCCTCCAGGACCTCCTCGAGCACCCGTGCAAACGATCGGCTCCAAGAAAGGCTTGCGCGGGCCATAGCTGCGAAAACGGCCGGTCAAAAGCCCCTTTCTGCGCAAGGAAGCCCGCGCCAAAGTCTAGACGCAGCGAGCCGCACATCGATCGATAGTATAGGTCCGGCGAGTCCAGCATTGAAGGATGCGCCAAGGGATACTTCTTCGCCGCGGGGCTCCCTGGATGTTGTCAGAACGTCCCAAGATAATGCCGTGAAGGAAGTTGATACCAAACAAGACTTGAAGAATGGGACAACAACGGAACAGGGGGTCACAGATGATGCCAACGGCGCGAAGGTATCCCCCGAGGCACCACCGCCAGCCGAAGTGCCTCTCCTGAACACGCCAACCGTGGAAGCGCCCACCCCTGCTCCTGCCCCTGAAACAGAGGAGATCATCACCAACAAGCCCGACCAAACAACAGTTGGAGACGAAGAAACGCAGAAGGATGGCAATAATGTGCCGGACGTGGCTCAGACCCAGCAGCAGGAGGAGATTCATGGCTACATAGAGCGCATCGATGCTCTTGAAGCCAAACTGCAGTTTCTCGCGAGAGAGGCCACAGACTCAGCCAGGAAGGCCGCCCTTGCTGCACCGGCTGGGAGTCTCGAGAAGAAGTTGGCGGAAAAGGACCAGCAGATCGCCCAGCTCATGGAGGAGGGCAAGAAGCTCGCCAGTACTGAGCAAAAGCACCGTACGATCATGAAGAAGTTGCAGCTCAAAGTTGGCGAGGGTGAGAAGGAGATTAACAACCTGAAGATGGCAAAGGACAAATCTGACAAGGAGTTGGATAATTTGCGCCTGCGCGCTCGCCGAGCAGATGAGCTGGAAAGATCACAGGTGGTTCTACAAAAGCAGTATGATCAAGCTCAGAAGGAACTCGGCAGCTTGCGACCAGAGATACGGTCGAAGGATGCTACCATCGCGGACCTCAGAAGTCAACTGCAAAAAGCCAAAGAACAAGTAGACGAGCTATCGACCAAGGCAAACGAACGCCCGAGAGAACAGGATAAGCGACGTATCGATGATCTGGAAGAGCAGGTGGCTGCTCTCAAGGTCGAAAAGACTCTGGTGGCAGATCGTGCCAAAGCGCAAGCAAACGACCTTCGAGAGCAGGTGGAAAGGGCGAACGAGCGAGCCCGTGTGCAAGAGTTGGAGCTAAAGGCTGAGGTCCAGATGATGGAAGGGAAGCTCGAGGCCATGAGGATGCGAGTAGAGGAGGCATCTTCGGGTGTGGCTGGAGACTCGCAAGCCAAACTACTGCGGCAGATCGAACAGCTGCAGACACAGTACTCCATCGCGAGTGAAAACTGGCAGGGAATTGAGACCAACTTGCTGGCTCGTATTGCTGGGCTGGAAAAGGAAAGAGACGAGGCTCTTCAAAGAGAATCGGACATGAGGCGGAAAGCTCGCGAGGCGGTAAGTCTCGAATGCTGTGCCATGAGTCCCCGACAACTACTGACAATGCAGCAGGCCGTCCGCGCAAAGCGCCACGAAGAGGAACTGGAAGAGACCAAGACCAAAATCCCCACGATCCAACAAGATGTCAAATCCTACCAAGCCCAACTTGACGCCCTCACCAGACGTGCTGAAGCGGCTGAAACGGCCCTCTCAGAAGCAAAGTCTGAGCTCGAAAAGCAAAAGCAAGCCTTCGAAGCCGAAAAGGAAAGAATCCAAACCAGCTTTCACCAACCCATCGTCGAGCGCCCCCGCTCCTGGCTCGAGGATCTCCCTGGCACCCCCTTGTTCAAACCAGACAGCCGCCCTGCCTCGCCTCAGCTCTCCGCCGTCCCTCAGCGAACATTTAGCACCGACTTCTTGGGCATCCAAACCCTTACCAGCAAGGCGAGGAAGATTTCTGGCGCGCAGTCCAGCAACAGCGAGGCGGGGGATGCCAACTCCCGAATCGGGCTGCCCGTCCCCGGAATGGGTTCTTTTAGTCGAAGACCCTCGGCCCAACCGCCTGCCCGCCCCACTCTGCCCTCCCATCCGACGAGCAACAGTGGGATCTTCAGCCCCACGTCTATTTTCAGCCCTACGAGTGAGGCTGCCCCGCCTTCGATATTGAATAACCACCGGGAGATCCAGCAAGGGGAAGACGCCTTCAGTGGGAGTGGCGGGAGGGATAACGATAAAAACAACATCATGCAGGATATGGTCTCCGTCTCCACTGTTGCTGCCGGGCCGTCGGTTCAGTTGGTGGAGAGGATGAGCGCCGCGATTAGGAGGCTGGAGTCGGAGAAGGTGGCGGCGAAGGAGGAGTTGTCGAGGATTTCGAAGCAGAGGGATGAGGCGAGGGCGGAGATTGTGGCTATGATGAAGAAGGTGGAGGAAAACAGTGCTGCGGTGAAGAGGGTGGAGGTGTTGGAGGGGGAGGTGAGGGAGGTGAAGGAGCGGTATGAGACAACGCTGGAGCTGCTGGGGGAGAAGAGCGAGGAGGTGGAGGAGTTGAGAGCTGATGTGGAGGATGTTAAGGCTATGTATAGGGAGCTGGTGGAGAGGACTATTAAGTAGTTTGTGCGGTGGGAGGAAGAGAGGGGGGGGGTGGGGGGACGGAACGACAATTTATAAATTTTGCATGGGCATTGCGGTTGTAATTTCGTAGAGGACATCAAACATTGTTTAATCACATCTGGCAGTGTGCGCGGTTGAATATGTACCTCACTGATTCTTCAATTTTCGAGCCCCTATACTCTTTTGCTCCGCGCCGCTATGCAGTTCACACATGTTCATTACAAGTACGATAACCCCGTAACCTCATCCCTCAACTTAAAACTTCCTACTAGCAGCCAAGGTCGGCTTCCACTCCAACGGGTGTGTCTCTGGCGTGGCATCGGGATCCTCTTTCCAGATTTTGACTATCGCAACGTTTAGCACATAAACCCCCTCTCATCCATTTTGTCAGAAGGAAAAAACTTACTAGTCTTATCAGCCTCACCACAGATCAACCTCGACCCCGAATGGTCAAAAATGGAGCTCATCACCCCCGACTCAGCATCCAAACTGCCCGGCTGAGCCGTCGTGTCCAACGCCTGGAACCTATGCCCGCTCTTCCAGTCCCAAAAGCTCATCGACCCGTTGTCTCCACCCGAAAACAACACGTTCTGGTCGTTGACCGACAGGGTGTTGATAATGGCGTTGTGGCCGTCAAAGTTCTGCATGAAGGCTCCCTCGGGGCACTTCCACTGCTTGATGCTCCCTGTGCTGCCTGTTGCGAAGGTGAACTCGGTTGGGTGGGTGGTCAAGGCGCGGACGCCCTTTTTGTGGTGGGTCAGCACGCCCATCGTCTTGCCCGCGGCGAGATCCCACATTCGGACGGTGGAGTCCAAGCTGCCGGTTATGACTTGGGGGTCGGCTTCTTGACAGACAAGGTCGGCGACGGTGCCGGTGTGGCCCGACAGGACATGGAC
This sequence comes from Podospora pseudocomata, assembly GCF_035222375.1. Taxonomy (NCBI): domain Eukaryota; kingdom Fungi; phylum Ascomycota; class Sordariomycetes; order Sordariales; family Podosporaceae; genus Podospora; species Podospora pseudocomata. The sequence goes on along the minus strand of NW_026946363.1, from coordinate 5,508,737 downwards.
ATTGCTTCGGGTGCGCATGTCCCATACACGAGCTACGCCGTCGCGGCCACCGGTGACGAGGACGTCGAGGGTTGGGTGGAGCTTGAGGGTGTATACACCTGACAAATGGCCGTGGTAGTGACGGATGACCTTGTTTGTTTCCAGATCCCAGCACTTAACCATCTTGTCTTCACCGCAGGAGAACATGTAGGGATGTCGTGGTGATACCGCCAGGCCGCGGACCGTCGAGATGTGACCGGTGAGGGTGAGCTTGAGTTGGCCAGAGGCCAGGTCCCAAATTTTGATGGTGCGGTCGCCGGCGCCCGAGGCGAACCACTTGTTGTTTGGCTCGACGGCGAGAGCTCGCACCCAGCCGAGATGGCCGCTGATGACACGCTGGAGCTTCCAAGGTGGGTGCCAGTCTGGTCGGGGCTGTGCGAGGAGGTTGTCTTGCCGGCGGGTGAGGCTCATATTTTGGGGGTCGTTGCGGTTTGCGCTCGGTTTTGCGCCAGCACCAGCAGCGCCAGCGTCGCCTGGTCTTCTGGAGAGGACAAGAGCGTTGGAACCAGGCCCGGTCTTGTTCGCCGGTATCCCTTCTATCAATTTGCGCGCGTGCTCCTCTGACTTTGATGGTGCTTCTTCGGCTGCTTTTGGCTTCTTCTTGCGAGGACCGGCAGCCGGGAGCTTCTTCGCGATGACTTCGGGTAGGGTCTGAACGTCTTCATATTCGGCGTGAAGGCGGAGGGAGAGGGATGTTTTTGAGATGTCGGGATCTTCTGATGCCAGTCCGGGATCGAGCTTTAGTCGTTTCCTTCCCGAATCTGTGGATGTGTTGGCGTAGATGGATTTCGATTTGCGGGCGTTGGCCAGGATCAAGGACTCGAGATGGGATACTTCCGTCTCGAGGCCAGCGCCGTTGGCAACCTCAGCTGCCATGGTGAAGAATTAAAGCTGTGTAAGCGTGTCACTCGATATAGTCGTGGATGGAATTTTGGGCCGTCAGTTTCGGTGTCTGGTGGTGGATTTGTCGCAGTCAAGCAGTTCTCAGTCGCGTCGATGATGATAATGATGAACGATAGCGATGGCTCCGCCTGTCCAATGCGCGGTTGACATTGGATCCCCAAAATTTCCAGGCGTGTGGCTGAAGCTCGGGCCAGCCTAGAGCTACAGGGGTAGTTGAAGGGGCCCCACACAGTGCCTTCTTCTTGACACTGCTATGGCGGGGTGGTCTGATGTGGAAGGCATCACTTATATGACGCCGCCTTCAGCAGCGAATCAACTAAATACAATTACATTCTTCAGCTTCAACTAAATACCTGGAAATACCAAACAAATCAGAGCCAAAATGGAAAATCAAGACAAGTTCGCCATCCACGCAGCCGCTCGTGACGGGAAAGGCAAGTGAAGCTAGCCAACGGTGTGTGTTCAACCGGTGACTTGGACTCTGACTCCCAGAATAGCGACCGTTGTAGAGTCTTTGCTGAATGTAAGTAGCTGTCCGCCATGTGATGATGATATGGTCGGTCTAACCATACCAACAGGCCAATCCCAAGCTTGCCAAGCTGAAAGACGATGATGGCCGTCTTCCCATCCACTGGGCGGCTTCGTATAACCACCACGAGATTGTCAACCTCCTCGTTCAACAGAAAGGGTTTGATGTCGACGTCAAAGTATATAAGATATTCCCAGCATACCTGCTACTTGGAACAGCTTTCTGACCTCACTTGTAGGATGACATGGGCTGGACCCCTCTCATGATCGCAGCCAGCGTCAAGGACTCGGACAGAGTGGTCGATCTCCTCCTTGCCAGAGATGCCGACGTGAATGAGACAAGTACGTCCATGTTACCCTACCACGTCTTGATTGGCCCTTTTAACACACTACCGCATTTCTCCTTTACCACATTACCCCTTTACCACATTACCCCTTTACCACATATTAGCACACACATTTACACATTACCACATGGCACATGCCCCCTTCCCGTCCTCATGCTACTCATTTACTAACAAAAATCCAGATGATAACGGCCAAGTACATCCCCTCCCCCCTTCTCCCCTGCCCCTTCCACCACCTAACTCCTCTCTAGACAGTCCTCCACTTCATAGCCTCCAAGTCCAACCTCGACCTCGCCCGCAAGCTCCTCGAAGAGCACAAACCTCCCGCTTCCGTACGCGTCCGCGACAAGCGAGGCCAGTACCCCCTCCACCGCGCCGCCGCCGTCGGTTCGGTCCCCTTGATCAACCTGTTTCTCAAGCACAAAAGTCCCCTTAACGCCAGCGATTCAGCTGGACAAACGGCGTTGCATCATGCTATTGCCGAGGGGCATGGTATGTTATCTATTCTTCTCCAGCAAGAACGGTTCAAGGCTGATGATGGTGATGATGATGATGATGATAGGTGACGCGGCTGTGGTGTTGATGAAAGCTGGGGCTGAGATGGACAGGAAGGATAATGATGGGCTTCTGCCTTTGGAGGTGGCGCCTGGGATTGATGTAAGTCTTGTGATGGTGCGGGGGTTGATGTGGTATGTGTAGCTGACGGACGGGGGAACAGGTCAAGAAGTATATTCAACGAAAGGCGGAGGAGGAGGGGATTGATCTTCCATAGGGTATGTCACAGTATCTAGACAAAACTGTATCAAGGGTGGAAACATAGATATCAAAACATCGTCTGTGGTCTATAAAGTTTCTGTCCATATGCAAAATGGGTATTTTTTTCTTCGTTAAAGCATCACACCCATCCCTTTAATCTCAGGATCATCCCTAAACGCCAACCTAATCTCTTCATCCCCCACCGCCAGCCGCATTTTGCTCGGCCTCTCCGGCCTCTGCCCCTCCAGATTGATAATCCCGGCCCCGGTAAGATCAACAGCAGCAGAACCCAACCCAGCCGGTCTGATCAACTGCCCCGTCTGCTTCGCCTTTGTAATCATCAACCCTGTTCCATCGTCTGCCCCTTCCCCCTTCTGCCCTGTAGCCCTTTTCTCCAATAACTTCAACGGCCGAGACTCATTGACCGTCAGCTTGAGCATCCGCTGCATCTCCTCGAGCACATCCCCAAACGTACTCTCCGCCAACCCCGTCCTCTGAATCCGTAAGCACAGCGCCGTCAACAAAAGTTTCGAGGCAAAGGGCAAAGAGCGGAGGTATTGCTGCAGCGGGTTGGAAGTGGCCTCGTTGATAGCTCTTCGGACAGTCTCGATCGTTACCCTCCCAGCAGAACTCTTCTTCTTTTTCTGGGGCGATTCGTCCTTCTTCCTCGCGGGGGTTTTCGTCGGCGTATTTGGCGTGGCATCGTCGGAAAGGTCATTAACTTTCGCATCTGCTTCCGCCAGTTCGACCGCTCGTCGACAGATATCCAGAGCCCGGCGGGCGTCACCGCTGACGGCAGCTACCTTCCTCGCCGCGAATTGGATTGCATCCGGGTCCACGATGTCACCTGGGACACCTTCCAGGCGAGACTGGACGATACGCATGAGCTGTTCGTGGTTGTACCCCGGGAACGTGATACGCGTCAAACCAAGACGGGAGCTGATTTTGTTAGAGAGGGTTCGTTCGGGCAAGTCCATCGTGTTGGCTACCGCCAGGACGATGAGCCTGGAGTGGCGGAGGCCGGGCCAGTTGAAAAAGTTGTACATGACGCCCTGGTTTTTGGTCACCAGCTGGTCGAGTTCGTCCATCAACACCACGCAGGGCACACGACGGGGGGAGGGGTGGCTGAATTCTCGCTCCAGAAGGTCGAGGGCTTGGGCCGGGGAAACGCGCTGGCCTTTGAGGGCTTCCCACAGCAAGGCGTAAGATTGATGGGGGTCGGTGATTTTCATGCCGTTGATCTCGACAAAGATAAAGTCATCGAGCTCGTCGGCGCGAACGGCGGCATCGAGGTGGGAAACTACCTCGCGCACGGTGGCGGTTTTGCCTGTACCCGGAGTACCAGAGATGTAGATGCAGGTTCCGGAGCCGTCGGTGATGGCAGCTTCGAGGTGCGAATAGACGAGACTGAACTCGGATTCGCGACATGGTAGACTGGTGGGAACTGAAGCGACGTGGAGCTGGGTGCGGGCTACCTGATATGGGGAGGCGTGAACGTGCATAGGAGAGAGGACTCGGGTGGCTAGGGGTGTGAATTCAAGGTGCTTTTTGACGACGATGCGGCGGTGGGAGGAGGGGGTTGCCGGTTTGTTGCCTGTCTTTTTGTGTCGGCTGCTGGGGGTGACGGCGTCCCTGGTACGAGCCTTCTTTGGGGTGCGGTAGACGCCAGGGGCATATTCTCCATCTGCTTCTGGGTCGGCCTCAAACTTGTAGTCTCGCTCGGGGGATTCGTCTTTCGCGGGCTTCTTTTTCCGAGTTGCCTTGGTCTCCTTCTGAAGCCGCTCCTGGAGAGCCTCGAGGTCTTCCCTGCTGTGGTAGATATCCTCCCAGATGAACTCCTCGGTGTAGGTGCATGTTCTGGTGTTGCAGCCCCTTCGGCAAACAAATACTTTTCCATACTCCTTGGATTTGCGTGGCACTTTGCCAGTTGGGAATTCGTTCATGAAGGCTTGCTGCGACATAACATGGGCCTTGCCATTGATGGTCGACAAGGCGTTGACATCGAACGAGGTGGTGATGTAGAGCTCGTTCTATAGAGGCAGAAAAAGTTAACAACTCGAGATCAAGGCAAAGACAAAGCCCAATCACACACACCTCCACATAATCCGTCCTCTTCTTTGCGCTGCGAATCTCGTTTGGCGACGAGAACCACATGAAGTTGGCGGCCATCTCGCCCTCCTCGTCCTCCTGGAACTCGCATATTATGCCAACCCAGGCTTCGTTGAAGCTATCGGCCTTCAGCAGCATCGTGTCTCCCAAATAGCACTCGAAATTGCCATTACGAGCGCCAATAATCTGGCCATCTTGCCACGTAGCTCGTTTTCGTTTCCTCCCATTGTTTTCCTCAGTGTCTGGCTCGTTGGCATAAATCCATTCCCACGGAAGGTCTTCTGTTCCCAGCTCGTCGTCAGAATCCTCTCTTAGGATGCCCGGGAGATAGCGCTTTCTCGAGCGCCCATCGACGACGCCAGGCATTGTTGAAGATTTCTCGGAATCGGTTGATGGGAAGGTAAACAATGCGAACAGATGCGAAAGGCTGCAGCGGTTATCTGTGAATTGGCTCTGTTGACCGATACACTGGTCTATTCGAGTCCAAAATGACGAACAGCTGAGTGAAATAGGTCATCAATTGACAATTTTAGTAGAGGGCGGTCTGGCTTGTGGTTTTTGGTGCTTCTGCCTCAACTCAAAAGGGGACCCTCCGTCGCGTCGATAGACGCGTTCCATGCGGGCGCGCCTAAATCTATTAAGACCCCTGCCAGCCAAATGCTTCCTTAGCCACAATGACGTTTTGAGACCAGTGGGAATGCCAAGATGCTATGCAAGTAACCGGTATATCTCTGTAGGCCAAACAGTCTCCAAACGGGACGTCGATTCACTGGATATCTGACGAACACTTGCATACGGCCTCATCTGCTTTCCAGTATCAACATAGGAGTAGAAATGAGACTCTGTATTCGTTTCATTGCTTTCAACAAAGTCTTTTAATTGCTCATTTTGCCTATTCTGCCTGGTCTCACATCGTAGACCGATAAACGACCGACCCCATGTCCACCATAAGTAACTCTAAATATTCTTGCGGGCAAGAGTTGATTGAGTCTTGTCTTTGAGTAGTCAGATATTCGATTGCTTAACACACGGTTAACCTCTTTGGTCGGCCCTCAAGCTCTGATACACGTGATCACCGCACTTTTTGAAGGCTAGAGCGTGACTACCTTACCTTGTGGCTGTTTTCGTGCCTTCCATTTTATTTTATTTTTTGAAACTCCCGATTGTCTCCTCCAAGCCTTTCTGACGTTCGGCCTTCTTTTTTTCGAAATTGTCCGATAATACATCTTCTGCCCTTGCTAATGTTCGCCTCTCCTTGCGTTTAAACAGCCTGGCCAGCGTTTCAATTCATCTCATCGGTTTTCCTTCCTGTCGACCAAGGGCCCCGTGCCAGATTAACCTCTCTCAATGGCTACTTGTGGGATATTATTGCGACTACTGGACGCTCCTCGCCTACAAGGAAGTTCACCCACAACGTACGGACTGCCCTTTGGCACGCTGTAGTCCAGTTAGCTGGCCCGTCTGATCACCGGCTTCTGGTCGGAACTCTTTCCTCACGGAGGTAAGTCTTTCTTTATATCCTCCCTCATTTATGAAATATTTGTGATAAAACTCTTGGTGGGTTTCCTTGGAGCTGTCTGGCCGTCTCGGTTTATTTGGGATGAGATTGAGACTGTCTCGCTCAAAAAGAATGTTGCTGAACCGGCTTGCTGCCCGTTAATGCGACGCCAACGGGCAGGTCTGAGACTGCCCATGTGGCGGCCTCTTTATTGCTGTGTATAAAAGAAAGGTTCTTTCTTTTTAGCACAAGACGTCTTTGTGTGATGGGTTTTCAGAACATTTCACATGCCGATAGGAGCTGGCCAAGCCATCGGGCCTCAGGGAACCACATGCCATCCACACAGATACCTGACAAGATCCATCATCTTTGGGACCTGCTCAGGGCTGAACTCCACCTAAAGGCTTTGGTAACAAGTGTCCAGCCGAGGGTACCAGCTGAGATGCAATCCTCTTGACGGAGCTTGGCCAACCATCCCGAACAGAACTTTACCTTTCCATTGCCAGAGCTCTTGCTAACATTAGCCTACATTAGGTACGTTGATCGAGGTCTTTACGAATGGCACAACTTGAAGCTGGTTTTGCGACTGGTTGCTTCTTGAGCAATCCGGATCTCTCCAAGGATCAGCATACTGTGCTTTCCCTCTAGGCTGTCTCGGCGGGATCCCGCATCGACCGGAGCAGTCGGTCCTTCCTGAGACCTATGATTGCCGGCCACTTGCAGCACTGGCAACGGAAGCTCGCCCCTGCCTCCTGTTGCTGCCACCAGCTCACGCTTTCCCCACATTGCCCCTCCAGCTCGCCTGCCTGTCTTTTCTCGATTCTGTGTTCGCATTCAGGTTCTGACTCTGGTCTTCCCCCAACATCTCCCTCGCACATCTTCTTACATCTCGTTTCGATCACACATTCCACACACTACCTTCTGCTTCAGAATAGAGAAACTCACAAAATTCACAGAGAACACCGCCAGAATGGACACCATGCAACGGAAGCATTTTCGACTGGGGGTTGATGAGCTGGCGGAAATATATCGTCCGCCGCTGACCAAGCAGGCAAGTCGTTACTTACAGAGTACAGCATCGCAGTCGACTAACCGCACCAGACCTTTCTCGCCCCACCCTCCACCATCGATGTCGACCCGGCCGACTTTGCTCTACGCACAAAGTTGGAACTGATCGGCAAGGATACCTTGTGTGACATCAAGGCCATCAATGTCGACGACACGACCACCCAAATTTCCATACATTCACCTGGCACCAAGGCTGCGCAGGACGCTGCCCAGCGAGTGAGGAAACTACTCATCGAGGAAGCCGACATCAAAGACATGTGGAGAACCAATGGCCTGCTGTGCCCATCCAAGTCAGGTGCAGATTACTCGGCCATCGTGTTTGGTCGTGATAGATGCGCTGTCGTCCCCTCAGCATCGGCCCCAACCGTCTCGGAAATCACCTCTGGGACTCATCAAGCCAAGTATAAGGCCCAGCTGTCTGATATTCTTGACCGGGCCGTCGGATCACTTGTCCGAGACCCAAACAAGATGCAGATGCGTGTCAAGATCGGCTACCTACAGCGACGTGAAATTTGGAACCCAGAGAAGAGGAGGTACAGCTCGGCCGAAATGGAGCGTGAGCTAGAGTATGCCGCCTTCCGCGACGTAATCAATCTTTCACCATAGTGAGTATGACTGGACTCGTCCCTCATCAGAGTCGTGCTAAAAAGTCTTACAGTGTTCCTGTCGATGTGGTTGAAGCCCTCAGAGTCGCCCTGATCAACGGGGATGAAAGTTTGCCAGCAGTGGTCCGAGAGAGCGTTGACCCCGACTCCGAACCTGAGTTCTCCCTACACATAGTCACGCCAAATTTGGAGATTGAGTGTATGGTAGAAGGCGTTGAGGCGGGCAGAGGCCGAAAGCCTAGAATCATGCCCGTGTGCGCCTATCAACGAACCAAATTCTACAACAAATTCTCAGTCCTCAATGCTTGCCCCGACAGGTGAGACAAGACAACACGCTTATTTCCAAGTTGCTTCAGTATACTGACATTCTGCACCACAGAGGTACTGATTGGGAGTTGAAGATTTCCCAGGAGGTCAGCCGCAGGGAAGGCAGGCCCCGTCTACCTTTGACCGAAGATGACATGGCTAGGCTCACCAAGATCAGCCAAGGTACATATGCAGGTGGCTTCCCCAAGATTTCGGTGTCCCAACAGTTCATCAAGAAGAACAAGGTGTCGAACATTGTGGGCAAGGTCATCTGGACCCTGGAGCTGAGCTTCAAGTATAGCCTTGAGATTACGGTGTACCATTCGTTCGGAACGAACACAACGAAGCCTCCGACTACGACAACTCTGCTCTCCGTATTCAGTCCTGACTGGGACGATCACCTCGGGCTCCCCGTTACGATTCCGCGGAAATGGGACAAGAGTTTTGCCACTCAACTCCTGACCTCGAGAGACAAGACCCAGGTCCCGTACCCCTTGACGCAGGATGGTGGCGATGAGCATCCATTGGATGAGTTTTTGTCGTGGGTATCGTGGGTGCAGGAGATGCTTGATAACCTGTTGAGTGTAGGGGCAAAGGGCTCGAACCGAGTCGTGTCCTGATGGAACATTCGAAGAATTGGATGGCGAATGCCACTTGGGCTATTGGGATCAGGGAGGTGACCGTCTAGTTTATGGTGGGTTGTAGGATGATGGCACTGGGGAGAGAAGCATGGAGCCTTCGTGGGCTATGCATTATATCTCTTTTTGTTGTTTTATATCATAGGGGAAGTCCAGGAGGAAGTTGATTTTTTAATTTTTTACTGTATTGTGTTATCGTGCAAGGGGCGAGAGGTGTCTGAATGGGTCATTATATTCCGAAAAACGAGCTTTGAAGGGGTAGCTGTGATACTATAGCATTGCAATGTAAAATATCGAGACGCAAAGGTCAGTTATAACCCTAGACTATTGTGATGTGGCGAAGGAGAGGTGCGTAAGGGGCCACCATATTTGTAGCATGGCACCGACTGGTATCGTCTGTGACTTCTCAAATCAACTGTTACATGCAGTCAAGGGCACTCGCATACGTAGGAATGATAGATGACTTGGACATGAAGCTGGTTCATTGCTATTCTCAATTATTGGCCCGTCATGACGCCTGAGCAGCCTGGCCAGCAGCTGGTCCAGCAGCCAAGACCTTTTGTCTGAGAACTGTGGTGATGAAGTAAGTTAGTGCATACTCAATCCCTCATTTGCATGGTGAAATCTCGACATGGACCTACCTTCCTCCACCAGCCTCAAATTCTGAGTCTTGGCCTGCACGATGCCCTCCAGTCCTTGAATATTCGCAGCCAACTCCTTGACCTTGGCCTCATAAAACTCTGCCGCGCTCTTGGTGTCCTGTTTTGATCACCAGATCCCGTTAGTAACCCATGCCACTCAGTTCCGAAAGTGTCACAGCAAACAAACCTTTTCGACGTAAAACCCAGTCCCGACATCAACAATGACCTTGTCCGAGTCGGCCATCCGGCCCTTGACGTAGAGGGAGTTGGTCAAGGGGACGAGGATGGGCTTTTTCTCGTCAAAGGTCTCGGAGCCGGACTTGACGACCCGGAGGCACTCCTTGAACTTGGACTGGGCGGCGGCGAGCTGGGCGTAAGATTGGGAGAGGTGCTCGACTTCTTCGTCGAGTTGCTTTTTCACGGCCGAGAGTTGGGGGGCTGTGAGGGTATCGAGGGAGACTATAGGATGTGTTAGTTGGGGGTGGGATACGGGGCATAGGTTATGGGCTTGCTAAAGGGGGCCAGGAAGGGTGAGGGTGAGGGTGAGATGAGATGAGATGAGATGAGATGATGAGAGGTGAGAGGTGAGCATGAAAGAGGTGCGGGGTAGAGGAATGGGGGGTGGGGGAATGAGACATACTTTGCTCTCCTCCTTGCTGTCTTCCTTGGCTGGCCATTGTGAGAGTTGGGGATCGGTGGTGATCCTGGGACTTTGAAGGAGCTGTGATGAGTCCCGGGACGGTGTGTGCGCCTGGCGGTGGGTGAGGCGCCGTTGATGCCCCACTATTCCCGCGACAGTTTGCGCTGCGGGGCATTTCAAGGCTGGTTAACTGCATCACGGGAATAGTGGGGTGGGGAGCTTCACCGAGACGACGAAAGATATATATCATCGGACATTTTTTACGTGTCAAGTGCGAAGGAAGGAGGGTTCAGGCAGCTTTCACTCAAAGTTTACCAAAACTGTCCTTGGTAAAGTCCTAGGGAAAGCCCTAGATTATTCCGTGACATAAAAACTCTCTACCCAGCCGCCCAACTCCTGATCTCACCATCACCATCTCAGTTCAGATTCAAATCACCCCTCCTCCTGCAATGCCCCCAACACCGCCCCCAGGAACAGCCTTCTCCTCCGGCCCTCATGGCCGCTCCCTCGTCGCAACCCAGGACTTCACCCCTGGCTCCCTCATCGCCACCTTTTCCTCCCCGACCCTCGCCCTCCCCGATGGCCCCAGCATGAGAACAACATGCAACTACTGTCTCCGTGTCGGTTCCAATGAGGGCTTCTCCCCCGTCTCACTCAAAGCCTGTACCGGCTGCAGGGCAGCTGTGTACTGCGGCCCAACGTGCCAGCGTGCCCACTGGAAGTCGATCCACAAGGCCGAGTGTAAGATGTTTGCGAGGGTAAGGGAGACTACGGGCAAAGACTGGCATGTAGCCCGTTTCCTGTCAAAAACGAGAGCAGACATGTTGACGCTGGAATAGGCTGCCTACCCCCGCAAGAGCACTGGCCCAAGTCCTCCTAACAAACGACAAGGGCATCCGCGACCCCTTTGACGGGTCCGACCCCCTCGAGAGCAACCTCGAGGGTTTCAAAGCAGACGAGCAAGTCTGGGGTGACTTTGAACTCCAAGCCATGGCGGCGATGACGTACTCGGGTGTTTTCATGAACGAGGACGGGCTGAGAGTGGCGATGAGATTTCTGTGTCAGATCCAAACCAATGCGTTCAATCGGCTCGATGCGGACACGGGCATGTCGGGGATTTTTCTCGATCCTGCGCTGGCGAGGGTGAATCACTCTTGTGTGCCGAATGCGTTTATCGGGTTTGATCAGAGGACGGCGACGCTGAGGGCGGAGAGACCGATTAAGGAGGGGGAGGAGATTACGATTTCTTACATTGGTATGTGGACAGTTATTGGTAGTAGGATTTAAGTACTGACGGAGTGATTGCAGCAAACGACAAGCCTAGGTCGATACGCCGTGAAGGACTTAGACTCTACTACTTTGAGTGCGACTGCCCACGGTGTGTGGATGATCTTGATGTATACCAGGTTGCTCAGACATCGCCGGTCATTTCACTTAACTCGTTCAGCTTGCAGCCGGATCTTACAAAGTTCCGAGAACCGGCTATCGACAAATCAGGCATCTCGATGAACCAAATCGAGATTATTTACAAAGTGGTCTATGACCAGACAAAATCAGAGCAGGACACCTCGATTGAAGCGGCACGGACTCGCTGGAAATTGTGCAAGCCCTTGGTTGAAGCAAAGATGTGGGCAGTCGAACCATTACCAACCACAATCCTCCTCCTCGCAACCAACTGGCAGACCAACTACAAATGGGCCGTTTACGCCCTACCACTGGCTTGTTTCTTGGCAACCCAATGCGATCCCATCAAGCTTGTTGCCCCATTCATGCCGTGGCGCATCAAGGGCGTCATGATTATTACGAAACTGCTGGCTTTCACGGGAGAACTGACGTCAAGCGGGGAACTGGCAAAAAGGTGTACTCACGAGGGCATTGTTGGTGCTTTGGCGATGGCGGATCAAGTCACCATGTGCCAAGCTCTCCTCCACATCGTCGTCCATCAGGGCTCTATCGGCGCTGCTGAGGATTGGGACGTATTGAAGGAGGCCAAAATGATGCTGAAGGATCTTGAGAGTTTGCCCGGACGGGTAGACGAGTCGAAGATGGTACAGGCGTGGGCTAGAGACCCTGAAGATCCGCAAGCAAAAGCATTTTTTGAGAGCGAGGTGCTGAAGCCCGTCAACACGTTGGCTTCCTTCGCGCCGGAGATTTTGGAGGATGTGCTTGTCCAAGGGCAAGGATCAGTAGTTCGACGTTAGCGGGATAACGGATCATCACCTGCCTCCCGAGTTGGATAATGCAGCAGCTGTCTTGGGACGAGTCCGTTTCTTGGGATTTTGCAAGTTTGTCGTGCTACTCTGCCTCAACGGGGTGAGCGGCGCAGCACTGTGTCCAGAGACCGTGTAATCCGAGAATTGGTCCGAGGGCACTCTTCGTTTAGATACAGGCTCCGGCTTGGGCGAAGAAGCCCGCTTCCTCGTTCCTGGGTGGGGAAGAGATGTCTCTGGATCCAAGGGATATGCCACACGTCGATTATTGGATGCCCCATAATTTGCCTCTGCTCTGTCGACCCTCTCTTTCAAGATCTCAAACTCCATTTGTAAAGTCTCGACCTGGCTGGCTCGATTACCAATCTTCGCGATGTTGCTGGTGAGAATCTCGAGCTCCCTTGAGGGAAAAGAAGGGGCAACACGTTCGTGTTCGTTGCTGCGCACAGTGCCAAGATCTCTTCTGAGCTGCGCGATCTCGGTGCGCATAGCAGCCATATCACGGGCATAGTTGTCGGCGCTGACGCTCACTTTGATCTCGGCCCTCAGCATATGAAGCTCTCCTGTCGTCTGTTCAAGTTGGTTCTTGAGATCTGAGACTTCCTCTCGCAGCTCTTCGGCGAGAGCTGTTGCCTGCTGTTGGATTATGTCGAGGCCATCACTGACCAGGGACACCCGGCTCCGAAGGCCTTCCAGTGTCGCCTTTTGCTCGGTTCCGAATTTATCAATCCCGTTCAGCTCTGATCCGAGTAGTGACTTGAGGCTATCCTGTACTCCGAGTATGCTTCCCTTGAACCCACTCACTGTTGCATGTAGTGTCTTTGAATCACTCTCCACACGAGCCACACGTTTGTCCAAGCCTGCCACAATTCTGAAGCCATTACTGTCAATACGTCTGAGGTAGTCTTTTTGGCCTTCGAGTTCGAACTTGAGCTGCTGAAACTCGATGGTACTGGGGGAATTTGAGGACAGGTCGGGCGGCCCACCATTGCTCGTTCTTGACGGCTCGTTGATGCTGAGGACTCTTTTGACCTCGGGTTTAAGCTCCTCTCTTTCCTCACCGAGCAGATTGACAGACGCGATTCTCAACAGAACTTGATTGCTGCGGGAATATTGTCAGATTTCAAACTGACGACATAGGAGCCATGGCACGTACTCGTCGAGGACATGGTTGACTGGGGTCTCAATGCATCGAAAGCCGAGTATGGCTGCACAACCGTCACACAAAAGGTTTTGTAAATGGCTGCGATGGTTGTCAGAACAGATTAGAAATATCTTGAACACAAGCAAGGGAATGTTTACCATCCTTCCACCAGAGTCCCATTTCCCCCGATTCTTGTCTTTCCTTCGCATCGAATGGCCAAATCCTCGTCTGATCCGATCACAGGGCCGAGATAGCTATTGCCAATCTGGATCCAAAGATTGGAAAAACTCCCAACTGATGCCTGGCATTTTTTGCATTCGCAGGAGGCCGTCTTCATTTTGATGATGTATGTGTGCTTCAACCCAGGCCTGCAGAATTGTGATGCTGTTTGATTGAGCCTTTGGTGCCCATTGCAGGCCTCGAGAATCGGTATGTGGAACAAAGGAATTTTGCAGTGGGTTCAAGAAATAAAAAACAGAGTTTCTCAAAATGGAGACTTTGATTATACTTGTTTGCCCAAAAGGCAGGTGCAAGGGGCACAGCAGACAGTGGGCCGCCACTTATTTTGTTCACAAGTTGGCCTGGCCAGCAAGGTTCTCGCCCAAAGTGACCTAGCTCCACCAGCCACTGTTCACTTATCGAGGTTTTTCGTTTATCGGATTGTGGCCAACCGCCCTGTCCTCACTCCCATCAGTCTTGGCAGGCCTGATTTCTTGCGACTTGGATCAACACCGGTTGTTTTCTTTTTTTTCCACACGTCGCCTGCTTCTTGTTGTTTGCTCGTCGGCATCGCCGAGTATCTTGAACCATTGGAAACTCATTGTACAGCATGGGTAAAAAGAAAAACAACATGGCGAACCGCGGAGTTGCCAGTGCCTTGGCCACCGCCAATCTACCACTCATCAATCTCACCAATCTCACCAAGGACACGGAACCTGCCGCAACACCAGTGGCTCGGAGTGACTCTGAAGGAAAATCCTCCTCGGGCAGTCTTAAGCGGCCCGGTCCTCATGATGATGATGCTGACGACGATGACGGTTGGCAGACCATTGAGCGCGGCCGGCCAGTTAAAAAACACAAGAAGATTCCCACTCCCAACTCAGCTCGATATCCTGCCCTGCATTTCTCAGAGAAGTCAAGACTGCAGTCCAAGGTCAACCTTTCAGCTTTCCGCGATCTAATCCTGTATCTTTTCGCCGATGGTCCCGCGCCACAATGGATCTCCGTCTCACAGCGCCCAGAGTTCAGAAAGGTTGTTGCCATCATGGTGCCTGGTCTGGAGGAGGCCATGTTCGAGCCCGGTGTCGACTATTCTAAGTATCAGACGCCCACGCTGGATCAAGCGATCAAGCAGATTGGCGATGGTTCTTCTCCAGATCACTACTACCCTCGGCCTCTCAGCAAAGAGGCCTTGCCAACCTCGTTGCAACCGTTTGCAGACATGTTCCCGCACCTCTGGCCTGTCAAGGCACCCGGGGACGACAAGTATGGCAGATTACACTCGCCTTTGACCACGATGCTCACTGCTCCTCTGAATAAGAACAAAGACAAGAGCAAAGACAAGGCCGGGCCAGACTCTCACAGAGATATCAGAACTAGAATCACCGAGTTCCTCGCCACTCCAGAAGAACTGATGGACAACGGATTTCCAGTGCACCCAGCCTTGCTGCCAGAAGGCGAGCGCAGGGACTCTTTTAAGAATCCAGAAGGGTGGGCACACACCAGGGTCAGCAAGCTTGAAGATGGAGATGTTCCCGAGAGCGAAATCCAGCAAGGGAGCATCACAGCTGGGCGAGAGGTCCTTGCCATCGACTGCGAGATGTGTTTGACCGGGCCTGGCGAGCTTGCTCTCACGAGAGTGAGCTTGGTTTCTTGGGATGGCGAAACAGTTCTTGACGAGTTGGTCAAGCCTGAGAAGCCCATCACCGATTATGTCACCCAATACTCAGGAATCACCAAAGAGATGCTCGATCCTGTCACAACAACCCTTAGCGATATCCAGGCTAAACTGCTTGATCTTTTACATCCCCGCACAATCCTCTTGGGTCACTCACTTGATTCGGATCTCAAAGCTCTCCAACTCGCCCATCCCTTCATCGTGGACACGTCGATGCTCTTCCCCCACGCTCGCGGCCCACCGCTCAAAAACTCACTCAAGTACCTTGCCCAACGCCACCTGAGCCGTGAAGTCCAGAAAGGCGGTGGCACCATCAACGGGCATGACAGTGTGGAAGACGCCAAAACCTGTTTAGACCTCGTCAAGAAGAAGTGTGAGAAAGGAAAGGCCTGGGCTACCGGTGACTCCCAAGGTGAGAATTTGTTCAGACGCCTCGCCCGCTCTGGAACAGCCTACCGCGCCACAGCCGGGCCCGAGGCAACTGGCGGTCTCCCTGTGGGGAAAACGAGTGCAGCTGTTGAATGGGGCGATGTGTCCAGAAGTGCTTGCAACGCTGCGACGGTTGCCATATCCTGCAAGACGGACGCCGAGGTTGAAGCGGGCGTGATTCGCGCAGTCAAGGGCGACCCGGATGGATTGGAGGTTCCAGGAGGCGGTGTTGACTTTGTCTGGGCGAGGTTGAGAGAGTTGGAGTTTGTTCAGGGGTGGGCCAACAGACACAAGCCGAACACTCCTCCTGTTGCTACGGTTGCAGAGGAGACGCCCGAGGTTCAAGACGTGAATGGCGATGCTGAGAAAGAGGCAGTTTCTCCTCTGCAGGAGTGCCTATCTACGCTTGCGCAGCGACTCCAGAGGATCCACGCTGCGTTGCCCCCTTGTACACTGTTGATGGTGTTGAGCGGGACGGGCGACCCGAGGGAGATGAGCAGACTGCAGGCTATGCATTCCCAGTTCAAGAAGGAGTATAACACTCCTGGGACGAAGTGGGATCAGCTCAGTGTGAAGTGGACGACGGACGAGGAGGACGCGTTGAGGAAGGCAGTCAAGGTGGCGAGGGCCGGTGTTGGATTCCTAAGCGTCAAATGATGGACAGCTGATTGGCATATGGTGCTGGGGGGAGTTGAACCGAGATACCCAAGCAGCGTTCCAGTTAATTGGGTGGGAATATTTTCTTGTAACAGCGATTGTATAGTAGCAGCAGCAACCAGACAACCTGGTCCTTGAAGAAACAAGACCAGGCGCAATACCAAAAACTTCAAAACATGGTGGACCTCGTGTATGCAGTGATAACAATGACAATTGTGACTCGCTTTGTGTATATGGCTATTTGTCTCTATGCACTACCCAGCAACGCTACCAGCCCCCTTCCCCTTCCCCCCACCAGCTATTGTATGCCACAGAATAATCGCCACGAAAATGCTGATTGCAATGCCTCTCCTTTCGCCCCCTTCCCAACACTTACCCAAAACCTGTTACCGCCCCCTTTCAACCAAACAAAGGAAATATCAACAACCCCTACTCTCACACCACCAACAACCTCTCCCAAACCACCCCCTTCCTACCAGTCAAGTGCCACAGTCCCCCTTTCTCACACGCACCTTTGTTACGGTCACCGTCCCCGTCAAAAATCAAACTCTCCTCTGAAAATATCAGGGTCAACTCCAACAACAACCTTCTCGGCCAGATCCCTCCTCCCCATCTGGGTGAAAACCCTCCTCAGCGTATCATACAGCGTCGTGCTCCTATTCTGAGTGGTCATCGCGTCAATCCTCGCGTCCGTGTCCGGACCACCTCCGCCACCGAGCAGCTCCCTAGCCTTTTCCCTCCCGCTCTTCTCGACAGACTTGTGCATATCCAACGAAGCGAGCAAATGCCCCGCCGCCTCGGCATGGCACCCGATGTTGATGCAGGAAACACCCAGGTTATATCTCGCCCTGACAAAGTTGGGGTTGATCGACAGCGCCTTTTCGTACGCGGCAATCGCCTCCTCTGAGCGGCCCGAGTTGGCGAGCGTGGCACCGAGACGGTTCCAGAGGAGGTGGATCTGCTCGCGCTGGTTGGAGGTGCCCATTTCCGAGGAGTGGAGCGCGGCTTGAAAGCAGTCGACCGCCTTGTCGTACTCCTCGGCGCCGTAGAAGAGCACTCCGAGGCCGACCTGGACGTCGGGGTCCATGTGGTCTCCGTCGGGGGCCAAGCGGGCAGCTTCGAGGAACAGGCTGGTGACGCGGTCGTGGAGCTGGGCGCGGTCGGTAAAGCCGAGCTCGGCAGCGGACGACAGATCTTGCGGGGCAATGACCTGGGGGTACTTGACGCTGAGCCACCTTTCGAGGGTGCGGTAGGCGGTGCTGTCGTAGCCTTCGTTTGTGTAAGAGACGGCCAGACCCATCAAAGCGGCGAGGTTGTTGGGGTCGAGCTTCATGGCTTGTTCAAGAGCGCGGATAGCAGCCTCCTCCTTTTCGTTTTGGGCTTGCACATGGCCAAGATAGACCCAGGCCTCAACGTGTTCGGGGTCCTTTTGGACGGCAGCCTCAAAAGCAAGAGCGGCCAGGGAAAGGTTTCCGCCTTCGTTCATGATCCGAATGCCCTCTTCAAATGGGTTTGTCGTGTTCTCGAAGATGTTCTCATCCTCAAAGAGATAATCCTGAACGATGGGATCGGCTCCGAGCCTGTTGTTCAGTCCCCAGTCGTGGAGATTATCTCCGCCAAAGTTGGCGCTGTCGAACTTGGCAAAGTCGTCCTCGATATCGTCCAGTTCCTTGAGCTGCGCCTGCTCTGCTTGGATGCCGCGCCATATCGACTCCAGGTCACCGTAGCCGGTTTCGGAGTGCAGGAGCTTCTCGTCCATTTTGTTCAACTCGGGCTCCATGGCCAAAGCCTCGTCCTTTTCTGTCTCCCGCAGTTGGCGATCGTGGAGCTCCATCTGCTGGAACTGCTCTTCCCATTTGCTCTCGTCCAGCTCCACAACCTTGCCCTTCCCCTTACCCTCGACTGCCGGCTGTTGGTGTTGCTGGAGAGGCTGGTGTGCCATGTGCATCTGACCACCAAACATGGGCTGGTACATGGGGCGTTGCATCATATTGTAGCTCATACCACCGCCCATCATCATGGGCCGCTGCATGCTCGCGCTGGCGCCGGGCATCGCGGGGGCATGAGATACGGCAGCCGCAGGGTTCATGTGCTGAAACTTGGCGAATTCGTCGGCGCTGAAGTGGGTGCCGGGAGGTGCGTTGAACGCGGCCTCCATCGCGGCCTGGGTATCAGGGGCCCATGTTGGCGAGAGCGGAGAGCCGGACTGAGCGCGAAGGTGATCGAGATGGGCGTGGGCCAAAGGACCCTGCTGCTGCTCGAGCGGCATGTCGGGAAGGGTGGCATTCTGGTGGAGGAAGCCATTCATCATCTATTCGGCCAGTCAGTCAGTATCGTTCCTGTGCCCTCTTGGTCCTCACATCCTTCCTACCTCGTCTTGGGGAGTACTGCGGCCAACATTTCGGAAGCCACCCATAGCACTATTTGGGCCTCTTCCCACAAGCCTGTCATGCTGCAGGCTCTTGTCGTCTCCGACATGTTTGGTGAACTGGCTGAGCGGATTGCCCGCCGTTGAACATTCGGCGCCTCCAAGAAATGACATGGCTGTGATTGTGAAGTGTGAGGAAATCGCAAAGGCGGTCGAGTTTGGCGAGAGCAATAAGGGGTTCAATCAGGTGGGAGGAAAAGGAGAGCCGAAGCGTGTGGCGGGGTGACAGGAGGTATGTAAGCAAGAATCGGGCCCAACTCGACCTAAAATTCAGAGCGAGACGGTGAGCAAGTTGCTGGTTTTGTTTTGGCCTCTCTTGTCGAGCTGGAATGGCCTCGCGCCTGGCGAATTAATATTCGATACAGATGCTGTGCTGAGTTGTACGTTGTTTGTTGTCCGGACCGAGTTGACGTCCCGCCACTGGCAACAAATAAGAGCCATGTGCCGAGGCAGCTGCTGGAGGGTCCGCCCCCCCTGGGGATTGCTAAGCTGCTGGTTGCCCCGGGACCGGGCCCCCACTTTGTTCAGATTCGTTTTTCAGCTGGTCTTTCTTGTGCATTGGGGCTGCTGCACATTGAAGAAGACGACAAAGAGGAAACAGGGAGGTGGCAGTCTTGGAGAGAGCATATTATTGCTACACAACATAATCTTACAGTCTATCTTTCGCCAATCTGTAACAGAAAGCATCTCGGTATAAACACAAATCATGGTATTTTACACAGTTCTGGCTACCTCCCATCGTTCACGACAAGAATGAAACCTCCGCCCACCATCCGGGGCCGACATGAAAAAAGGGGTATTTGCGTCATTATCAACGAGGGCTGGTCGGCCCATCTTAAAAGCCGTCGTTGCTGCGACGGTCGTTGCGGTCGCCACGGTCTCTACGGTCTCCGCGGTCACCACGGTCACCACGGTCACCACGGCCACCAAAGCTTTTGTTGTTGGTGCGCTCACCCTTTCCGTAACCGGTAGCGAAGTCGATTTTCAGTTGTCTGCCACCAAGGTTGGTGGCGGCCAGCTTCTCCTTGGCAGCCTCAGCGGAAGCAACGTCGTTGAAATCGACATGGGCAAAGCCACGGGGCCAGCCGGTGGTGCGGTCGACAGCGATACGGATGTCGGTGACGTTCGAGAGGCCAGCGAAGAGGTTGTTGAGCTCGGCGTCGGTGGTCTCGTAGGGGATGTTACCGACGAAAAGTTGATTAGTGGGGGGATTAGGCGTCCTGTTCTGTTCGCGGGCACGGGGTGTCTGCTCCTCGTCTCTGCGGGGAATGCAGGTTACCCGGCGTCCATGCCAGAAAGAGCCGTTGACAGCGGCGCACGCAGCGCTGACGGCGGAGGCGTCCTTGAAGGTGACAAAGCCATATCCTCTGCTCATACCCCGGGGGTCGCGGGCCACGTAGGTGTCCTCAATCTCGCCATATGTCTCGAAGGCCTCCTTCAGATGCTGCTCGTTGACCTCAAACACAATGTTGCGCACAAAGATGGCTCTCGACTCTGTTACACACTATCAGCATGGTGTTCATATGATATCGCGTGTGCAGGATGCAGACTTACTGTCGAGCTGCCTCCTGGGCTGGCGTTCTTCTTGGGTTTGCTCTGTGATGTTCTCCTCGGCCTCATGTGCCTCCTCGGTGACGTCCTGCGACAATGGGTCTTGCGAAGTGGGCTCCTGGGAATACCACCGCACAGCTTGCACAGGGACAGCTCTGGAAACCGCGGCGGCTCTGACGATGGGGAAAGCGAAGGGAGCAGAGGTGGTCTTGACCGAAACGGCTCTGGAGGCCGAGAGGGCAGATCGCACAGCGGCGCGGCGAAGAGATTGCCTAGTGCAAGACAGCAGGTTAATATATGGAGGACAGAGATGGTGAGCTCATTTGTTGGGTTTACTTACATTATGAGAATGGGGAGGGTGGCTTAGAGGATTGGTCTTGTGTGAAGGGTAGAGGTAAGCCGAATGTGTGATGGGTGGATGATGAAGTTTTTGAACGAACTGCGCCAAAATTTCTTTCCTACCAGCAAGCTTTGCAAGGATGCGGATGTTTGTGTCCCCACAAGTTTACCAGCCAGCTCTATACGGTTAGGCTGAGTAGGACAATGAGAGCCGACATTCTGCCTCAACCCTAACCCCGGCTGTTCTGCCAAGCCAAGATAAGCTTATCCGATAACTTATCGTGGATAATCATCATGATCCCCACCACAGTTGTTGACAGGTTCAAGACGAACGACAGTTCAATAAACTCGCCACAAACCACGGACAATCCTCCCAAGCAAAATCCCAGCAGTCGAAGCCTCCATTTGAAGAATTTTCCAAACGTGCGCTTACGGTCCTTCCGCTCACCCGTGGCAATTCTTCCTGCTCCCAACCCCCACCATTCAAAAGACAGGGTGGGTCCAAGCATACCAAAAGAATGCACAGCTTCCAAGAGGCATCATCCCACTCCATACTCAAACCCTAACTCCTTCTCCACCCACCACAACATCAACATACAACAACAGGGCGTGTGGCTCAGTTGGTAGAGCGTTCGCTTAGCATCGGGACTTGATCTTAGTATCAGTCATCTTGTATGCGAAAGGTCCTGGGTTCGATTCCCAGCCCGTCCACATATCTTTTGCCTCATTTCAGTTCTGACATCTTTGTGCGGTCCTCCTCCTCATTTTCTTTTTGGCCATGGCTTGAGATGGGTCTCTGTGCTGCTGGGGACTTGATTGTCACATTCTATAATTTCCCAGTGTCAGCAACATGCTCATGGAATCAATCTCACGCAGGCTGTTGTTTACGTTCGCTGTACGAAGAATCACGAGAGCTGATGTTTGGCCTACCATTGCGGCGTTTCAGTATGCTATTCTAGTGGCACCATCACCATAGGTGGTATACATACACTTGACAGGGACGTGTATGTTGATGCGGTGTGCTAAAAATTAAAAAATGCTAGCTGAAAGCACATGATAGGACTTGAAAGAAATCTGCGATGACTGTTGAGTAGACGTTGAAATGTATAGGTTATGGCTTTTCACCTGCTTAACCGCCTTTTTGAAACTTCCCGAGTCGAGAGTGGCAATCAAAAGATATGACACCTAAGGTGTGTAGAGGCTTAGCAAGGGACACCCGAATTATGGATGTATTAGACACCTGTACCTTGGAGAGTTTTCAAAATCAAGGTACTTGGATCAAAGAGAATTCTAGTCACCACTTGAAAGATCATCTTTCCTGGCACCATGACGCCTGGAAGGTGCGCTGGTAGCCATTGAATACCTCTTCATGCAAGTCTAACTGTTTGCCAGCCGCTCCTGAATATTGACGATTACCCCCCTTTATTTCTCGCTTCCTTTTAGAAATTCATTGGATGGCTCAACCTCTCCCTCTTTTGATAACTTATTTCAAGATTTCAGATATCACCCCCAAAAAAAAAACAGAGAGCCTGCCCGTCCAAAAAAATCAGACCACTTCCTCCTCTATAAGAGAAGCTCCTCACCGTATCACTACGTACCACGCAGAAGTCTCCCATGACAGTGGCAACCACCCGTGTATCTTATTTCTCAACACTCTCCCAAGGTACAAGTAACCTGCCGTGTGCTCTTCTGAAAGCTATCGCACATCGGATGGATGGACGGCTGTCGTTTGCTCATGTTACCTCACCTCCTGTCACAATCAAAGGAGCTACGAGAGCCATGTGTGCAGACTTTTTCGGCTAGTTCAGGGGAAGGGGGGAAATGACATGCGAACAATCGGCCTTCTTGTGGTTGGTGTGAATGATTGTGGTACTGAGGAGGCGTGTTATGGTCAGTATGACAGATTTGAGTGGGATAGGTTCAGGGCAAAGGTAAACTTCCGTGAGTGGGTGCTTTGCGATGGTCCCATCCTCTCGAGTAAATAGTCGAGGGACCTGTGGCAACCCCTCTGGAAGATGATGGTCTTGCTACCTGAGTATAATGGCATACGACGTTTCTCGCTCGCCCACCTCCGTTGGTTCAGTCATGGCCTTGTTCTGTACAGTGGAGAGTTTTCAACCAGTATTGGGTGAATCCGGCACTGGTAACCTATGTGTGTCATGTGACACCCAGTCTTGTGCCCCTGATAGCCCACTCCTCGTCCTTCTCGCGGAGTGAAAACGCCATCCCTCGAGGACATCCGTTGTGCTCTGTGGCACATCCTCGCGCCCGCGTCCCCAGTTCCATACTGATCCCCCCTTTCCCCCCGTGCTGTTGATTCGCCAGATACGTGCAGGTTTCCCCTCATGACAGTAGATGTTTGTGTGAGCAATGTGAGTTGGTGATTGGCGAAGCTAGCCACAAATGGCGGATGCAACTGTCCTGTGGCATATCAGCTCAGCTATAAACTGTGATGAATGTGGTACCTGACAGCACATAGCAGAGCACCGGATGATGGAAAACCTGACCCTCTGCCATGATATCCGAACCTGACGGAACCGAGAAAGGGGGTTTTCAGGAACAGAGAAACACGTGGGCTCGAGGCACCCGACACAAAAGATCAGCCTTTCGTAGAAATGTGAGACTCAAACTATTTCCAGAGAAGCTTGCGTAGCCTCTCGCCAGGAGCGAGTGCTTTGGTTTCTTTTGTTTCTATTCGAGCACTTTTCTTCTGTCCCTGAACCGATTCCTCCTCCTGCCCAATAAAGGGGCATAGGAGAAACCATGAAAAAGGGGCAACCTCTGCGTCTCAGGACGGAACAAATCAGGGGCGCCGGACAGGAAGACCTTTCGGCCTTGGCTGCGTGAACATGGGATGGTGACGCACCCCCTCGCCAATACGAGCCAGAGAACACAGTCAGGACTGGGATGAACTGTCCATGTTCCAGTCCGACAATATTCGGTGGAGAGAGCCACAAGAGTACAAATCAGCTTTACAGCATGGCTGTCTCCGGATCAGTGTTCTTGTGCAGGGTGATACAGCAGCTGCGGTCGTACTTGTGGTAATTGCCTTCATTGGGTCCCTCAGCTGCCAGTTCTTTTCTTGTGCCCTGCAGCCCCAGCAGTACGACGCCATCTGGTGAGCATGAAATACTGAGAACGATCAGCAAGGTTGGCAAGCAAATGTTCGTTCTGTCACGGAAAAAGAAACCAAGAAAAAAAAGCAAAGAAAAAGAGGGGTTGCCCTTTAACCCTCATCCGCGAGCGACGGATGTTGGCTTCACAAACCCTGGCGGCCAGCGACTGTAGCCCAGCGGCTCCAACATGAGGGTTTTCTGTCGGCCGGAACCACATTTCCATCATTTGGCTCCCGGTGTTGTCACCGCAGCAGCAGAAATCACAGTGTCACGGCCACAACCCATCAGATGAGCAGGGTCTCACGCCGGTTCCGGATGGAAATGCAGGTACAGGCAGCCTTTTGAGAAGTTGACAATGCCCAACACAGTGCGTGTATCCGTGTTGTGATAGTGAGGATTCTGCTCGGCTATGCAGGAGAGCACATATGCTTGGTGAAGTTCGAGGCCTCAGCCGCATCGAGGGGAGGCCATCGAGAGTTGAGCCTAGGCCATCTGGCTTACCGAAAGAGGTTGCTGCACGGTCAGTTGGAGGCGTCCAGTGATCGACGAGTAATACATACCCGGAAAACTATGGCGACATCCCCTTGCGGGAGGATCTCCCGGCCGAGCGAAACCGCAAGACCTGACCTGGCTGGACTGGACTACGGAGACACTCCGCGCCATTGTTGTGCAGGCTTGGGATTTGTGAGATGAGATCGCTGACCAGACCACCCGGATGTCGACAGGTGTCGACTAGGACTCCTGTACTGTTGGCCCTGAGAAGGCCCAGAGAGCCACGGTAGGAGGCCCACAACCCCGGCCGTGGTTCACCCCAGACAGATCAACCATGCAAGATACCGTTTCTCTAGTCTGATTAGTGGGTTGCGGGTACTGAATAGCCGTGGGGTGGAGAGTGAGGGGCTGCAGCCAACGTCGCCGACCCCTCGGGGACCTGTGAGGTACAAGGCTTTTGTGGCTGTCTACAGTCGGGATATTCTCCAACACTGTCTGGCTGAGTAGGCCTCTCTCTCGAAGAGACGTCGTAAGCGCAGCCGTCAAGGCATTCGCAAACCGCTTGCTTGAGACAACTGTACTGAGGTCAGCTTGGCTTATTGTGAGGAACTTTGAGGGCAGTGTACAACAAGAAGAAAGCGGAAGGATCAGGCCCAATCCACATCAAAATTGGAACTAATCCGCGAACTGGTTTGCCTCGCATATCGATAGTCAAGGCGCCTGGGGCCGCACAAGACTGGGCTTTGCTGTACCTGTACGTAAGTAGTTGGGTCGATATCTGATGGGTTTCGTACCGGATGTCCTGACGATGTAGAATCTGCAACTTTGGTCACACTTTGTGCGCCTTTTAGGATGTCTTGCCTGTGCCATCTCCCAGCTTGGAAGCACTTGTCCAGAGAATGAAGCTGCAAGATGCTCAACAAGGCAACCCCGCACCTGGCACAACACCTGTTCGCGCAAGATCGCATGCCAGATGCCAGATGTCCGATGCCAGACAAGCCGAGCGGTAATTGTGAGTGAGAAACAAACATTTTGGGGGCATGATCGTCCAGGTCCTGAGCCGCTTTCGGATCCTGGCGCCGATATGAACCAGGAGATGTGGGGCAAGGGAGATCCAACACAGCTGTGTTTGTCGGGACCATTCGAAACAGAGATCTGTCTGCCAGTGCCGTCTTCACAAACATGTGCAGGAGGAAATAACGGTGTTTTGCGAGTGGTTTCAACGCCATAAAGCTTATTGGGCTGGCTACCCGTTCCCTTCTGCTCTCGGGCCGTTGAGGATCCAACCTGGAACCCCCAGAGAGCCTGTTGGTCCACTGGACGGCGGCTAAGGCGTCTCAAGACCGAGGCTTGACAGTACATAACGCAGTAATAAACTGGGTGATGGAGATTGGAGAGGCTATGCGCGTTGCCAAGGACCATTGCCTGGTGTGTTGTAGTCAGGACGGATATTCGCCCGAGTTGACGAGACAAAGAGGACGGTACCAAGGTACAAGACTCGGTAATAATAAACGTGCCAACAAAAGGCCACGAGGGCCGCAATCAAAAGCACATGGAACGAACCAAAAACTTTGAGCCAGCTCGGAACTAGAATGTGACTTGCCCTTGCACTAGTGCTCCCGCTATGTGGTTGTACAGACCTTGGACACCAGCTGGCATCGTTGGTTTCGACAGCTGGCGGCAACCAGACGGCAGGCCCAGAAGCAGGCCCGAAACAGTGTCACTCTGGAGGCCACTGAAGCTCTCCCTCTCCTTCGTCACCGACCGAGCAGCAGTCCAGCAGCAGCGACCGTGGCTCGGCTGGGTATCTCTCGGTTCCTCTTTCAACCTTCAGCGCAACGTCTTGTCCGAAAGCATCAGCGTTTCGATCCGCCAGATGGGAAACAAAGCACGGTCCACATCCACAAACAAGATGTCGATCCGCCACGGCGACATTGCTACCGTACCGACTTCCCCGAACAGGCTGGAGCCATTCAGGGCTACCAAGGGTCTAAATATTCCCGCCGAACGAGCCACTGGGCGGGAAACCTAAACGACACGTGCCGAGCGCGCAAGCAATTGTGCGCGGACAGGGGTTTGTGACGTTGCAATGCATCTGGCTGGATCTCCAGCAGGTTGCGGGATGATTCCGTATGGAGTAAGGACTTCATTCCTCTCCAGCATCAAGTACCTCCCGCAGCCCGCCCCTCACTCAGGTATCTACGCTAGGGTGAAGTGACAGCTTTTGGTTCTTGGCTGAACTTTCCTGCCCGTGAACTGTCGTAGTGTATCAGCCGGGGCCTGTGTCTGGCGCGCCACGGAGATTATCTACGGTACCAACCACTGGGTCTTGTCACCGAAGAGACACCCAGAGAATGCTGACATGACTACCAAAGCCCTCCCGTCGTTGTGTTTCACTCGGCCTTGCTAGAAGTGTGGTTCGAGTGGCATATAGTGTTCAGCCGGAAGTCTGCCGAATCTTGCTCACACAATTCATACACGCCAATGGTGGAAGAACTGAACCAAACGCACGTTCTCTGTCAGCTCCCATGGTACGGTTTGGGATTGGGCCTCTTATCTTCCCTTGCATCGAGAGGCAGACGCCGCTTTGCAACCATCGTTTGGCTTCTGCAGGTGGCCCAGTCCATCCACTGACAGAGAGAGCAAAAGAGAAGTATGTCCACCTGGGATTAAGTGACTAGTCAAATATACCTGATACTCAAGATGGGACAAATGTGCTCTACAGTATGCAGTCTCTGCTGTCACCCCAACACGGTGTGGCCCCAGGACACGGTGATATCTCTAGTGTGAGAGAGGACAGACTGTTCCACACCTGGACAAGATATGGGCAAACTCTTGTGATGGTCATCCGCAATGCCGCTCTTGTGTGCTCGGAGAAGGACTCGGCCGGTGCCCCGTTACTCGGTGGTATGCTCCCATATCGACATACCCTCTATCACAGGCAAATCTGAGCACGAAGGTACTTGTGCAGTTTGAAGAAAACCAACGCAGTCAAATTGCGACGTGCACGCTCCACCAGAGAGACCACATCCCATGCTTTCTCTTTGTTCAACTGTCCTTGCAAATTCGCCATGTGCTTGCAAGTTCAGAGTGTGCGCAAGGCACCCACTAACCCACCACCACCCCGCCCTCTCAGTCATCCCACTGCTGCTGTCCACCGTGCTCCAGGCAGGTACTTTCCAAAACCGTCCCGACTATGGCACGCCACGCCGTGTTAGTGGCCCCAAAGCCCCCCCAAGGGATCCTCTGGGCGGCGACGATCGGGATCTGGTACCACGGGCCTGCCCTACTAACAGCTGTCCCTCGTGGCAGGTGGCCTGAAACGTGAAATTTTAATTGTAAACTAGAGAGCACGGCCCCAGCTCAGAATGCTGGCGACCGCTTTGGCTCCTGCCACTTTCGGCAGCCCTGTTAAGGGATTGCCAGTGCGGTACTTTCCTGGCATCTGGCTCTGATCCGTTCTGTGTCACCTGGCTTGTGCCGAGAGAGCGCACGCACACAACCCACAACCCTCGAACTTGTACCCCGGCATGCATGCATCGACCGCGCTTGTGCCATGTCGCTCCCATTTCCCATTGTAACTGCGTACCCGGAACCTGAGCATGCGGGATACATGTGGCTGTCCACAGAGGGACGGGCCCTTTTCTTGCGCTGGGAGGGATTCCCCTACCATCCACGCCCTCCACTCCGGTACCCATCGCCGCCCATCAATTCCATCCGCCCAATCCCAGCTGCCCGTTGTCTCCCCCGGCTAGCGGCCCCTTTGTTGCTGGCTGCTGGCTGGTGCGCTTGGCTCCCCCCTCCACGCCCCCCCCCTTCCCCGGCAGCTTGTTCCCCAGCCCAATGCTGGCAGGCTTCTTTGAAAAACGTGCTTGTCCCGTCCTTGACACTCGACAATCCTGCCGCTTCTCCTTCGGCTTTCCGTTCCAGCAACCTGTCGTCGATATTACCACCACCTGCGAACACTGCCTGCCGTCAGTCTTGACCTTCTGTCCGTCTTCACAGCCGCCCAACACCAGACAACAAGACCAAACCCCGGAGACGTCGGCTCAGCGTCAAAATCGCTTCTGTTTAATTCGCGACATTATCTCATCCTGTTCCTCGTCTTTATCCCCGCCCTGCCTCCAGTGGCCCATTGACCTGCCTCCCGACCTGAGCCAAGCACCACTGCCGTCGCCGACCGTGGCTGCTCCCTTTTCAGTGCCTTGAGACGTTGAAAGCTGTTGAGAATCGTCACTCGACGCCGCCGTGGGTTGAGCCACGTGCGGACTGGGATTTCCACACTGCAGCTACTGGCAAACTAGCAACGGCCCAACCAACGTCATGGAGCAACAACGGCCACCTTCGCAAAAGTTCGGGCCCGCCGCCCTGACAAATGTGCTGAACTCACCTGAAGACCACAGAGACTCTGCCTACTACTCGAGCGGAGATGTGTCTAGCAAGCGTATGTTGCTCCAGCTGAAATGAACTACTCGGTCACGGAGGGGGAGAGAAGAAGAGGACTAATAGCTCTGGCAGACAACTCCACAGGCTCAGGCCTGGGCGTCCTTAGCCCACCAAACTCCGGTTTCCAAACCTCGCCCGTCGATAAAACACCATCGCCCACAACAGCGACCCACCTCCTCCCGCTGCCACTCGTGTCTCCGACGAACAGTAATATGAGCGTTGCCTCGATCGTGTCGCCGACAACCCCTCTCAGCGCCGACCCTCGCCGCTTTGACCGTCCGCAATCGCTGGAGTCGGCCCCCAACAGCGCCACATTTGGCCATGGCGAGCTGCCGGAGCCTAGTATGTCACGAAGGGAGAGCGTGGATAGCAGGTTCAACCAGGGATTCGGGCAATTGGGATTGAGCGGGTCCCCCTATGCAAGCCACAACCAGTCGACGTCGTCAATCCAGAATACACTACAGCAACAGAGACATCCTCGTGCCAACCTCGATTCTCTTGCTACAAACCGCATCTCCAATGGGTATCAACCAAACGCAGAACGCAAACCCGAAGTTCATCCCCGAGGAGGAAGAATTGCGCCAACCATCACAGGGCCAACCACCAGTCTCATTGCTCGAGCAGCAGAGCCTACTAAGGGTCAGGCCTGGGCTTTTCCCGAAGATGACAATGCTATTCAACGCATGTCGGGACCACCCCAGTCCCTGGCAAACTCGAGGAGAAGCAGCGTTGCCGAATCGTTGGCCAGCAGCCAATACACAGTTGATTCAAGGCTGCCTCCCGGACAACGTCGACTCGAAGACCACCACAGCATGACGGAATACCAGAGACTTTCGGTCGCCTCGGAGTACTCGACAACCCACCATCACTCTCTGCAGCACAAGCAGTTGTCTGATTTGCAGAACGAAGAAGGCGGTCTTCATGCGGGCAGCCAGCCGTATAGCAGGACCCCCGAGCTTCGTATCACCCATAAGCTGGCTGAGCGGAAACGTCGTACGGAGATGAAGGAGCTTTTTGAGCAGCTTAGGGATCTTATGCCTCAAGAGCGGGGCACCAAGGCTTCCAAGTGGGAGATTCTCACCAAAGGTTTGTTTGTTTTCGAAACCATGTGTCTTTTTGTAATAGAGAGCTAATGTCCGCAAAGCCATTCAAGAACACACACGTCAGACCAACACGATTAGAGATCTTCAGTCACATGTTCAGCAGCTTGCCGAGGAGGTAACCAAGCGCGATGCGCAGATGGAGGATATGAGACGTCAGATCCAGGAGCTTCAGTACCGCCAGAGTCACTCAATGCAAGGCCCTCCTCCGCCTGGGTCGGAGCACTACGCGAATGACCAATATGCCAGAGCCCGGCAACAAGCCGAGCTGCCGCCACTTCGGTCTTTCGATGGGCCAACCAATGGCGCAGGCCCTGAGGCTATGACGGGCGTGCAGTACGAAGGTCCACGATCAAATGGCACTACCGTTTACACACGCGCACCAGGGGCGCCTTTCCCCAGATAAAAGTCGACCGGGTTACATTTGGGGTCGGTGTTTCATAGTATCCTCTTCGAGGCGGTTTCTCTCTATTCATGTATGTGTGTGTATACGAGTCGCCAGAAGATTCAGGGGTGCTTTTCTCAAGTTGAGGTGCGTCTGGGATGGAAGGTGGCCTTTTTTTTCCCCTTATACCTGTAGCTTTTTTTTTTTTTTTTTTTTTTTGGGTCAATCCGGTGACAAATACCCCTGGGAATGGGAGGATGGCGAAGGAAAGGGGGTTCAAAAAAAGGAAATCATTCGGTTGGTCAGTTTGTTCTTTCTACCTTTCTTCAGCTCTATCTAGAGCTATCTTTTTTTTTTTGTTCTTCATCATCACCGCCTCAGGCGGGAGAAGGGGTTTGGTGTCATTTTTTTTTCGGGTTTAAGTCGGTGGATGGGATACCCTGCTGGCAGCAAGATACTCGTTTTTTTCTCGGTGTTTGCAGAAAAAGCGGAGGGATGGATGGGATGATGGTGCTGGAATATTTCGAGGCCCAGCCAATGGACGGTTCGCTTTGAGGCGCATGAGCCAGCTTGGTTGTGTACAAGGTCTGGAATATTGCCAGGAGGTATGATGGGATGATCAGGGACGTGGAAGGGCGGAAGATGTTGGGCTTTTTATGTCCCATATGCAGTCGTGCGCATAACAACTTAACTTGATTTTGCTGCTGATGGTGCCTGGCTATATATTTACCCCATTGATGGTTTTCCTACTTGCATTCTTTGGACGGCGGGCTTGGTGATGGCGTTATGTAACGTGGTGAATATTTGGAGTGGACGGGGCCCTTTAAGGAGGACGGCTTGTTTGGTGTCTACGGTGCCAATGGTGTGGCGGTATAACAGGCACATCTGTACTATAACAAAAAAGGCGTAAACCTTTTGACTTTGATATCATGACCTTGGTGCTGGCTTGTTGCTGGAGAGGATTGGCTTAATAAACAAGTGAAATAAGCTCATCCGGTTCAAGTTGCTCTGAGTGGGCTGTGATACAATCCAACAGTGATGTCTACCTTAGTTGTGTTCACTCATTGTGAAAAATTTGGCACGAGGCTCTGCGGTGTTGCAACTGTTGCCTTGATCATTGCAATCGTTGTTATCAGGAAGCATTGTGGGTGTAAAACAACGAGGGCTCGCAAAGTTTGGCTGCTGGCCTTTGGGGTGTTGATAATAACTCCATGATAGAAACCAAATACCACAGGGTAATTTCACTTCCCCAATTTTAGTCACGTACCTTAGATCCGAGTTATTGAGCCACAGCAGGGGAAATCATGTGTCCTGAGATGATGCGTTATTGTGCTGAATATTTGTAGAGACATTTACAAAATCAATTAGGGCAGTGGGAGCGTCAGGGTAGGCAATGTTGTTGCTCTCTCTTGGTGATTTTGGTTTTGAATTCAAACCAGAGATCCACGAATAGCGATAGAGATGCCCACTGCTCCCAGCGTTGTGGTCTAGCACATGAATAGTTCATTCACAGATCTCTCTTCACTGCTACTGGAAGGTTGTTCGGAACAACAATTGACTTTTGATCACAAAAGCGAACAAGAGCCAAACTACGCCGAGCGGGGTTTATAATTCACCCACGACAATAAATAGATTTTCTCGACTACTGAACTCAGCTCACTTTACTCTTTACCTTTTTTAACAAATCAAACCACTTCTATTTACTCAAACTCATCCATCTTTCCTCCCCACTTACCTGACTTTCCACAAGGAACGTTCTCTTCCTTGTTCGATCCACTTTGAGAGTTCATAACAAAGTTCTCATATCGAATCTCAACAAGCTTACCTACACACAGAAACACTCAAATGGACTCCAGCAATTCATCACCCGCGACAGAGCCCCGTGCGACCACCACGACCCCAGATGCCTCAACTGCCAACGTTGAAGCCCTGGACGCCTGCTTGCGACTAAAGGAGGCGTACATGAAGGCGGCTGCAAGCGCGCCGCACATGGTCAAGCTTCACGAGATTGTAGCCAAGTCAGCTCCGTATGGCGACGAAGACTCCTGGAGCTCATCAGAATGCGGTCGCACTTGGAGCCCCTTTGGAACCGTCCAAAAGCGACATGTTCGACCCCCTACAACAGAGGAAACCAGCCAGGGATCTGCGGATGAGGAACAGACGATTCTCCCTCCGGACAACCTCCACAATGAAACTGCTCCCAGGGTTGCTCGTCGGTGTGGGATCGAGCATCATCTCTGCCCTGCCGAGGCTTTCTCACACAAGATTCTCTCGGGACTGAGAAGAGAGAAGAGCCTGAGACCCTGGCAACAGAGAACAAGCCCACAGAAGAGGACAGATCTTCTCAGGTATCTTTTGAGAACAACTACACTTTCACAAATCAACCATCACGCCATCTTCCACCGGACCATCAAGTCGTCAGCCATCAGCAGGGGCAGACTCCGCAATCCCTTGCTCCAAACAAACACCGCCAGCCCGAGTCAGAGTCCCTTCTTCAAGCCGACCTTCCAACAGCTTCAGATACAAGACTCTGAACCCGAGGTCGTTGACGATTCAACCCCCTCCGCTGACACAATCGACTCTTCCAACCCAACAACCGTCACCGGCATTGCAACTGGCACGGGAATCACCCTCTCCTTTGCTTTCCGCCCAAACGACCAGACAGCCGTCTGTGATGGAAAACTTGGCGTCGTCCGGGATTTCGAGAACGAGGAGCGGCAGGACGAGATCAATAATGGGATAGCTGAAACACTGTCAAAGTGCACTTGGCACAAGCTTTCCGCGCCCCCCACTCGGGCCGACCCGGCCACTAGTGGTGGAGCGCCAGTGATCAGGTTGACGACACCGGAGGGAAGTGAGCATGAGCTGATGAATTTGGCATACTATCCAGGGCTGGACTGGGCTGATTTGAATGATGAGGAGGGTTCCTAGACTGCGTTTGGATTTGGGGGGATATAGGAATAACACAGGGGATTTGTGGTTTGCATTGGTTTCGGTTGCATTAAATGATACCCACATGCAGATACCCATGGCGTTGGTTGGCTTTTGTTTACAAGAGGGTTGATACTTTTGATTTGGAGGTGACGCGAACGAGATAGGGGCTGATTAACACAATGAGAGGCTTGCTATGATACATGAGGCTCAAAAAAATCTTTTGCAAAGTAAAAAGGGTATGTATCTATGGTCCATCACCATCGTCCTCCCACTCTCGAGATTCATGATACCAAACTCAATGCTTCGGGTTGATCCACACCATGATCTCATAATATCCTTTAGAGATCGACGCCCATATCGCGCTGACGATATTTCCAAGCTGATTCGGGATGTATGCGGCCACCCAGCAGAGGGCTTCAAACAGGAGAACCAGCACCTGCCCTGTGAGCCCAAACAAGGCGACAATACTTATACCCACACACTTGCCCAGGCCAACAACTGCCTTACAAATTGCCTCTGGCAATCCGACAAAAACAGCCCGAAAGACAGCCTTGATCCCATTCCATACATCCTTCAAAGAAATACTCCTAAAATAACCCAGCACAGCTGCCACAGCCGTATGAAGAACCGACACCACCCTCAAAAACACGTTCCCCACTGCCACCCCCATCCTCTTCATCGTCGTCCATATCCAGATACGCAGATTCTTCATCACCTCCGGAATCTTTTTGACAATCTTCCAGATAAACTTCCCCAAACTCTTCATCACTCCCGGAATTTCCTTCATCACCTCCCAAACCCCCCTCGGCAACTTCTTCACCCCCTCCCAAACCCCCTTGCCCGCCCTCTTCACTCTCCCGGGAAACTCCTTCACCTGCCTCTTCGCCCACCCCCCGAACCTCCCCTTGTTCTCCCAGCAATACTTCACCGTCTTCACCGCCGGTCTGATGATCGTATGCTTCGGCACACTCCAAGCCAGAAATCTCGGCAGATCCCACACAAAAAACCACACAAACCTCGCAATCTTCCTCCCCGCTTTTCTGACTCTCTCCACAGCAACACTGTGATGCGTCTTCCACCTCCTCCACGCGCCCCCCCTTCTCGTCGGCAGGTACTCGACCACCTCCCTATGCCCCCCCTCCGCCGCCAGCCGCAGGGCTAGCTGCCCGTCCGGAGCAATCATCCCGTCGTCCGCCCCAAAATCCTCCACCAGCAGCTTCACCAACGCCAGGTTCCCATTCTTCGCGGCAACCATGAGCGGTGTCCGCTCGAGCATCAAGTCCCCATGCTTTCCCTCGCAGCGGAGGCTGCCGGAGGGTAGTTTCCCGTACCCGTTGACCTGCGCGCCGAGGGAGATCAAGTGACAGACCATCTGCCCGTTTCCGGCCTCGATGGCCGCCATGAGGGGGGTTGCGCCCAGTGCGTTGGGACAGTCGGGGGAGATGAAGCCAGACTTGACAAACTGGGTGACGAGCTCGGTGTTTTTGCCGCGGGCGATGGCGTGGAAGAAGGTGGAGATGATTTGCTGTTGGAGGGTGTGGTATCGGCGTCTGAGGTCCTCGTCTTCCAAGGCGGCCAGGGGGGAGCTGGTGCGGGAGGGGTGGATGGTGCGCCGGTCGCGGGAGGAGTAGTAGGGGTAGGGGGGGGAGGGGTAGGTTGTCAGGGGGAGGGAGAGGAGGGTGGAGAGGGAGGGGAGGTGGGTGAGGAAGGAGGGGATGAAGGCAGAGTCGAGTGGGGTGTAAGTTGGGAGGGGGGCGTCGGGGGAGAAGCCTGGGTCTACGACGAGGCGGTCGAGAAGGGCGTGGAGGTTTTGGTGCTCAAGATCCATGGCGTAGAGGTGCTGGTTTTCGATTCTGAGACGGGCAGTCCCGGGATCTAGAATGGGGAAGTCGATCTCCCCTGTGGGAGCTTGAGTGTTAGTATTTCCATTGGTGATGTAGGGATTGTCAGTGTAGGCTGGTGGTTCGGTTGATGGCGCTGCTGATGGCACTGCTGATGGCTCGGTTGGTGGTTCTTTTCCTGCTTCTGTTGGTTTGATTGTTTGCGATTCATGTGGAAAATCAGTTGCTGGCTGAGTTGTTGACTGGGATTCAACTGCTGCCGCACTCAGCAGCTCGGCTGGGTTGGGTTTGTCGCTCATCATGGACATTGAACAGCTGCAATGCCTCTTAGAAACGCAACTGACGAAACCCGAAGATCAGGTCTGCAATGTCGTCGACTTGAAATCCCAGCCGCAACCCATGGTTCTTATGACATGCGCCATACCTGCATCACAGGACGCCTTGCCCAATCGTACAAAGGTGTTTGGAGGCCGCAGCAGGCTTGGCTGTGACACCCTCATGATGGCGTCGGCTATCCCCGTGCACAGGGCTGATGAGTGCCTAACTACATCCAGTTAGCACATGAGCAAACAAGAGGACAAAGATGAGAACAGGATAACCGGACAACAAACACATTCATCCCATGCATCCAAGAGCCGTGATAAGGCATAGCCCATTCCGCCCATAATAGGGCTGGGTCGACTTGGCCACCACCAATATCGCAGTGATTTCCCCCAGGAGATAGATTACCGAGGTGGGCGGAATTTGGTTTGTTGGGACTTTGGAACGCAGCTCACATGTGAATATTTTAATTCTCGTTGAGGTATTTGCAGAGAGCAAGGTATGCGGTCATTAATTGCCTGTTGATGAATCTCATATCGCTCCTCCCATCCAGAGCTGATAATATGTCATCTGCCCACCCCGCCTGGCCAGAGCTGCTTCTGCTTTTTCCAAAGCCCGTATCTGTGACAACTGCCTCAGTGCTCCAAAGCCTTCACTTTCCCCAGCTCAGCCAGCACACCGCAAGGTTCAAACTTATCGCACCTGGGCCGCAACATGGCTCACCACCAATAAAAGCAAACATAACAGTCATCCAACAGATTTGATTGATTCAATTGACAAACACCATCCCACCATGTCACTCACCCGGTGGTTAAGCTATCAATGCAGTCTGTTCACACACTTCAAACCCCTCCCATTCCAGCCACCAACAAGAACAATTAAGCCGACTCGGTCCAGCGGCTCGCGGGCTCATAGATGCCAGGCTCCTTCTCGGCAGCGGCAATGAGAGCGTCATGGCCGTTCTCATCTCTCTTCATGTTGGGTGTACCGACACAAGCACCCTGAGCCAAAGCATCAGGTCCCATGCAGACAACAGGGCTGGTAATGCCGATCAGGGGGGTGGGCTGGCGGTTGCAGGTCGCGCCAGTGACCTTGCGGATCTTGTTGCCCAGGAGATTCTTGACATTGGTGTACTGGTTTTGGACAGCCTGGTGGTTGGGGGTGGGCGCGGGAATGCCGGCCAGACCACCGGGCACGACGTTGTCGTATGTGGCCAGAATAACATGTTCGGCAAAGTTCTCGGCTTGGTCTGTGGTTTCAATCAGTACACTCGTTCTCAAAACTTTCCAAAGACAGTAACGGGCATGGCTTACTGGTGTTGGCATAACCGGTGGGAAGATGCGAGTCGGAGTTGTAGGCGTTGAGCCAGGCAGAGGTGGCGGAATAGTCGCCGTTTCCACCATGCTGACGGTCGAAGATGTGGCCTGATTCGTGGATCCAGAGACTGGTGTCGAGGTAATTGTGACCAAACATGAGATCACCCGATCCAGATCTTTGACTTTTGTCAGTCCTGTACGTTGAAGAGACAGAGAGGAGCTTACTTGGCGTGAGCAGCAACACCGGGTGTCATGAAATCGGGGAAGACTATTCAGATGTCAGAGTTATTCCTATTCGGCTGCCAAAACCACCAAAAACTCACCAACAATATGACGGATGAAGTCTCTGGTTCCCACAGGAAGGGACCCAAACGCGTTGATCATACCGCCCACCGACATTGTCGACCCGTTGTGGCGGCACATGTACCAAGGCTGGCTGCAGTCCGCAAAAGTAACCTCATAGACCTCCATGTCGTAGGCGGAAAAGCCCTCGTGGATGGATTCGGATTTGCAGAATGCAGGAAGCTTCCCCCAGGGCCATTTGCTGATGCTTGTCGCGGCCGGTGCAATGAGATGGGGCAAGAATGCCTGGGACATGGCACCGAGGTCGTACTCAGGGTTGAGGATCGGCTTGGTGAGCTGCTGGCCCAAAGCACCCTGGCTGGCCAGGAGCGCGGCGGTAGCTGAAGTCAGCAACTGAGACTTGGATGGGGCCATCGTGATGGAGACTTGTTTCTGGAGGCGAAGAGTTTAAGATATGACGAGAAGGGTTGAGTGAAGGCTGGATGGTGAGCGACTGAGACGATGGGTATGGCGGGATGGCGCTCCTATTTATCTTCCGATCGATCATGGTTGAGGTGTGCTGTATGCCATTCCTGTCTAAGTGGTTATGTGTGTGCATGGTTGGACTTTCACCAAGGCATCACGAATACGGAGACCCTAGTGACATGTAGCTAACCACTCACGATGGCTTCCTACCCCGGTGATCAGCACCTGTAAGGTTAGGCAACAAAAATTGACTTGAACACACAGACTGAGGATGACAAGTCGGATCCTTTGATGTTACCCAACTATACCTTACAGGGCTCTGTATAAGTGTACGCAGACGTGCTACATGTTCTTACTGTATCACCAGGGGGTCGGAGATTTAGTTCGCCATTCACGTACGTATGCCTCCACGCCGTGGAGTATACTTTGACAGGTTCTTGAACACATGGATGGCAGCTAGAACAGTTGATACCAGAGGTGAAAGATCTTGATTGCTAAGGGCCGCCACTCCAATGTTCCTCAGCGACATCCAATACACCTACCTATCTAGGTATCTACCTAGGTATGTACTGAAGTTTGGTAGCGGCTATGACAATTGGCTGCCAGGAAGTCAGCCTTACATACAGCGCATTAAGCCCATACCGTCGTAATTAGAAAGCTTGGTGCATACCGGAGTGCTTCCCGGGGCGTCAGAAGGATGCCAAGAGACAATGGTGCTGACAGGTGCTGGCGCTTTGGCCCCAACCGGGAAGTTTGACCCCTGGACTCTACCCGGTTGCTGGAAGTTTTAAAATCACCGTTCCCGGAAGGGTTCAGTCAACCTTGACGAAATGCTTCATGTCAGACGGCTAGACGGCATTTGTTCCGTATCACCTCACATCCTCGAACCGTTCATTCTGCTTTTCGGCCCAAGCAAGCAGCACAACCTCATGCTTTCGTGGTCATGTGGTTCAAGATACGCAAAAAGCAGTGGACTGAATGATGCTGGGGTCGGAGTTTCAACCCTCAAAATAGAGCTAGCAATGGCTAGCGGAAAGCATGAGTGCCTCACACGGCAGAATTAGTTCGACTATTGCAGTGATATCTGTAGCTTGTACGTAACCATGCACGCTGTGGATAAACAAACTGAGACTGGTAAGTAAGTCAGCAACAAGCTGACATGCCGAACCACGCTTCAGAAAACAACCAGAACTCTTTCAAAGATACTGAGCCAATAAGCCCAAAAGGATGGTCAGTAGGCCTTGAATGGATAGCCAAGAGGCCTGGTTTCTATTTCAAAAGGTGTGAGTTGACAGTCACCACATGTTTTACTAGCTGGCAATAGCAGTTATTTTGTCCAGGGCGTGCCGTGGGACGGAACATGGAAAAGGATCCTCTACCTAGTCAGAGGCAAATGCGAGGTACGCCGGGAGAAACACCATAACAAGGTTAGCAGCGGAGGGCATGACTAGATTGAGGACTTGGTGTGAACGTATACCGCCATGGAGTCAAAGTCCGGCGCTGAGTTTCATCTTTCCATTTTTTGCGTATACCTCGAAGACTTGACCGACTCAGTCCAACAAGACAATAGCATTTGGACAGCTTGAATGCCCGGTTGTGGATATTACATGGCTGATCTTATCACATCAAGGGCAAACATAATCAGCATTACACACCGAAAGTCCTGAAGGATGATTCCTAGGCACCTGGGTATTTTTGACGGGTTGGCGAATAAAGATATTGCAGGCTATCTTCCCATGACAATCTTTCTGAGATGCCTTAGTTCGTGACGTCGATAAGCGACCTTCATTCTTCCCTGGGCAGTTTGTCTGGTGTGTCCATCGAGACCCATGTGCGGAATACTGTGTATCAAGATGCCTTGTTCAAAAATAAGTATTTGAATGGCTGAATCGGATACCCAGAACAGCTCTCCAGATCCTCCTCTCCCTGAACCTGTTGATCACTGCTCTGCCTCCTCCTGCACTTCCTCCCTCTCAGCCGCTCGTTCATAGGCTTCGTATGCCCTGTTTCTCAACAAGGGCTAACAGGTTGTAGAGGTCCTTTCCTGAGAGGCAGAGGCAGTGTGAGCTCATTTTGGCCAGCATCGTGCGGCCGGTTAAGGCAAGCGCGGCCCTTGCGTACGACTCAAGCGACTCGTTGATCTGGAGCAGGAGTTCTGGGGGTAGCTTCTCGATGCGATTGAGGGTGTGCGTAGTCGTCGGCTCTGGCGAGATGTTCTCCCTGACACCGTGACTTGTGATCATTGCGGCTGGAAGGGTTTTAGACCTTACGCCTCTTGGCGGTGGAGGAGAAGGTCGAAAAAAAGGTCAGGAAAACCTAGATCGAAGAAAAGGACGTAAAAGCTTGAGGAAAGGGTTGCAGAAAAGGTTGCGAGAGGGCGATGAAAAGAAAAGAAAAGGTGAAAAGGTGGGTGAATGGGTCTGACAGCAAACTTGACCTGCTGCCAACGCTATCACTTATTAATAAATCAAATTACAGCAAGTGAATAGGGCCCACTCCAGTTGGTTTATAGGCCCCATCCTTTTCATATCCTGTCAATAACAGCAGTGGTCTGTGTATCCTGAGCCACAGCCTGAGCTTGCTCTCGAGGCGACGCTCCTGTAGCAATGACGGCTCTTCCTTCATTTTCATCGCAATGGCCACCAGACGACTGAGATCTTGATGTGGCACTGATCTTCCGCTCGACACCCATTTACTTCTTCTTTTCCATGAGTTTCATTCATTTTTTTTTTTTTCGTTCCACAAGCTCTCCCTCAGTTCTGACGCTCAACATCCATTTCAAATTCAAGGAACAGTCTAGGTACTCACCACACTGGTCGACTGGGACTAGCACATTTATCCAGTATCTCCGACTTCCTCTTGCGACTTTCATCTCTAAGGAGGAAAATGATGACCATCATGACGCCCAACAGGAAGTTCGGACTCATCAAGCTGCTTTAGGAACTGGTCCGCATTATTGCTGAGAAGCTCAGCATGCTGGATTTGGCCAGGTTACCTAGTCACCGTTTGCGGGAACCACCCGATTCTGGTCGAACAGCTCTACAAGCTCGAAATCAAAGACGTATCTAAAGAATCGAGGTGCGTCTTTTGAGCTCCTTACTGGCGGGTATCGCGAAAAACGACAGATTCATCATTTAATGAACCTCCCCACGGATACCGAGCAAATCAAAAACTGGAAGGAAACTTTGCCATCGACGTCTGTATGCGAAGTTTACGACAGGCTGCACGGCATGGTGAGCTCTCCTTCCCCACTGCAGCTCGCGGTTGCAGCTGGGAATCTTGGGATGGTCAAAGATATCACGGAACTCTACCTTGAGGCTGGCTCAACGAACATCGAGCTCCCATCTTTAGGATCCGAAGTGAGGTACAACTCATTGGCAACCGTCCAGATAGACCCGCTAGGAATTGCCGCTCATCTAGGCTATCTATGACGAAATCTCCAGGTTTTGCTGGACAAAGGGGTGTACGACAACAAGGCATAGAGAACCTATCAGCACTCAAATCTTTCTCATTTTATTCGCGCGCAAGATCTTATGAAACAATGAGCCAAAGTTCTTCAGCAGCCTTTCGATCGCCGCATCATTAGAACCGGCACTTCCCTGAGGACTATTCGAGCTAGATTTCAGCAGACTCTCAAACTGGTCAGCAGCGGAATGCTTTACCCCGAAACTCCCGCTAGCTTGGCTCACCAAATGATGGTGAGAAAGATGGTCAAATATCTTCGTTGCAAAGGCAAATTGGGAGTTGGAAGGTGAGTGTCAATGTCTTTTCTGAATGAAGCCTCTCGCCTATTGCCAGATGGCTCCTCTTTCTCCATGGCACCAGACCGATCAGGCTGATCTTGAACGTGATGTTGACCCAGTTATAATTCTTTGCTGAGTCGTGCTAACATAGCGAGTAGGGAATGAACTGGAGGGGGCTGACGTATGTTGACATTGTCTGAACACGGGTGCGTTCATCCAATCAAAGTCGACTTTACTCCAATGCGAGGCCCCTATTTGACCCAACAAAAAAAAAGCAGCAATTCTGTCCGAGGAAAAATAGAATAATGACCACAGCGGAATTGGAAGTGAGCCTAATGTGATGGCGATGGCTGCTGGGCACGTTCTGGAGAGAGTTTGGAACCTTGATGCTAGTGGTTCAGCCCATCGCTCTCTCCGTCGCCACGCGCCAATGGCCTGGCCAGGTTCCGGACAGTCGTCTCCGGGAACATGCCGGTAGTGCTTGTTACACTGGCAGGGTCGATCTCCCGGCTTTGTGACCTTATACCCGTGAATTTTGCAACGCCTTCTTTGCCACCGTGGTCTACACAAAAGAGCTGCCACGATATCCAGCCAAAAAGTACGATTTACGGGGGCCGTTTGGGGATACAAAACTTATCGAGCACATCGCACATACACTTTAACACATTCTGCCACCGGGTCGTGGAAACCGCCCTCAACATT
This sequence comes from Podospora pseudocomata, assembly GCF_035222375.1. Classification (NCBI taxonomy): domain Eukaryota; kingdom Fungi; phylum Ascomycota; class Sordariomycetes; order Sordariales; family Podosporaceae; genus Podospora; species Podospora pseudocomata. Next base: position 5,466,840 of record NW_026946363.1, on the reverse strand, counting down.
CCAATGGCGTCGGCATTTGAACTCGACGGGCCAGTATTCCATACAGCACCCACCCACGAGCTTCCAATTCGTGCATCAAGTCTTCTAGAAGAAGAAACTGGGGCGGACCGACGAGCCCATGACCATAATCTCCATACTCATAGCCCTATCAGCACAAGCAGACTGTTTGACGACTCCTCAGCGCTATCCATCGCCACGGAAATTTCCCATGATCAATCCTTTTCATATGGTATGGAAAAGGGGTTCTGGAGGGTAAGTCCATCCTGAGCAGCTGTTTCCAGGTCTTCTTATTGATATGTAGCATAGGTTCGTCAAGGAGCACAAGAACTGCTTCGCTTCGCTGAATTATACAGCCAGCACCGAGCTTCCCAGATGACACCAGCCGACGATTCGTTCGTCCTCCATGCGCTGCCGAAACAGATTGACCTCGTGTCGATGACCCAACTATCATGGGGTTTGCTCAATGCTGTTGGCGACATCAACGTCCACAGCCGCAAGGCAACCGAAACTCTTGAATGGATGCACGAAGACGACAAGCCGTCAAATGCGAAGAGGCGGAAACGGTCAAGGAGGCGAGATGTAAGTGTCGCCAGTCCCTCTACCTTGTGGATTCAGGATGAAGTGCTGACTCGAGGAAACCGACAGAGCGACATCAGCATGACAGCTTGCAAAAAGTGTGGTGTGATGGATAGCCCTCGATGGCGAGCAGGGCCTGCTGGGCCATCAACGCTTTGCAATGTGTGCGGGCTGCTGTATGCAAAGCGCAGCCGGAGGCATGGGTCTGGTTCTGAATCCCAGTCGGCAGCTCGATGACATTTGCATGATGTTTGAATGCGCGCTGTTTCAGAGTCGCTGACACCACCATCTCGAACGTCTAGGAAAACGGTTCGGCGGGCAGTGATGGGTTAAAAAAGATAAGAGGAAGGATGTGTCGTCGGGTGCAAGGCCATTCTCGGCCAAGCCTCTCTAGCGCCGCACTTTTAGGGGCGGAGATCGGGGCATGGATTGTGTCCGGATATCCTGCCAGTGATCGATCGTTCACAAAACCAGGCACCAAACGCCTCGAAGATGGAACGTTTTATACTTATATAGATCCGAGAACATGCCGACGGCCAGGAGTGGCGCTCATAGTTGTAGTTGTAGTCAGGTTATGTAGTAGTTGGAACACCAATAGTGTTCGGGTGCAAATAAAGTTCTCACTTGTACCAGAGATCAAGGACAGATGGAAGAACCGCTGCAACTTTTGATCACCGATGCCCAGGAGTTAGTGCAAAGTCGGGTCCCGAAAGCCCGACTGGGTGGATTTATCGTGCAATCGAATCCCCGTCCGCCCGTTTCAAAGGTACTCCTCTTTTTAGATCCCCAAGCAAAAGTACTGATCATGAAACGGAAACAGCCGATATACACCTTAATTGATTCTCTCCACCAGTCAGTCACCATCCGAGGGCCGATGGATGAAAGCATTTGTCTAAAGAATGTCATGGTTTGTTTGTCTGAACTTCCGTCTCTAACCTGTACGTGTAAACATAACTACCAGTACGCGGAAACCTGCCCGCTTTGTCAATGTGTCGTCATTGACATATCCCGACTGGGTTCTGCCGCCGAGATGTTTATCGAGCGGGATAGTGCCCGATATGGGTGTGGAATTCCAAGGCATTTTCTCGTTTAGTGCCTCCTTAGCCCCCGTGCTGTAACATCGAGATGCCACCCTTGTGCCGAATTGTTTCCGACATATCCGCCATGACCAACGACGGTCGCCGGCCGGGAGAAGTTTTCGGGCTCGGGTTGCTGCTGGAGAGGGCCAAGGGACGTGTGATGGTGCCGGTGGCCTTGGGATTTCTAAGCGATGTGGTAGCCCCTCCAACAAGAGCAGCATCTTTCCTCATGCCATGGAAACCCCCCTTGGTATCGACTAGACATGCGGCCGGAGCAACTGCCCAGCCGGTGTCTGCCTTCAGCAAATCCTCACGCGACACTGGAGACTGAAGAGTCAGGATGTGGGGTTTTATTACGCTTCTGGATGAGAACAGGTGGATTCTTCCTGCGAGATAGCAAGGGCTGTGCTTGGAGGTCAGTGGCATCCAAGCTGAATCCCGCCTTGGTGTCGAACTCTATCAGGGGCTAGCCATACGGGAAGCCACCCTACCGCGGCATGTCGGACGTGGAGATCTCCAGAGACCCAGGGAAAAGTCACAAACTGAAGGGGTATTTTTTCTTGGTGTCAGGGGGTGGTCGTCTGTTAAAACCGAGCCCCCGGGACCTCAGCGGAAAGCTTGTCAAGTTCTCGGTCTGCACTCTGCATATCGGTCTGAAGCTCCTCCCTCTGCCTGTGACGAAGCCACTTCTGGGCTCGTCTGTCTGGCACTTTTCCTTTTGAGAAACACCCGGCCTCTGACCACTTCGCTCCTTCACCAAGATGGCGATCGGGGCCATTTTGGAACCACTCATTGTGGTCAGTCTGTTGACATTTGGTACCATTGTCAACCGCAACAAGTCGGCCACTTTCTCTCCATCACCATACAGATCATCCAGGCCCGTGCCTTGGCAACATCTCAAGTACGACAAGGACCCCGACTACGATGAGTTGGAATCGGGACGGCCCAGCACAGACGACGAAAATGCCCTTTTGCGGTCACCAGTCAGCGAATCCAGCATCGGCTCCGATGGCACCTTGACCGACGAATCGAACTCACCATGGCGGAAGCGCCAGCTGAAGGTCTTCAAGTGGGAGCGTGAGGTCACAACGCCGAATACCGCCATCTTCAAGGACCGTTTCCTCAGTCGCGTGCTTCAGCGTCTTCCCTTTTTGGCCGAGGTCTGGTACTGGGCTCTTATCTACTGGGTCTACCAGCTTGGAAGAGCTTTCACAGCCGTCACTCTGCAAGAGTCAACAGTCGACACCGCTCGCGAGCATGCCCTCCAGGTTATTCACATGGAACAGCGACTGGGCATTTTCATTGAGCCTGCCGTGCAAGGTTGGTTTCTTCAGCGACCCGAGCTTATGCGATGGACGAACAAGACATACTCTTTCATCCACATCCCCGGCACGATCCTTTACCTGATCGTCCTCTACTATGTCACGACAGCCCGTCCCAGACAGAAGATTCAGGAGGAGAACGGAGGTCGCCCGATTAGTGGAAACTGGAGAAAGTTGGCCCCCCGATTCGGACCTGATACCTATGAGAAGAGGAGGAGGACCATGGCCTTCTGCAACCTGTTGGCCTTCATCGTATTTACTTTCTGGCCTTGCATGCCACCGAGACTGCTCAGCGACCCAAACTACACTGGCGAGTTTGCCAAGGAGGCGAAAAGCTATGGCTTTGTTGACACTGTCCACGGCGCCGATGGTGACAGCAGTGTGTGGACCACCAACCGCTTCTGCAATCAATATGGTGAGTTCCCAACGTGTTATTCCTCTCGCCTGTGAGACAATCCACTGACTTGACTAGCCGCCATGCCTTCTCTTCACTTCGGCTACTCCTTCCTTGTTGGACTCACCATCGCCACCGTTCCCCTCAGACGCTCTGGAAAGCTTGGGTGGAAGAGACTGGCCATTGTTGCCATCGGCATGATCTATCCTGGCATTATCCTGACTGCCATTGTTGCTACCGCCAACCATTTCATCCTGGACGCCGTTGCCGGTGCTATTGCCTGCCTTCTTGCCTGGAAGTTCAACGGCCTGCTCCTCAACCTCCTGCCAGTCGAGGACTACTTTTTGAGGGCTGTCAGGATAGCCAAGCCTTGAGCATGGATTGAAGAACTTGGAGTTCAGCGTTGGCACAATGGGCTTGGGATACCTTCCGACCGATCAGCAGTTGGATTCCATCTATACAGTACACCGAACTAATCACCCCGAATACCAAGTACCAGCATATTGGATGACTTGATGGTCAAAGACAACCATAGTATTATTAATACATATACACTTGATACCCCCCCACCCCTTACCAAATCCCCTCTGCCCCTCCGGGTCCTTCAAAGACTCTTTCATCTCTGTTTCTTGTTCAGCCCCCGAGCTGCTGTTTTCATCATCATTCTGATTGATGTCTTTATCGGCCTCCGCAATGCTTGGATGACTCTCCTCATGATCCTGCTTCTCGTTACTTCTTGGGGAGTTACACTGGGTGCCAGCGGAATACCAATTGCAATTTCTAGTCAATGTAAACTTGTTCTTTGCCGGAGATTCAACCCTTGCTCGGATGGCGAGCTGTCTGCTGACCAAGGATGAGATTCATCTTCTGGGTACATATTCCAGGTTGGTCACTCAAGTTCGGGCTAGATAGAGGCTCGTGGGAAGCGGGATTTGTACATGAGATGGTTTGAATAGGAAATGTTGAAGAACACGAAGATGTCAAGTCGTCTTGAGCGTTTGGCCAAGGGATGTTTTGTTTGTCCAGTAGTGGACATGCAAGCGGGACAAACTTGTTGATATGATGTCAGGCATGGTAGCTGTCCCAAAAATAAAAACAGGCTTGCGACCTGTGTCCATGCCCTTGATAAATGAAACCACAAACTACTCGCACGGATGAAACCACCCATTTATGTAGTCAGATCGTGCGTTGCATCCGGCCCGGTCCGGCGCCGGTAAACTTTCGGCTGGTGTCCCTCTCCGGGGGCTTGGTACGGATCTCACCCGGAGCCCCTTTAGTAATCACAGATAGATTCACAACCTCAGGGGTTAGGCAGCAAAAGCTCTGCTGGACTATTGGTTTCAAGGAGATGAGTCATCGAATGCTGAATAATCCGGCAGCTGGCTTTCGTTGTGGACAGTACCGTATCTGACGTTGTATCTGTTGGTTTTCCAGCCCATACCAAAACACCACAACGGCCCTGTAAGAATCTTGCACGGAAAAGACAACCCAGAGATGAAACCATACCGCGAATGCCGTATTACACTCAGCTCTCGAGACCGAACGCCAAGCCTGTTGAATTTGCAGGGGGTGGATAATCGATCAGTGACAATCCACTGAACCAAATTTGCAAACAGAGCAGAGACGCGCAAGCTTTGTGAAAGACGTCAACTCTGTGGCGGTTCGTTCGGACTTGCTTGCCTTTGGTCTTGCATCTCGAGAAGGAGGGAGTAAGGACAGAGGTAGCTATGTGTGACGAAAAGCTCAATAGAGAGGTGATAGGCGTTGCGGCTGTGTCAACCGAGTCTGATCGAGGTTGAAGGCGCTGCCATTAATTGCGGGGACGGTTGCACAGTTGGGCGGGGACCTCCTCCAACACTACCACCACTCCTTTCGTATTCCAACACAGATGCCTGCGGTTTAGATAGGCAACAACATGGAGACTTAGAAAGGAAGCCAGTTTCTATAAAGCCGGCTCCTTTCTTCCCACTTGCTCTCTGACACTTTCTCACATTCATCACAACTCCAACCCCATCAACACCTGAGCCCTTGCTTTTTACCCATTCACAGGTTACCTTGCCAGGCTTCACGGGATTTCGCCATGTCTCTGTTTGGAAGCCAGCAATGGCAGATGAAGCAGCAGAATCCCATTACTCACGTGTGTGGATTCTATCATACCTTTCATGACAGACCTGGCCGACGGTTTCTGGCACCCCTTTCGATCAACGCCCATGCCACCATTATCGCTTCCACCAGTCGGACAACTCTTACCCAAACTTTTCGATCGCCCTCGTCCCCGGTCAAGGAACTGAAATATGCGTTTCCTCTCTATGAAGGCGTTTCAGTTGTGGGTTTTGTCTGCACCGTCAACAACGACCGCGTCATCCACGGAGTCGTCAAAGAACGCTCTGATGCACGCCAGACTTACGACGACGCCGTAGCTCAAGGCCAGGTCGCCGGTCTGCTAGAGCAGACGTTCGAGGCCAGTGACGTCTTCACCACCACTATTGGCAACATACCAGCCGATGCAAGCCTCAAGGTCGAGATCACATACCTGGGTGAACTGAAGCACGACGCTCAAGTTGACGGAATCCGCTTCACAATTCCAACCAGCATAGCACCCCGCTATGGCAGCTACCCTGGTGATCTGCTCCAAAGCACCCAGTTTGGTGCAACAAAAGGGATCAGCATCACAGTTGATGCCGAGATGCCCAGTGGTTCCCAAATCAAAAGTGTCCAGTCCCCGTCTCACCCCATTGCCGTTACCGTTGGCAACACTTCGGTTGGCGCCGCAAAGGGTGCCGAGATGTCTCTCCAGAAAGCTTCAGCAACTCTCTCCCTGGGAACTTCCGAGCTGGACAAAGACTTCATTCTCCATGTGGTGGCCACCAACACCGCCAACCCTGTCGCTGTGCTTGAGACCCACCCCACCATTCCCAACCACAGAGCCCTGATGGCGACGCTTGTGCCCAAGTTCAACCTTCCTTCTTCGAAGCCTGAGATTGTGTTTGTCTGTGATCGTTCCGGATCCATGGGTGACGGCAAGAGAATTCCGAACCTCCAGACCGCTTTACATCTGTTTCTGAAGTCTTTGCCGCTTGGTGTCAAGTTCAATATTTGCTCTTTCGGCTCCCATTGGGACTTCATGTTTCCGGAGGGCTCCCGTACTTACGATGCCAGTAGCTTGGCCCATGCCACCCAGTATGTCAACAGCATCTCGGCCAACTATGGTGGTACCGAGATGCGCATGCCCCTGCAGGACACCTTCAAGAGGCGGTACAAAGATATGGATCTTGAAGTGTTCATGCTGACTGATGGTGAGATCTGGGACCAACAGCAAGTCTTCGAGATGATCAACACGCATGTGGCGGAGAGCGAAGGTGCAATCCGTGTCTTTTCTCTGGGTATCGGCAATGATGTGAGCCATGCTCTTATTGAAGGGATCGCGCAGGCGGGCAACGGGTTCTCACAGTCGGTGGCCGATGACGAAAGCATGAACAGCAAAGTTATCAGGATGCTCAAAGCTTCGTTGACGCCTCATGTGAAGGACTATACCCTGGAGATCAAGTATGGTAAAGAGGATGAGTCAGGCTCTACGACCGAGGTTGACGACGATTTTGAGCTTGTTGAGAGGGTTCAAGATGCCCTTGTCATTGATGTGGGTGAAGTTGACTCGGAGAAGACACAACCAGAGCAAGCGCCCGAGCAAGCGCCAAAGCAACCGATTTCCCTGTTTGATGAGGCGGCTGATTTTGACACTGAGACGACGGAACCGGGACTCGACACCTCTGCTGGTGGGAAGTATTCTCACGTGCCCAAGGTCGCAGAGCCCAAGATTCTCCAGGCTCCCTTTGTCATCCCTCCCCTGTTTCCGTTCTCGAGAACGTCAGTCTACTTGCTTTTGTCCCCGGAGGCTAGCCGCAGGACTCCCAAATCAGTGGTCCTTCGCGGCACCTGTCCCAGTGGCCCACTCGAGCTTGAGATTCCTGTGACTGTTCTTGCTGAGCCCGGAGAGACAATCCATCAGCTCGCTGCTCGCAAGGCAGTCAGAGAACTTGAAGAAGGTCGCGGTTGGATCTACCACGCCAAGGACTCCAAGGAGAAGGATGCTGCCCTTCTTCGTACCAAGCACTTTGGTCGCTTCTCTGACATGGTGGAACGTGAGGCTGTCCGGCTTGGGGTCGAGTATCAGGTTGGAGGCAAGTGGTGCAGTTTTGTAGCGGTAGAGAAGGACCAAGATGTAAACATGTTTCGAGACTTGACCGCGCAAGCAGAACACAATGTGCGGCAGGGTAGCCAATTCCATCAAGCGCTTTATCAACAAGAACATCTTCGACGGGCGATGACAAAGACAGCATCTCCTTTTGGTCAACAATTCCAAGCTACCGCAAGCACTCAGCAATTCCAACAGGCCCAACGAGCCCAAGGTTTTGCAAGCGCTCAGTACAGCGGCTCGGGAGGAGGCGGCTTTGGTGCACAAGCCAAGGCTATGTCGGGTGGCCTCTTCGGAGCCGCCATGCATCCAGCTGGTGGATTGTTCGGAAGCTCATCACCATCCGGAGGAGGACTATTCGGCAACGCCTCGGCCCCTCCCCCACCTCCGCCCTCTGGAGGTGCACTCTTCGGAGCGTGCGCTCCTGCTCCGGCTGCTCCGGCTTCCCTGTTCGGATCTGCAGCACCACCTCCCCCGGCTCCAGGAGGGCTCTTTGGCACAACAGCTTTCGGCTCCCCCTCACCAACCTCAGCAGGCGGACGTTTCGGCAGCGCCTCGTCTGCCCGACCAGCATCGTATCTCTTTGGATCCACCGGAAGCAACCCCTCACCTTTCGGATCACCTGCGCCCCAGGCCAGCCCTGCGAAGCCGTCTGTGGCACCCTACCGATGGACCCCCGCCTCCAGTGCCGACAAAGGGCCAACGGTTTACGTCACGCCGGAGCAGCTAGCGCAATATGAGCAGGAGATGAACCAGGCAGCTACGATGCCTCTTCCCGACGAGGACGACAGCGGCGACGAGGGGGCCCCGGTGTGTGACAAGGGCTGTAATATCAGGGCTTGGAACTCATGGTTCAATTCAGGCTAATAATCTTCAATGGCCTCGAAGAGCGTGATGAGGAAGAAGAACGTCTAGGAATACAAACAGATCTCAGAGACGCGTATTTATCCATCGTCAGGTGGTCCGTGCCCAGTGGCCTCGAGCCGCTGCCAAGTTCCTCAATATCTCAGGGCCAGTGGGCTTCCTTTGATAACCGCCATGCCTTCAGATTGCCTGCCTCGCTTTCAACGAGAGGTTCACAACTTGCAGTTACCCCCCTTCTTGCGGTGGTATCGGCAGTGTTGCTGGCCGTGGTTGCGGGTGGTTGGCTTTTGCCGTGTGACACCATCTCCCCTTCTCATGCTCGCCCACGAGCTTGATGATGGCCTTAGACCTCCAGACGTCGGTCCTTGGGCTTGTCGGGGTGTAGAGCGTGGAAGGCTTGTAAAGCCGCCTTGGCTCCATCACTGTAGAAGTGATCGTAAGGTTCCCAAGTCCAATGTCTCCTTTGCGGCCAACCTTCCCACTTGACCAGATACTTGACTTCTTCGCCCATCATGGTCGAATCCATCACCTTTTCACTTGATAGTCTTCTGCCTCTACCGGCTCAGCTTCTCGCAGGACCTGGTCTGGATCAGGCAGTGCCTGTCCGCCAGCGCGATAGGGCTCGATGAGAGAGACGTGGAAGGTATTGTGGATCCGCCAGTGCTTGGGGAGAGTCAGTCGGACAGCGGTAGGAGAGATCACCTTCTGGATTTTGAACGGGCCTAGCATCTTTTGTCCAGCTTCTTGGAGGGTCGTCGAGTCTTGATGTGTTTGGCATTGAGCATCACAAGTTGGTCCTGTTCAAATAAAGGGGCTTCTTTTCTCTTCAAGTCGGCCCACTGCTTCATGCGCGTGCGGGCGTCCTCTAGTGCTTTCCGCGCTTCCTTATGAACTTGGGTCATCCAGTGTGCGTACAGCCGACTCGAGGGATTGTGGACGGTGGTATTCGAGGAGGGGTTATTGGAAGCAGGGTGATAGCCATAGTTGGCGAAGAAAGGCGACATGCCTGTAGTCGACTTGCGAGCGTTATTGTACGCGAATTCTGCCATAGGGAGTAACTCATTCCAGTTAGCCATCTCGTAGTTGACAAAGGCACGGAGATACATCTCTAATTCTTGGTTAACGATTTCTGTCTGTCCATCTGTCTGCGGATGGAAGGCTGTGCTCATGCGACTGTTGATACCGACGAGCTTCAGGAAGTCTTTCCACAGGTGGGCGGTGAAGCGTGAGTCTCGATCAGAAATGATGTCCGCTGGGACGCCGTGAAGTCGCCAATACTCGCGCGCGAAAATCCGGATCAGGTCGTCAGTCTTCTTCGCTTCAACGCGTAGGGGAATGAAGTGTGCCATCTTCGTGAACATGTCCACGATGACCCAGATCGAGTCGCATCCAGAGGACAGTGGAAGGTCCGTGATGAAGTCCATGGAAATCGCTCTCCACGGCTTCCAAGGGATCTCCATTGGTTGGAGCAGCCCGAAGGTGCCATGGCGGGGTTCTTGTTCTGTTGGCACTCTCTGCACCCACGTACGTATTCGCGGATGTCTTGATCCATGCCTGGCCACCAGAAATTGCGCCGTATAAGGTCGATAGTTCTGTCCATTCCCAGGTGGCCGGCGATGGCTGCGTCGTGCTCAGACTTGAAGATCTCGTCGCGTAACGCGGGGTCCTTGGGGATCCTCAACAGGTTGTTGTGGTACAGTAGGCCATCGTCCGCATGCTCATTTTTGGGCGGTGTGGCCAGGTCCCTCGTATACTCGGCATCCTGGTGGGCGGCTGTTTTGACTCTGGCGATGAAATCATCGTTCCATGCCGGTGTAACCGGAATACTGGCGAGCCTTGCTGAGGAAACCAGAAAGGAAGGTCCTTCATTTGGCGGTGAAAAGTGGTGATTTTTCAGGACCGAAGTGATTGGCTGGTCCTCATCTCCCCCTTTCTCAGGCCGATATTGATCGAGTCTTGAGAGCACGTCGGCCTTGCCGTTAAGTCGTCCAGGCCGATACATGATAATGAAGTTGTAGGCGGCGAGCTCTTGCGCCCACCTTGCCTGGCGTCTATTTAAGACCTTCGCTGTGGTGAAGTATGCCAGGTTCTGATGATCGGGTACACTTCGATGCGATGCTCTGCCCCTCGAGGTATCTCCGCCATCTTGCAAAGCAGTCGACTATAGCTAGTAGCTCTTTGTCGTGTACTTCATAGTTCATCTCTGGTTTGGTGAGCTTTCTGGAGTGGAAAGCAACCGGGTGGAGCTTGCCATCGTCCCCCTTCTGGGACATCACTCCACCCAGGGCGAAGTCAGACGCATCCGTCTCCAGGACCGCCAGCTTTGCTGGGTCGAAGTGAGCGAGGATGGGAGCAGTGGTGAAGGCCTCCTTGAGCCTGTTGAATGCTATTTCCATGGCTTGTGTCCACTTCCACTGACGTGCGTCGAGCTTTAGGGATGCCGTGAGGGCTTGGGCAATGGCAGAGAACCCCTTAATAAAGCGTCGATAGAAGTTGGCGAAGCCGATGAAGGATTGGGTGGCCTTGAGTGTGGTAGGTCTCTCCCAGTTCAAGATGCAGTCTACCTTCTCCTTAGACATAGAGATCCCATGCTCAGAGATGATATACCCAAGGTACTCAACCTGCCTTGTAGCCCACACACACTTCTTTGCTGAGATGGTGAGGTTATTCTCTTTCAACCGCCGCAATACTTCTTTCGTGAGCCGGTCATGCTCCTCCATGGTCTCGGCGTATATGAGGATATCATCAACGTACGCCAGTACCCCCATGTCGATCAGGTCACTGAGGACTCCATGGACCATGGCTTGGAAGGTGGCTGGGGCATTGATTAGCCCAAAATGCATGACCGTGAACTCGAAGAGACCGTAGCGGCAGCGGAAGGCTGTCTTCCACTCATCTCCCTCCTTGATTCGTACGAGGTTGAATCCACTCTTAAGATCGATCTTGGTGAAGTACTTAGCTCCGGCAAGACGATCTTGTAGCTCATTGATGAGTGGTAGAGGATACCTGTTGGGGATAGTGATGCCATTAAGTGCTCTCCAATCCACCACTGGTCGAAGGTCGTCTTCATGCGTTCCCTTCTTCTCGATGGAGGCGTCTTTATCCACCATAAAGAGTGGAGCGCTGCAAGGGGACTTGAAGGCCTGATCTTGCCTTCGGCCAGCATCTCATCCAGCCATGCGCGCAGGAACTTGAGCTCTTTGCCGCTGAGGGAGTAGATAGGCCCCCATGGTGGTGTCTTGCCATCCATTAGGTCGATCGTGTGGTCCCAGGGCTTATGATCAGGTAGCCTTTTGGATATATCATGAGGGACCAATGGTGCCAGGTCCCGGAAGCGTTCGGGAATAGAGCTTCGATCGTCCTTGACGCTGGAAATGATCCTACCAGCCTTCCCAAGTACCGATAGGCTAGTGCATCGTTCGCGGCATGTGGGAGAGGTAAATACAATCTTCGTGGGGTCTTGGTCGTAGAAGCCAGCTGGTTGGTGTTCTTGGAGCCACCAGTGTGGTAGGATGATATCGCATTCTGCGTCGAGCTTACTGACTTCGAATTGCAACTTGGTGAAGTGGTCTTCTGAGTGCCTAAGCACCATGGTGTCGGTGTACAATGCTTCCTTACTGGCATCTCCTTCTCCAGTAAAGGATTGAAGGTAGAACCCAGGAGGGTGACGGAAGGTCTTGATCGCGAGGCGGGTAGCCACATCCTCCGATAAGACGGGAACGGCACTGCCAGGATCCAAGAGAACGCGTACCGGGTGTTCCCGAGGGCGCGCGTTGGTACCTTCGATGATGCTCATGCTGACGATAGGCCTGGTCCCCACCTTAGGCCGGTGTCGTGGTTGTTCATCCTCGTCCTCCTCGCGAGGGCGCTTGACTCCCGCAACGGTGACGCCAGTAGGCCGATTACATCCTGTCGGCGTGGTCAGGCGGCCTAGTGAAAACCCGTCTCAGTGCCAGACATGTCGTCGTCAAGTACTTCGAAGACCGGTGGTTCATCATCGTCAATGTGTACCCCAATAGCGTCGATTCGTACTTTCTTTGGAGGTGCTAATTCGTTTTCTTTTTCTTTCTCCTCGGCCTTCCGCTTGACCCCGGCTACCTTGGGAGGAGCCGCGGGAAGGTCGTTACCGGAGACATCCTTTCTGGCGAAGCAGGCAAGGGTGTGATGATTGTTGCGGCCGCATCGCCAGCATGTAGACCCATCCTTTTTATGCCTGTCGACGTTATCTTGGGAGATTCCCGCTAGTGCCTCTTTCACGGTTACCCACTTAATATCCTTTGGATCGGGTCTGCCGCTTGGAGCCTTGGGGGGTGCCTTGCTGCTTCTTGAGGATGGATTTGACGGTTGTTGGGAGCGACTTTGGTGGGGAGGGCCCGTCTTCGAGCGCTCCGAGATCGAAGTGGGCGTGTCTTTTCCCGCCCGGTGGCCGACTGAGATGCCAGGGTTGGTGAGCATATTCTCATAGATGTGGCCAGCTTCCTGGATGGCGTGGAGGAAGTCCTCGTCTGTCTCCGGGACTCCTCCCTGTCTTGAGTAGATCAACTTGGTGATCTCGTCCGGGAGTGCCTTTGAGATGTGACTCTGGAACGTGGTTCCTGACCACTGGACTACTTCGTTGAGGTCCATAAGCTCGGTCAAGTATTGCGAGATATCTCCTTGGTACCGGAGTTCTTGCATCTTGCGGGCATTGCGGTACCTCTCGGCTGTATCCCGAAAGCGTTCTTTGATGGCAGTGGTGTAATTGCTCCAGATATCCATGAAGCCTAGCCTCCGTACTTGGCTGACTCGCTGTTGGTGCCACACCTGGGCCTTGTCGGTGAGCAGAGATCCAACCCAGTTGATCTTGACCTGGTCGGTGGGGAACCCTGTGGGGTAGGAATCCATATATGCTTCCACCTTGAGCCACCAGGACCTAAATTTGGGAGAGGTCTCTGCCATCGTAGGCTGGGGGTTTTGCCATATGCACCGGGTTGACCTGGACTGGTGCCTGGGAAAACTGACGAATAAGTCGAGTGAGGTCGTCTTGACCCGAGGGACTGGGTGATCGAGGGCGGTTGCGTGAGGCTGGAGGTCCTCTAGGTGGTCCTCCTCCGGCTCCGTCCGCGGGCGGTCGCCTCTCACGGCGATCATCGTGGGTGTCCTCTGAGTCCGAGTCATCGGGGTCAGAGGGTGGTTCTCCGTTGGTAGCGACGAATCGTCGAGGAGGGAGGCTTCCTCCTCCGCCACCATTGGGTGTGGGCGTCATATACATAGGGCCGGCTCGAGAGGATTCGAACTGGATATTGGCTTGTTGAGCTGTGCGGCGTGCTTGGGCATCTTGTAGTGCCTGGGTAGTTAAGCGCTCTCGCACACGCCGAGTTGAGGATGATACTTTGGAGGGTATGGCTGTGGATGGATGCGATGGTCGCACCGATGCCCGTTGGCTTACACTGCGCCAGACAGAATTGACGTCGGCATCAGGATTCCGCTCCATCTGAGCGCGGAATTCCTTGAGATCTTCCGCCATAAGCTTCTTGACCTGTTCCATGATACGCCGTCCGTGGTCATCGAGTAGCGGGATTAACAAACTCTTTGGCCAAGAGTCCCGTGATATCTCGGTCGCGTTGGGTAGCCCATTCCTGGACATCACTATTGAACCTTTTCTGAAATGTAACCTCCTTCTCGAGGGTCATTAAGGCGGAGTGGTGTCGGTTAGCCGCTTCGCTAAGTTGCTCGATGGCTTGTTGACGCTGCCGTTCGTCCTGGGTGATAACTGCGATAGCTTTCAGATCTGGTTCGCAAAGGCGGCGCTGTCATTTTCAACCTGCTGACGGAAGTGCCTGATTTGTTGTTCAGAGACCTGGACCCCGAGCTTGACCATGCCAGCGCAAACAGTGTACTGTTCACGGATATGCTCGTATTGCTGCTTAAGGCGTGCGAGTTCTTGGTGGTCGATACGCTCCTTGTGTTGCTGTCGAGCAAGCTGTCGTACACCTTCGTAGGCCTCGCTCATTCGGCGATGGAGTTCGATAATCCATGGTGCCGGGTCATGGACGGCTCCAGGCAAAGGCTGGATCTCAGAGGGGTCGCTCATAATGACTTCAAAGTCCTGAGGCGAGTAGAGCGTAAGCTCCATGTGGTCGTCGACCTGGACAGGCTCGGCTGAAGGAGAGCGATAGTCCGCCATATTGTAGGTGGAGATGGACGCGCTATCGAATTCTTCTTGTAGGTTTCGAGCGGTCGCGTACGTGGGTGACACCGTGGCTGGTGATGCCGGAAGAGGAATGTGGGCGGCGTAGCCGGAATGAAAGGTCGCGGAGTAGGCGAGGCGTTGAAGGAGTATTCTCCTGTAGTGAAGTCGGAATCTTCGTCGTCGTCAACCCAAGGGTTACACGGTAGTGGAACGAATCCTTCAACGATATCTGAGGGTGGAGCTGATGATGATGTGGTGGACATCAACAAAGGAAGAAAGCGGGGTAAGTGGCGATAGCGCTATGGCGTCGTAGTGCAGTAGTTGTCGTCTTCGATTGTTTGAAGATTATATGTGACAAGGGCTGTAATATCAGGGCTTGGAACTCATGGTTCAATTCAGGCTAATAATCTTCAATGGCCTCGAAGAGCGTGATGAGGAAGAAGAACGTCTAGGAATACAAACAGATCTCAGAGACGCGTATTTATCCATCGTCAGGTGGTCCGTGCCCAGTGGCCTCGAGCCGCTGCCAAGTTCCTCAATATCTCAGGGGCCAGTGGGCTTCCTTTGATAACCGCCATGCCTTCAGATTGCCTGCCTCGCTTTCAACGAGAGGTTCACAACTTGCAGTTACCCCTTCTTGCGGTGGTATCGGCAGTGTTGCTGGCCGTGGTTGCGGGTGGTTGGCTTTTGCCGTGTGACACGGTGGCACAAGCGTCGGCCCAGGGAAAGAAATCAAGCTCGGACAAATTGGAAGCCATCGTGGCGCTGCAGCAGTTTTCAGGACAGTGGGAAGGGACAGAGGAGTTGTTGACGCTTCTTGGGCTGGACAAACAGGTGGTGGCAGCAAAAGTTAAGGATTTGGGGTTGATGGACAAGGGGGATGACGTGATTGCTACGGCGTTGGTATTGGCCTATTTGCAGACTCAGTTGGGTGAGAGGAAGGATGAGTGGGAGATGATGGCGGAGAAGGCTAAGCTTTGGCTGAAGGATCAGGGAGTGGATTTTGATGCGCTGCTGTGAAGTGGTGTGTGAGATGGGCTGGGTGGATTTCAACTACTGGGAGTCCTGTGTTTGGAAATGGAAGAAAATGGATCCGGCCTCGTTTCGTCGTGTTTCATTCAAAGACACTTTGTTGGGTGGAATAATGGGCGATGTGCTTCCGAATGAAAAGAAGAGATAGTTTCAACCATCAAAAAAAAAAAAAAAAAAAAGGTTAGAAAGGTTAGATAGCTTCAATGACGACCATGGTTGTTCAATACTCCATTCCCCTGCCGTGCTGACAATCAAATCCAAATGTACCATGCTCAGTCTGCGTCTCCGTGTCTGGCTCGGCTTTTCAATCTACATACCGAGATCATGCACGCCTGGTCCAGGACAACACTGCCTGCTGGGAACTTTGCTCTGACAGCCCAGCCACGGCGTCCGTATTGTCTCCACCGTTGCACTGCAGCTATTCAGTCCCAACCGACCGTCTCTCACCCACCATGACTGATCTCTCCGATGTGCTTTATCAGGAGAAAAACCAATAAATGTGGGTAAGCATTAGGCCGCCATGCAAGTGAGATCCAACGAGGAGCTGAGACGCAGGTGCCTGCATGATCGCTACCGCACCTCGAACCTCTGTTTTGTTGGCTCGGGGTTCTGATACTGGTGCCATGAAAAAGCTCATCAAGATAGGTGTCGAGAAGAAGCCCACACGAGTTGCCATTCTTGTTCGGGTACAGCAAAGCCAGAGAGGTATAAGGCTCACTGGAAGCGTTTTCAGGCCCTAGGTCTTGTGTCATTTTGAAATGAAATAATAGCAACTAAGAATCAGGATGGTTCGGCTTGGTTTTGTCTGTGGCCTCCTGGCTGCTCTCAGCAGTGCGGTCCAAGGCTATCGTGACACCGAAGCATTCGACCTGACACCTCGCGGCGGCGGCAAGAAGGTTTGCCCGCCCTTGAACAGGGGCGGCTTCATCGTCGACTACTTCCAACTCTACCCCGAAAACGCCGACTGGGACGAGGAAAATTGTCTCCTCTGGATTGGGTAACACTTTGCACACAGACAAGGCTTTTCCCACACCAATCGCTGACCTGTATGTAGCTGCCTCTGGAACGCAACGGTAGGCATCTACGACCCCTACCGTGACAGAATGCTCGATGTCCTCTTCTTTCCCGGCATCTCCCTCACCCTGGCCCACATCGGCGGCGTCGCCCGCGATCCTTACTCGGGGCTGATCTCCATCCTCTCCAACTCTGGCAACCCCTGGGCAACCGGTGGAGCCGATGTAACCGGCGAACGCCAAATCATGAAATATGACCCCAAGAAGAAAAAGGTTCTCTGGGCGAGGAACATGACGGACATTTCCCGCGATCGATACGGTGGGTTTCAGGATGTGGAACATGATAAACGGGGGAACACCTACATTGTCGGGACTCACCCTGGGGTTATTATTCGCGTGGACAAGAATGGAAGAAAGCTTACAGAGTGGTATTTGCATCAGCCTTTGTCGCCGACGACGAGGAAGGGGTATAGCGGATTGGCTGTGGTGAAGGGGACTGATATTATGCTGGCGAGCGATGGTGATGGAAAGTTGTACCGGTTTGATTTGAGGGAGGAGAGGGGGAGGCCGGTGAATGTGCCGCTGTTGGGGGAGGACCTGCGCTTGAACTTGGATGCGATTTACCTGCCGCCAAAGTATGGGGGGAGTGTGCTGTTGGTGGCAGATTTGTTTGAGGGGATTCAGGTGCTAAGAAGTAAGGATAGGACGTGGAGGAAGGCGGAGAACCTGGGGACGATTCCGAAGCCTCCGACGTTGAATGGCCTGGTGATTGATGGGGCGGTTGTGGCTCCGGTGCAGATGGGCAGCAATTCTCTGTACATGGTCATTGGGAACATCGATCCTTTCATTCCGGGCATGGTTGCAGGTAATCGGACCCTGTTCCCTTTTCCCGACATCACGAATGCGGTGGAGGGGTTGCTGAGGAGGGGCTGAGGAGGTGATGCCATTTTCGGAAGTCTTTTCCTTGCAGCCCACTGGAATACTAGTATCACAATGTGCGCTTCGCATGGATTACGTTGGCGGCCCAGGACAGGCTTGGTCCTGTCACCAATACTAGTAATCATTTCTCGCATCAATGTTCTCTCATCTGAAATGGCTCCATCTGTGGCATAAAAGGCAGTTGCAACATCAAACTAAACGAGAGCCTGGTCAGTTTCAGTTTCCTTCCGACCCTACACTGAGCGTGACATGTCATCTCAAACACCGTCAACGACTCTAGCGCCGATGGCAGGAGTAGAAAGTTCTTGGTTTATAATGTGGACATTCTCATTTCTCATGGTACGTACATGTTTGCTGGTACTGGCACTGCCAAAATGCTGTGTTGACCCATCGAGCAGATCTGGCTGGTGCTTAATATCATCTACAACTTGTATTTTCATCCACTTGCCGGAGTACCCGGTCCCAGAAGCTGGGGAGCACTTCGACTCCGATACGTCTGGGCACTTGTGAGCGGGACCATCGTTCACGATTTTGAAAAACTTCATCATAGATATGGGCCGGTTGTTCGCGTTGCCCCAAGCGAGTTATCTTTCACAACACCCGATGCTTGGACCGACATTCTTCAGCCAGGTCGCACACCGCCATTACCCAAAGATGGTCGGTGGTCTATTCCTGGCTTAAAAGCCCAAGGGATCGTCAATATTGCTGACCTTGATCTCCATGGCCGAGTTCGAAGGTTGATTGCACCAGCATTTACAACGTCGGCGCTAAGAGGCCAAGAGCCCATCCTACAACAATACATCACATTGTTGATGGATCGGCTTCGAGACCTTGTCACAACCGAACAAAACGGCACAAGCGGCGTTGAGATTGATGTCGTTCCGTGGTTCAACTTCGTCACCTTTGATATGCTGGGTGATCTGGCATTTGGAGAATCATTCGATTGTCTGCACACATCGCGGTATCATTCCTGGATTGAGCTCCTAACAAACACACCAAAAGCAGGAGCATTTGCTGCTGCTGCCCTGTTTTATCCTCTTTTCGCATCGGCACTCAAGCATCTCATTCCGGCATCGCTGAAGAACAAGGTTCTTGATCACGTCCGAGTCGTTTCAGAGAAAGTTGAGCGTCGACTGAACCTGGAGTCCACACGATCTGATATCATGTCCCACGTGATCAACCAGATAGAAAGTGATGGCCTGGAGGGACTTACTATGGATCACGTCAACGCAACGTTTATGGTGCTCACGATTGCTGGTAGTGAGACCGTTGCAACCACCTTGTGCGGGATTGTGAATTATCTTGCTCAGAATCCTAGCAAGCTTTCTATCCTCACACACGAGATTCGCAGCCATTTTTCAAACCCACACGAGATGACTTTGGAGAGGTTGAAAGGCATGCTCTATCTTAATGCCGTGATCGACGAGGGGTTGCGCCTGTGTCCGCCAGTTCCTTGGCTTCCACCCAGAGTGGCGGCTAATGGGGGCTCAGTTGTTTGTGGGATACCACTACCTGGGCGTGTGAGTAAACTGCCGAGAGTGTGAAAGCCCTTTCGTTGCTAACAATTTTCAGACCGCGGTTTCCATTCTCACCTACGCCATGGGCCGTGACCCAAACAATTTCCACGATCATTTGTCATTTGTCCCCGAGCGGTACCTTCCCGAAGCTAAAACTGATCCGCAATCGCCTTTCTTCAATGACCGGCGCCAATCTTACCATCCTTTTTCTTTCGGGCCCAGGATCTGTATTGGTCTCCATCTCGGCATGGCCCAGATGCGTTTGATTTTGGCCAGATTGGTATGGGAATTTGATTTGAAGCCGCCAACAGAACACAGGAAAACCCAATGGGAAAAGCTGAGAACTTTTATATTGGTTGAGAAGAAAGAGATATTTGTGAACTTCAAGTTGAAGGAAGGCTTGCGGACGGCGGAGATGAAGTCCTCGGCCTCGTCCTAGTACACAAGTTTGCAGCGTCGCAATGGGGACAACCAACAGGCCTAGGACTCCAGGAGCATGGGTCTGACAAAACCAACCACTACCAACGGGCTTATTTTTGAGGAGCTTGCTCGTAATTTATTTTTCCCACCACTCTCAACAAACTTCAAAGCATCCTCGACCCACCATGGGTGGTCAATGGTCACAGTTCTTCCCGCCAAAGCCCACATACACCGAGGCGGACCTTGTGACACAAGATGGCAAGGTTATCTTGATCACGGGAGGCGCCTCAGGAATTGGTTTGGAGATTTCTACCATGCTTTACCGCAAGAATGCACGCGTGTATATCGCAGGCAGGTCAGAAAAGAACGCACGCGATGCTATCCAAGCAATCCAAGCAGCGAACCCTTCGTCCACCGGCACCCTCGACTTTCTTCACATTGAACTGGATGACCTGAGGACGATCAAGTCATGCGCCGACGCATTCAAGGCGAAGGAATCGCGCCTCGACCTCCTATTTCACAATGCAGGTGTTTCGCAGCCTCCGCTAGGGAGCGTCTCAAAGCAGGGCGTTGAATTGCAACTTGCAACCAACTGTCTCGGACCATTCCTACTCACTCAGTTTCTACTCCCCCTTCTTCAGCAGACCGCATCCTCGGCAGCACCAGGAAGCGTCCGCGTCATATGGACCAGCAGCCAAATGGCCGAGTTGAGCGCCCCCAAGGGGGGTCTCATAATGGACGAAATACGTTCACCACCGAATGACAAGGGCAGGAACTACACCAACTCCAAAACAGGAAATATCTTCTTGTCTGCCGAGCTTGCGCATCGTCATCCAGCCAGCACGTCGGGGATCGTGAGCGTGTCGCTCAACCCAGGAGCCGCTGCCACGAACCTATTTCGCCACACACCTTTGCTTCCGTACCTGGCGTGGCCACTCATGTACACTGCAAAATTGGCAGCACATACGCAACTATTTGCCGGCATCTCCCCGGATATAACGGTCAACAATAGTGGGTGTTATGTCGTTCCTTTTGGGAGGCTGGCGGACTTGAGACAAGACATTGTTGAAGGAGCAAAGAGAAAAGAGGAAGGCGGACTGGGTCTTGCAGGAGAGTTCTGGGACTGGTGTGAGGAGAGGACGAGAGACTACATGTGAGGGTTCTTTTTCTATTGGCAATGGGAACAGATTCTCCGGATTGTCCCCTGTCTAGGGCTGCCAAGGGCATCCTGCACTGCCCATCCGTTTAGCGCTGCGTTCAAGTCCAGCCGCACTGTAGAAAGTAATGCTGGGCTTTCCTGCATATCCCACTAGCCCACATCCTGAGGCATGGCTTCCAGGTTTATGTATATGTGATCTCCGCCGTTGCGTCGCATTCTTTCCTCCCCAAGACTCCGCATCCATCCCCCCGCTCGCTGGCGGTGTCAACTCAGACTCGGACCAGAATGCAGGAAGAACACCTCAGCAAAAACGGAAGTGAGGAGGAGGAAGCGCACGACCCATCGCATCCTCCAACGGAAATATCCGAGCAGCCGGGGGATCAGTACGATGACAACCCCCTCGACGACGACAACGAGATTGCTGCGCCGCGAGAGCAGTTGGCTAACATCTTATCTAGTGAACAAATAGAGAGCTGGAGGGACACGCAGGCTCTTGCGTATCAACTCCTCCTCCAATCACTGCACTCGGCAAACCAGTCCCACGAAGACCTGCCTCCTGACATCGACGCTGCAATCTTCGACAGGATTAGCTCGCAGTTCCTCCAAAACATCCTGGCCTCCTTCAATCCTGCCCCCGAGCAACCAACACAGCTTCCGCTTGAGCCGAAGAAAGTCCGTGACATCAGAGTCCTGGTCACTATCGGAGAAAATGTTTACAGAGCTCTTACTACCTTCCCGGGGGACTTGTTGTTGTGGGAACTTCTGGGTCCGAAGTGGCAGACACGCTACGCCTTGGATTTCTATGTTCATGCAATCATATCCTACGCTGGAGATGATCTTTACCGCGCCATTGGGGGCATGCTCATCTTCCCACTGGTGACTACGCTAGGAGGATTGAACGCCATCCACTTCCTCCTTGGCTTGCGTCAAGCAACGTCTATCACATGGCCTGATGCCTCTTCCACAAAGATCCCGCTGGCAAAGCTTGTCGAGGAGTATACGCTTGACCTCGAGTTGGAACACTGGCTGAAGTATCTGACCGCCTCCCCGTTCATCCTGGTGACGTTGTTCCTTCGAGCTATTTACGAAACCATTCGCTGGATCTTCCCCAGCATTTGGCTCAGACTGCCCGCGGTTTCCGCATTGACTGCTGGAGTTTGTTACCATCGAATGTACAACTGCCAGTCTACTATAGCCCAGAGTGTTGCGCACTGGCCTAGACCCGTTATTCGAGAGGTACGACGGTTTATGGTTTTCATTCTTGATCTAGAAGCCTCAGTCCGAACGCGTGCTGTCCGCCTGGTGTGTAAATTCAAGACTCGGGGCCTCGAACAATACACTTACACGCCTCTTGACGCCAAAAACGCCGAGTTTAGGCTGTTGCGGCTGGAACCGATCTCTGGCGACAACCTCGTTCGCTGTTGGCTGGTGAGCGTACCGCTAGGAGAGCACCGCAGCAAGGAAGCATACGAGGCAATCTCATACCGGTGGGGAAATGAAGGACGAAACTTTCCCATTGTCATTGACGGCAAGCGTTTCTTGGTCACGAGAACCGTCTTTGAGCTTCTCCACGCCCTGCAGACCAAGGACAGGGGTAGGTATGTCTGGATCGATGCCATCTGCATTAACCAGGGTCATGAACACGCGTCAGCCGACAAGCCTGCCTCCGTTGAAGACCTGGATGAAAAGTCCAACCAAGTTGCGTTGATGGGGACCATCTACCGTAATGCGAGCCGAGTCATCGCCTGGGTTGGGGGTACGGCCAATGGACGAGGTGCCCTCTCTTTCATCAACAAGACCGCCTGTCGAGACCCAGAAGCCATGGACAACTTCGAATATGAGAGAATCACGGTAGAACTATGGCCGTGGACGATCCTTACCACTTGGCTGAGAGTTATTGAGCTATTTAAGCAGCCATACTTTCGCCGCATGTGGATGTTGCAGGAAGTAGCCCTGGGGAGAAAGGTCGTGGTAAAGCATGGAGCTGAGGAAGCCGACTGGGATGATATCTCTCCCCTCGTGAACTTCATGATGGGGAGCGATGGTGAGCCATTCCTTCACGAACCTGGGTTCTTGACCGTTTGGTACAATTTTCCGACCACCCTCCTTGGCGTCAAAGGAGCCCATGTAATGAGCTTGGTCCGAAACCAAGTCGCCGGGTGGAACGCCGAAGGAAATCCCCGGTCCGAGCCCGTCAGCCAGGAGTGGGATCAAGACCGTGTCCGTCGTCTCCCACTGGATACTTTGCTTGGCCTGACAACGGACCTCTCGGCTTCGAATATCAAGGACAAGATCTATGCCGTCCTTGGCCTGACGCAGCAAGAAACCCGCCAGCATATCAATATCGAGTACGACGACACGATTCTGCCTGCTGGAGATTTATTGCGCGACAGTGCCAAGCACATCTTGATTGGTCGCCATGAGCCTGCCGAACGATTGGGTCTCGCCGGCTGGGGCTTCGAGCTATCTGGGCTTGACGTTGATGATGACCATATCTGGGCGGCTTCGCCCTGGTCGTTCATTGTGCTATGGATGAGGCGGGTGCTGTGGTGGAAAGCGCCTGCATCACTGCCGAGTCTCCCATCGTGGGTGCCTCACTGGACACTGACCAGGTTTCAACTGCCTGCTATGGAACCTAATGGATACAGTGCTGGTGCGCATGGCACAAAACTCTTTGAGGAGATCCCGGGTCGACCCAACTGCATACGAGCCTCATTATCTATCGTGGACGAAATCGAATTGCTGGGAAAGCCCTTTTTGACGGTAGTAGAGTTGCTGCAACGCCCAACAACCTTTTTAAACGACATACGTGCCTTCGTTCTAGAGGCAAAGAGCTTCGCAGCTCAGCTCCAGAGGGATGCGCTCGCGCGCGAAGAACCGATCTCTGAGGATGAATTGGTAGAGGCGCTGTACCGGACGATATTTTGCGATTATGCCACGGGGTCCTTGCCCCCGATGGACACGTCCGTTCTTTTCCAACACGTGTCTACTTGTGAGGTTCTCCTCGCGGCGAAGGGATACCCAAGACAGGCGGACGGCAAGGCTCATGAGAAGCTCGGTTTCGAGCTCGGCCGGTCAATTGGGGGTAAGAGCTTCTGCGTCACGAAGGGCGGGAGATTCGGGATCGTTCCTCCAAGGAGTCGGGTTGGCGATAGCATTGTGATGGCATGGGGCACCCCTTTGCCGTTGGTTATGCGATCGGCGTTGCGACATCAAGAGCTGCTGTTGAGAGAGCCTGGGAAACAAGCACCGATAGTTGGGCCTTTGGAAGGAGATGAGCATGTGTTGATGGGGGGCTGCTATGTGCATGGAGTGATGCTGGGTGAGCTGCGGCCCACGGAATATCCGCCAGAAATGGTGGTTCTGAGATGAGCAAGGGAACTGGGCTATCTGTCTAAACATGGCGTGAATCCATAGCAACCACCAGGAGCTTGGTCAGGTCCATGTCGCTTGAAATATCAGATGAAGCTTTTCCAAGCAGTGAGCAGGCCACCAGACACGACCGACAGGGGATGAGGCGAGGGTGATATACCTTGGGAATCGTCTTTTAAACTTACTACCGTTTACCTATTTGTCTGATATTTTCAACACTGTTCTCCACCAGTGACCAACATGGTATCCTCAAATTTTTGATTCATCCGTGCCTACCTACTGCCTAGCGGTCGGTGGATCTGCCTCAGTTGGCGAGATGCAGCTGCTGGCAGGCCCTTGGGCCCCAGCATCAGACGTGCCATGCGGGCCTGCCGTCGATTGCTGGCGCAGCCTCCAAGGTGCTCCATCCCTACAGCGTCGTTCTTGACCTGTTGACTGGAATACAATCAAATCTTGGCGCTGTCTGAGAATTCAAGCTGCTTACGTGTTCCGAGACGGCAATGCCTGGGCCTGCATATCGCGCGCGCGGTCGTGGTTGGGGGCGCCGACGTCCATTCTCACCGCGGCCTGCTTGTCATACGTGCTGTCTCACCTCATGGCAATGCAACCCCTCAGGGTACACCAGAAATGTGGTGGGACTGATACGACCTAACCCGCTGTTGGCGGGCTATACCAGGCTGACCCCAACACAAGACTCGTAATTGGGCTAACTGAACAGTCTGAGTGGAGGTTGTGAATCCGGTACGCCACCCACAGAAGCAAACATCGAGCACGCGGCCGGCCATGCCATGTACTTGAGATGGGCAAGATACACATGCCGTCCCTGCCGCTTTAGAACACGGCATGTTGCCGCATGACTGGCTGATCATCTGGGAGAGTACAGTCCTCATCCATGAGTGAGGTGGTCTTGTGACGGGTTTACACCTTCTTGGAGTTGACTTGTGGGGACCTTGTCGGCCCAATTGTTAGATTAAGCTCCCGACGACGGACCGAACCACGTTGAGATGACACGACTCGCTTTTCAACGGCCCGTTTGTGGGTTTGACTCGAGCACTATAAAGGTCCTCTCGACTTTTCTTCTCCGGCGAGAGACGCTTGCCGCCAGCCGCACTACTTCATCATTGCTGTAGGAACATGCCTATCTTACTTTACGCCCACCTCTGTTTGGTCTTCTTGGCACTCGCTGTCACCGCCGGGCCTCAGGATGCCTACACCATCTTTACGACAGTTTTGGTGACAGCGACGAAAACGATTGGAGACTCTAACGCGACGCCTGCCCCTTCAGCCCATGCAGCTGCTCCGTACCAGCTCCTACGCCCTCACCTTGACACACCATGGACTGACAAGGTTGGCACAAGCCCCTGGCCGCAGTATCCACGTCCTCAACTCCGTCGCGAGCCATGGCGGTCGCTGAACGGAATATGGACCTACCAGTCAGCTCAAGGAGCTGGGGATGTCAAGAGTCCGCCTCGATTGCCCCTTCGCCAAGAGGTTTTGATCCCCTCTTGCATCGAAAGTGGCATCTCCGGGATCATGACCGAGGGCGTGACGCACATGTGGTTTGGCACGACCTTTACGATCCCTCTCGAGTGGAGAGGTGGGAAACGTGTTTTGTTGAATTTCGAAGCAGTGGACTACGAAGCAACGGTGTTTATCAATGGCGTCCAGCTCGCGTTTCATCGTGGTGGATATTTTCGGTTCAGCTTGGATGTCACTGAGAATATCAACTTTGACGGACCAAACGAGCTGCAAGTCGGACAATCACGGTGTTTGAGAAGTTTCTGATGCTGACCTGTGGTATAGCAAGGTGTTTGTCTTCGATCCAACAGACGATCAAAGCATCCCACAAGGGAAGCAGACCAAACGTCTCTCGCACATTTTCTACACGCCCTGCAGCGGTATTTGGCAGACAGTATGGCTTGAGAGCGCTTCCAACAATCATATCAAGTCATTGGACCTGACGGCCAACATGAACGGCGACGGCAAGTCCGACGGTTGATGACACCTTGAAAATTGACAGCGGCTGATGGAATTCAACAGTAACTTTCACCGTACATAGTTCCCAGAACCAATCCACCCCGATTAGCATTGAGGTATCCACGAAATCAGGGGAATTGGTAGGGCGATTCGATGCAGAGTCAGACCAGCAGTTTGTGTTCAATGTCCCTGGCCCACAACTCTGGTCCCCTGAAACACCTACTCTCTACAATGTCACGGTCAAAATGGGTGATGACTTGATTGAGAGTTACACGGGATTCCGGACAATCTCCACAGGAGTCGTCAATGGAATCAAAAGGCCTCTTCTGAATGGGAAATTCGTTTACCTTTTCGGGCCTCTTGATCAGGGGTATTGGCCAGATGGCCTTCATCTGCCACCGACTCTCGAAGCAATGGTGTACGATCTGGAGCTTATCAAAAGTCTTGGCATGAACTTGGTTCGCAAACATGTAAGCATGAGGGAGATGAGCCTGTACGGGGGCAACTTTTCAGGCATGACTGACATTGCCAGATCAAAATTGAGCCGGACCTCTTTTACGAGGCATGTGATCGGCTCGGTCTGCTGGTCATGCAAGACATGCCTTCCATGAGGGTCCACACCAATGCTCGACCAACTGATGCCGAACAAGCCGAGTTTGAACGTCAGCTCGAAATCATGATCAAGGAACACAGAAATTACCCAAGCATTGTCACCTGGGTCATCTACAACGAAGGCTGGGGCCAAATTACGGATCGCTATCCAGAGTTTCATATCACGGACCGCATTCGACAGCTTGATCCAACACGGCTGATTAATTCCGTAACAGGGTGGCATGATCACGGAGCTGGGGATTATCATGTGAGCGAAGTCCCGAGTAACTTTGCATCCGTTTCTAATTCCGAGCCAGGATAATCACCATTATGCCGATCCCCAGTGTGGTACACCATTCTACTCGCTGCCAAACACACCATATGACTCCAGCCGGATTGGATTCCAAGGAGAGTATGGAGGACTCGGCCACCGACCGTTAGATGAACAGTGAGTGGCACCATCGCTGCAATGACTTCCCATCTGACATGCACGCAGTCTCTGGCCGGTGCAAGCGGCCGTTAGGACGATCAATGAAACGTATGAGATGCATGCCGATGAGGCATCTTACAACTACCGTGCACATGTGTTGTTCGACTTGCTACGACAGCAGGTTGAGCACTTTGCATGCAGTGGTGCTGTGTACACTCAAACGTCGGACGTGGAAGGGGAGGTCAATGGGCTTGTGACCTACGACCGTCGCGTGGTGCGTGTGGATGTAACGCAATGGAAAGCCGACATACAGGCGCTGTACGACGCTGCGGCAGCTCGGGCTTGAGGGGGGCAGAGATTCATATTGATAATGGTATTATTACGCAGCATAAAGTAATGTTCAGTGAGTTATGAGATAACCAGCTCTACAGGTCTCACGTTTGTGACACCAGCCATGTGGTTGTGAGCTTGATGAGGAAGGTACTATTGCTTCCACTGCTCTTCCCCGCATACTTGTACGTCATTGACGAAGCACAGAAGCGAATCAACGATGTAGAGAAGCTATTTATGCCGGGCATTGGTTTCACGACACGTGCATGGAAGCGTGGTGCGTTTCTATCTACTTGTCTCTTGGCTGACCGCAAGACTGGGAACCATAGTATCGGGTGACCACGGTTTTGTTTGTTGAGAATACTAGCACGAGAGCTGTGGTGTTTGTGCAATTGCAGCTACGGGTTGGCACTGCCGTTGATGCCCAAAGTGTTCACAGCCTTCGGCATCCAACATGCTCTTCGAGCTGTTTTTGCTGTTCTGCATCCTCAGTATCAACCCGAGGCAAGGTGGATTCAGGGACTCGGTGGCTTGTTCAGGGGTAATCAACGACTCCACTGTTGACCGGACAACGAGTATCACAGATATATAGCCCTAACAAAGAACAAAGCAAAAACGACTCTAAGTTTGCAGATGTATTCGGGTTGTTGTTTCGCTCTTTGATCATGGTTGATGTTTGAAGGTTTAGAGCTGGCAGTAACTGCTTCGTGCTCCACACCTGAGGCTGTTTTCCTCGTCGCCAAAGCAAAGCAATAATCCTCTGTGGCGCAATTGGCTAGCGCGTCTGACTGTTAATCAGGAGGTTGGAAGTTCGAGCCTTCCCGGAGGAGATTTGTGATTATTTTTGTCACTTGATTTTTTTGTACCAATCTTGATGATATTTGACCTCTACAACATCCTCTCGGGGACATTTTGCTGCCGTCGCGAAGATCTCTCCATGTCGTTTCCCACATTGGCCGCTGAAGCCGAGCTCGGCGTTATTCCTCCCAGCGCCAACCCATTTTTCTTGTGGCGCGATGGTAGAACAATGCAAACAAACCCCCCGTGACTTGTACTCACTCGGGCCACGTCATAGGTGCTAGGGAGCGTCCGGTGCAGCAAGCCAGCCATTGATGCGATCCTCCGATGCACCTCGAGACCGTTGTTCCCGGAACTCGGAATCAGCAAAATGTTTGTTCGCGCGGGATCGTGACCGCCACTTCCCGTGGTGTAAGGGCGAGTGGGGATGGGAGGAATCGAAGTTCGGTTACACCAGTCTGGGGTGCGGCTCCGGGGGTGGCGTGTTGCTGCAGTACGGACGGGGGCTATTCGTGCAGAGCTGAGAAGCGACATGGCAAGAGGGATCGTAAATGGACGAATCGTGTGATGAAAGGATGGCCGGATCGTGAGCAAAAGCCTGTTTTTCTCTCTTTTCCCTGCCGAGTTTTGCATCATTCTTTCGGTCGTCTCCCGGCTGGTGCTGAAGGTTGAGAGGGTTGCTTTTTGAGGGCCCACACCCATCTGAAGCTATCACCATGTCTTGGCAATCCTCTCCGCGCGCACGAGTACCGGGGGCAGTCGTTGTGGCAGCAGCACTGGCGATGTCGACCATCATCACCCTGACGCTTTATTTACGGTTGTCGCTGGTGACCGCAACCTTGCAGACACCATTGCCACTGCCCACCGCCGCCAGTACAGACAACGAAGAGGCCACCATCCAGATTCTTGGCCACCGTCTTGAACCCACCCATCCCCGCCTCTTCGCCAACACGTCAAAATGGGCCTCCCTTCCGGACCAAATACCAGGTGATGAATACCTTTCAAAGTGGAACAGAACCATCTTCCGCCAAGCCGACGAGATGCTCTCTTTACCTCCCCCAGACTACAAAAAAGACGGAACGAGTGGGATCCTCGACATCGCGAGGACTGTCCAGCTCAGGATCAAGCACTGGGCTTACGCCTACCGGTTGACCAACGACCCCAAGTGGAAAGATCGCATCTGGAAAGAAATCGTCCACACAGCCGGGAACTCTACCGGTGCTTCGTTTGGGACGCAAGGCGACAGCTGGAACACGGATCATTGGCTGGATGTAGGCGAGTTTCTGGTCGCGTTCGGGATTGCGTATGACTGGCTCTATGACGCATGGACAGCTGAGGAGAGAGAGGGGATAAGATGGAGTGTTGTTGATTTGGGCCTGAGAAAGGGGCTGGAGAGTTTTGAGAGGAAGGAGTGGTTTCTGGGGGTGACGGGGAACTGGAACTGTGTTACTGTGGGTGGGATGATTGTGGGGGCGTTGGCGGTGTTGGGGGATGACACCAGTGGTGTGGCGAGAAGCTTGCTGGGGAGGGCGGTGGAAAACGCAGAGCAGCACTGTGGCAAGAGTGTTGACGAGAGCGGGACGTGGGCTGAGACGCCGGATTATTGGCATTTTGGGACGCAGGCGCATGCACAGCTTTCGTCGGGGTTGTTAACATCGTTGGGGAGCACCTTTGGGATGTTGGACAGCCATCCCAAGTTTCGGGAGACGGGCATGTTTCATATTCATAATATCGGGATGACGGAGAAGTTCAATTATGGGGATTGCGGTCCGTCCAAGATTACTGCTACGGCGAATTCGCTATTCTTTTATGGGAGGGAGTACGGCATTCCTGAGTATGGTTTGTTTCAGAGGGACAGGCCTGATGCGGCTGATCCGTTGTCAATGCTCTGGTATGAATCTTCTCTCAAGGGGGAATGGCACGATCATCTGCCTCTGGACAAGGCTTTCTCTGACCCCAGTGGCGCTTGGGTATCACTGAGATCTTCCTGGACGGATTCTAATGGTGTCTTTGTCGCCATGAAAGGAGGAAAGATGACCGGACACGCCACACGTAAAGCAACCCTTCATCCAGGCAGTAACATCGACTGACATATTTGGCAGATGGCAACCTTGATGCCGGTGATTTCGTTCTGGACGCCTTGGGAGAACGATGGGCGACAGAGCTATGCCAAGACAGCTACGATGCTCCTGGTTACTTTTCGAGTGAAGATCAGGACAGTGTCCGATGGGACTACTACCGCTGCGGTACAGCTGGTCAAAACACGATTGTCCACAACAACTCAAACCAGGTTGTTGACGCTGAGCCAACAGTGAAGTTTGAGAGCACTCTGGTCACTCAGAAGACCAAGGGCAAGACCGACGCTGGCGGTTTTTGGATTGCGGATCTAACCCAGGCATATGACGGCATGAGCATCAAGCGTGGAGTTCGATTGCTCCCAGAGCGGAGTAAGGTGTTGATACAGGACGAGATAACTGACGCGTTGGAAACAAGTCAGTGGCGAATGCATACCAAAGCGCATATCACATACAGTAACAGTGGGAGGATAGCCCGTGAGTGTCCTTTCCAACCGCCCCCCCTTTCTCGCTGCTTTGATGCTAACGACGGATAATCAGATCTACGCCTGAATGGAAAGGCTCTTGATGTGCTACTTCTGTCACCCCGAGCTGCAGTCTTTCGTACTACCAAGCCAGTTCGGTCACCCAAGCTGCATCCTCTCTCAGGTGGCCGAGAAGATCTACCGAACCCCGGGGTCAGTGTTCTGGCTGTTGATCTTCCGCCAGGCAGTTTGACGGTGTCTGTTATTTTCTGCCCTATTTCGGACCCTAGGGTGCAATGTTCTTTTACGTCACCAGTGCCCTTGTCCGAGTGGAGTTTGCTTTAATAAACTTGTGTTCAATTCACTTTGCCCGGATCAAAATTGTCTCTGCTACTGATGGCACCTTCATCCCCCCTTTCCCTGATGAGATGGCAAAGACCATCCAATATCCTGGCACCACCACCCCTCCGTCTTCGGGAATTTCAACTCTATGCAGCGCTCTCCCTTTCTGCTTCCCCAACACCGTTGGAACAAGCCTCACCCTCCTCTGGTCAGTATTGATCGCATGTGTCGCACTGCTGTACCTCACCATCGCTACCTCTGCCACCTCCCCGTCTACCAGCAATTCAAACACTCCTCCCAGATCCACCTCAGTGTCGGAAATCTCCAGGATCTTCGGTCGCGGATCTCCACTCAGCAGATAAGGTGGTGTGAACCTCTGCAAATCCAAGTGGTTTATCTCCTCTTCCGGCCCCAAGCACTTCTCCCAGCACAAGCCCCCTCCCCCGGTCAACACAGTTGCATCAGGCAATAGCACAGCAACACTGTGATATGTTCTTGGAATGGGCATCTTGGCCAGCGGTGTGAAAGTCAGCGTGTCAGGGTTGAACAACTCCGGCACGAGCGTTGCGTTGACGTCCGCCCATTGCTTCGCGTATGTTGCTCCGCCGGTGATGAGAACCTCGCCGGTTGGGAGTAGAACGCTGTTGGCGTATGCTCGGGGATGTTTCATCCCCTTTAGCTCCTGGACGTGCGGCATGGTGAACGGGTCGGAGGGGAGGGTGACGATGTGGGTGGCGTTAGTCGCGGCGGCGTCGTTATAATGCCGCGCACCCCCCACAGCCAAGATCTTCCCTGCTAGGGCGTCGTACATCACCGCGTTTCCGTTCATTGAGTCGCTGTCTTTTCCTCGGGTACCTGCGGGTTGGCAGGCTCCTGAGGAGGAAACCCCGTACCAGTTCATGGCTCTGGAAGGCCCGGCTTGGAAAACGGAGTCGTTCCTCCAGGCAAAGAGCCAGGCGTGGTTGTCGCCTGCGAAGGGGCCGAGGAAGTCGCTTGTGAGGAGTGGCTCTGCGAGGGTGTTTGGAAGGGCTGTCCAGGTTTGCTTGTTGGGGTCGAGGATCTCCCCGTTCTTGCCACCCAGAGGACCGCTCCAGGAACCGCCGATGGTAAAGACGCGTCCGTCGGAGAGGGTCGCTTGAGAGTGATACCCTCGACCAACAGTCAAGGGTGGGCCGGAAAGCCATCTCCCTTGGACTTCGTCATAGATGCTGGTTGCATCCGAAGTGCTGCCACCTGTAACAACTACCCGTCCGGAGGTGTCGAGCGAGAGGCCGGGACAGAACATGTTGTGGTGTGTGATGGTGACATTCTGATTGTTGACCTGGTGCGTTGATGGGTCGTAGATGACGGAGAGAGTATGCGTCGTCGCGTTAGAGAAGACATTTGGCTTGTCGGCAGCCCAGGCGAGGACTTTGCCTGTTCTTGGCAGCACCGCAATAGCTACAGGGACGATGGGAAGGAGTATGCTCTGTTCCCACCGGCCAATGTTTCTAGCGTTTGCGTGCTCTTGTCTTTGCTGTACTAGGACGTAGACGCTTGTATTGAACTGGAACTGAAAGGCGAGGGCTAGGAACAGGAATAGCACAACTGCCAGCGAGGCAATTTTGATCAGGCCTGACATTGCTGTAAATTACTTTCATAGAGCTTCAAGAGTTGAGCTTGATCTCAGGCATGAACGCCAACCAAGAACGAGGCGAGGCAGAGGTCCATCTTCATCCGAAACAGACGAAAGGGCGTGAACAAGGGTCCATGATGGATGTGCTCAGCTGTTCAAACATCTTCGCTTCGCATTAGATTGCGCAACATCTCCTCTTTTTCGGTTGGTCCAGACTGGCATTCCATATGGAGATGATAGCAACAGCTTGTGTTGTCAAGACTGTGCTGTATGAATGGAACCCCTATCCATCCCCCTGTCTTGGCCCACAACAACAATCTCTAGCGCCCACACCATCTGTGGCCCGCATCCAGTTTTCTTGAATTTTTTCACGATCCGCCCGGTGGCGAGCTGTGACCGATCCTTTGCTGCCACTTATCAAGGGTCAATAATGCAACCGGTGCATGCATAGGTCCATCGTGATCCTGGCATGAGTTGTTGTAGTGTCCTCGAAAATTTCCATTTTAACCGATCCCAGGTGAATTTTCGATCTTGCTTGTTGTTTTCTAGTGTTCCTGCGATATTCTGAGCCACGTGCATGAATTCATCATTCTTGAAGGAATCCTAGCTCATGTTCTGTGTGCGAGGCACCGACAGCCACAGCCAGTCAACCGGTATCCAACCGTTTGACTAGTCTGTTATCCCACCAATTCCTTTGAACGTCTGACATTTCTTATGTAACCAGTTCGTCTGTCATAGGTCAAGGCTAGCCTACCGGAATGGTGGGTGTAGGGTGGTTGACTTAGAGTTCTTATTTCCAGGCCGCTACGGCACGCAGGGGCCGTGTGGGAACTCTGTGGCTGGTTATGGGATGTATACCTATGTAGCATGAAGCGGTTCTATTGCAGAAAGTGGGTTCTTGAATGTCCTCCTGTCGACGTTTGATTCTGTCGATTGTAGCGGTGAAGAATCCAGACTGCGGAGGTGAGGGGTCAGGACCGAGGATGCCGCCGAGAATGGAGGAAATGGTGGAGTTGGTTGTCAAGTCCGAGTCATTACTATCACGGAATTTGGTGCCGACAGAGAGACGCGGGAAACCACCGGGACAGGCAGGTCGTTATCGCCGTCTCCGCCTGTTGGCGCCTCGTAGTCTCTGACACCCTGCCCTGATATGCGTGAATCGTTGGTGTGATAGCACAACCTGCATCACGCACAGCTCGATGGCGTCGAGATGAGTCTATCCGGTGACTGGAACAGAACCTCTCGTCTAGTTCTCCGTCCAACGTGTGCTATTCCGGTCTCGGTGGAGGAGCACGATGAAAAGTTGGATAGCAAGTCGAGCAGCGCCTAGAAGTCGTAGACACTTAAAACCTTGAGATACCTCCCGTCATCTGACACTCTCATGTTAGTCTCAAGCACAAAATGCACTCTCCGGTAGAGGACGACTATCGCCTCAGGCAGGCGGCCAAAGCGCCCCTACCAACCTCTCACGGCCGAAACAAGTCAACATCATCCATTCTGTCAACCTCCAAAGCATCTCTTCCTCTTCTTTTGGACAGTTTGGGCAATCCAATTACCTTTGACAACACCATCACCGACACAGATTGCATGGTGGTTACTGAAATCGGCAATGACGAAGAATACGACCAAATCCAGTCCAACTTCGGGCCTGTGCGTCGATTCTTGACCCGGTTCGTGTTTTTGACTGCCATCATCCCTTGCATTCTGCTTTTATGGGCTTCCAAAATCCAGGGAGAGATCCTGTTGGCTCTTGGACAGGACGGAAGCTTGGGTGGAGTCAAGCTCTATCTCGCATGGTTTGCTTTTGCCATTGAGGGTCTCTGGTCAGGTAAGCCGATCCTTGGTGCTTAGAAAGATTTGATCAGAAAACTGACTGGAAACCTACACACAGCCGACGCAATCGCTGCCTCTTTGGTCAAAGCAGCATCCTTGTTTGCTCGGTATCGGCCCAGACTTCGGTTACTGGGTGATAATGTGCCGTGCGTGGACATCATCATCCCAGTCTGCAACGAGAAGCTCGACATCATCCAAGATACCGTTCGCGCTACACTCAACATCGACTACCCTGCTCATCGGTTCAGAGTCATCGTGTCTGATGATGGCCGGAACCAAAAGCTGGAGGCTTGGGTTTTGCAGCTGGCCGCCGACACGCCCAACTTGTATTACACCGCGCGTGTCAAGTATGGGCCGGCAGGGTACAAAGCTGGCAACCTCAATCATGCAATTACTGTGTCTGACACCCTTCCTGGTGGGCGGGCTGAGCTTGTAGCTGGGTTGGATGCTGATATGATTCCTGAAAAGAGGTGGCTGAGGGCGTGTGTTGCACATCTGATCAGGGATCCCAAGATGGGAGTTGTTTGTCCTGCCCAATTGTTCTACAATGTGCCGGACAATGACCCACTGAATCAGCAGAGTTCTATCAACTGGCTTTGTATGGACATCATCAGGGACCATGCCGGACTCGGCTGGTAAGTAATCCCTCGAAGCCTTGGGGCCCAGCGACTAACACTGGACAGGAATCTCGGATCTGGCTGGGTCGTCCGAAGAGAGGCGGTGGACGATATCGGTGGGTTTCCTACAGACTGCCTTGTCGAGGATATCTACAGCTCCATGCTGCAGATGGCAGAGGGGTGGCGCTCTGCCTATCTGGCCGAGTCGCTTCAGTATGGTCTGGTTCCCGAAACATATGCTGCTCATGTGAAGCAATTTGCTCGATGGGTACGTTCCCCTATACTTTCGTGTGGTGTCATCTGTCCTAATGATGAGAGCAGTACATCGGTGGAGCTCAGATGTTTGTCAACTTCAAGGGATATCTCTCCAGCAAACTGACCAAGCAGATGACCCTTGCTGCCAAGTTGGTTGGCTTCTCCAGCGGTATCAACGTCCACGCCAAGGCTCAGCTAGCCACGGTATTCATGTTGTTGACGCCCTTTGTGTTCTTGACTGGTACGCACCTGATGTATTGGCGAGACGAGGCGGAAATGAAGCTATTGCTTCGACTTTACTGTGCCATTGTCCTGACTCGCTATCTTCATGACTGCCACATCGGTGTGATGGCTGGGTACCGGGTTGCAGTCATGGAGACGGGTATGATGAGATACATGTCTCATTGTAAGTCCGCCAGATTCTTGAAAGGACCGTCGGCTAACATGATACAGATTACACTGTTGCGTGGTTCAAGACGTTTTTCCTGGGTAAGCCTGATGGATTCACCCCAACGGGGAGCATTGCCAACAGCCTCCAAGAGCGGAACCCTGCACGCCGTGCTCCTTTCCGCGAGCGGCTGCGCCATATCCTTTTCGACTGTGGTGCCTGGGTTCAACTGAGCGTCGTGCTGGCATTTGCCTCATGTGCCTCCCTGCAGGCATTCCGGGTACTCGGACCACATTGGATGTCTGGCAACTGGGTTTTCAATAGGGACATGTGGATTGAGCTGCTCAAGACAGTAGCGTGGCCATCACATCTTTGGTTTCCGACAATGTTGGGATGCTTGACGCCGCTGAGGTACGCTCTCCGGCCGCCTAGCGTACCTGAGCGGGACAGACTTCTCGGAAAGCGGGAGGAAAACGGTGCGCGTTACCCAACGGAGGAGGCAAAGCATGTCAGGTGGTCTTTGTTCGAGGTGGACTTTGTGGTACTGTATACCCTGTTCATGGGTTATGTTGCGGCTGTTTTTGTCGGGAGTTGGTGGCTGTGATAACAGTAAAGATTAGAGAGTAATCAAAGTTCTCAATACAAAATTATGTCCTGAGTTTGTCCACCTTAGTCCTATACCCCTCCACAATTCGTGATACCTCCTCTGGCTCAAAGTCACCTGGATAATCCTCAACGACATCTCCAAAGCGATTCTTCAGGGTCGGGTCCGCGCCATGATTGACCAAGGCTTTGAAAGCATCCAGATACCCATGGCGCATGGCTGTATGGATGGGCCGATCCCCGGAAAAACGGTTAGCCATGTTGAAATAGATTGCTCTTTTCTCATTGTCATCCAAAAGATCGGATAGTGTGTCGATGGACTCTGTTTGAATATTAGTATCGGCTGCGGGACACGAGGGAAGCGTCAACACACTTGACTGCCCCGATTTTGCAGCAATATGCGCAGCTGTTTGTTGAAAGTCGTCCTTGCAAGCAATAAGGATGTCGGCAGGCGACTCATGTTCTCGCAACGCTAGAGCTTTGACGGCTGTCACCAGTTTGGCGCATTCTCCCTGACCGGCAAGAACGGCGACGTGGTGGGCTTCTTGTGGAGAAATATGCATTTTTGTAAGGGTGAGTAACGGCAGGGACAGCGGAGTTGAAAAAAGTGAATCTCGATGTTGGAGGGTGCAGTTGATAACGGTCTCGTAAGACGCCGGCTCACCGGACGTCCGTTCAACTCAAAAATCCGAAACCGACCGAAGGCACTGGTGGCCGACACTTGCAGAGAATCAGTAAGGCTGGGGCCCTTGGTGTCAGAGGCACATGCCTTTTTTGCGGTTGTCAGAAACGCAGCAAGGAGTCCTGTACCTTCCATGTCATAAGATGTCATAAGTTGCCATGCAACTGACAGCGATGTAAGTTTGCTGTCGCCGAACCCACCCACATTCAATGCCGCTCGGTCACCGCCCGCTTCCAGCAACTGTCTCGTAGACCAGCCTGTCGTTGTTGCCTCCTAGGTTACCAGCGCTCTCCTTCTCGTGCAGTTTGAAATCATGTGACTCGCCGCCAAGTGTAAACCCCCCCTCGGACGAACATTTTCCAAATCTTCTTCCTTCCAACCAATAGAGGCAGTATTGCAATTTGCAAAAGTCCATAGTGTGATGCAAGATCTGTTTCTCTTTTGCTATCCTACAACCGTTCCAGACAACTGTTCGCGGGGTGGGTACACACTACCCAAAGCATACACAATAGAAGTAGACAACTGCCAATATCATACATGTAGCTCCTGTGCATCAAGGCCTTCTCGTCCATGGTGAGTTTCTTAACCTCGAGGCGTACACAGCATCTCCCCTTCAAAGTTTCCACACTGCAGCCCAGAGCAACAGTCGGAATCCGCGCGGCACGATGTCAAGACGTTGTGGCATGCCTGTCAGTGACTGTTAGTCTTTGAATTCCTCTTATAGCATCGATGGAAAATGGTTTCTTACTGCTTGGCCGTAGAAGTCGGTGATCTTGTATTGGGTTGGCGGCATCGCTGACTCAGACTCCTTCGATGTATCTCGTCGCCGGGGAGTAGATGAGGTCTTGAGAGGAACGGGAATGACCAACGCAGCAACCATTTGCAGGCTGAGCAGGAAGAAGATGATGGTCTGGATGAAGGCTCGCATTTTGAAGTATTTTTGTCTTTGCTGGATGATTATCAACGATGGTAACGGCGCTGCCGGTGCTAATCAGGCCTGCCTGGAAAGAATGAATGAATCAAGCAACCCCTAAGAGAAACGATGCCAGTAAAAGAAAATGGTTTCAAGCAGAAGAAAAAACCGCGTGGTGAAAGGGGACACTGCAGGCCCCAAGCTGCAGGTATTCACAAGCACAGCAGGAAATGAACGAAAACAACAAACCAAAAAAAGCCGACCAGCAAACGCCCACCACCAACGACCAGGGAAGGATGCCTTTTGTATTTATTTATCAATGCATGTTCATCTCAAATGGCCGCCTTGCAAGTATCCATATTCCCCCCCAAGAAAAGCTGAAACGGCCTTCCCTGCCAAGGTTGTTCCTCTCCCTGGTAAACTGACCAAACACGATGCTGCAAACGACTCCTCTTGTCATGCTGGAAGAATGGTTCTGCGGGGCGTTCCCAAGTCTCAAACTGCCGCTGCGGAGTTGGTGATCGGGCTGTGTTGCCTTTCCGGTATAAGATGGCAGTGCTATGAGTTGCCATCTTGCAGCCTGTACAAATCAGTGGGACGCTGTTAGTGTCCGATAGCGCCCGCTGTCTCGGATAGGCACACCGCAGGGAATAGCCCCGTTTCGAATTGACACCACCCCCAAATGTAACCTGGATGTTGGCGTGCAAACGAAAAATGAGAGGTAGAAAAAGGCAAATCGCATGAATACGATCGGCTTGATCGTCCGATCGACGCGCTTGTTTGTGTCCAGTCAGCAGGCTGTATTATCGGCAGTGGACACAATTCATCTTTTGGGGGCAGCACGGCAGGTCAAACAAAACCCCCACAGAGGTTGACTTTCCTCCGTCTATTGGTGTGACTTGTTCCAAATAATTGCATATCATCATGACAGGAGCCATCCACGCCCTGGAGAAAAATACCAGTAAGTCAGTGAAACGTATGATGACCGTCAACTTTTCCCCTTCTAATTGGAAGCTGGTCTTTTAAGTGTCTCCCGATGCCTGTTGACCATCTTTCGAGGCCTATTGACCATTTTTTGAGGCCTACCAACTATCTTTTGAGACCTTTAACCACCTTATCTTTCAAGTGTTATTCATTACCTTATCTTTTAAGATGTGGTTAAGGACGATATGTTGTGTAAAATTCCATTTATATGCAGTGCCATCTTCCTGTCTACCTAGGCGAGGCAGGTATACATAATGTGCTGTCCAGCAGTTCATCCATAACATCCATTCATATCACATCTATACGTCCCTCCTCCATTCCCGGCCCCTCGGTCTATACCAACCCCTCCCTCCAGCCGACGACTCTGCACTCGTTCTCGTCCCCGACAAGAAACTCTTCCTCTCCGCGTCAGGAACCTCATCCACAATCCATCTTATCCCACCCTCCGGCTCTTGCCTCCACCCATACGCATACACTTTGCCCATTTGGACAATCGCCTTGTTCCTCTCCTTGGTCTTCATCTCTTCCAACCCATAAAAGTCTCTCACCATGCTCGTGCCAGCGACGTATGTCATCACCGCAGCAATTGTATCCGGCTGGCGGGGCAAGTGAGGCAGTTTTCTGCGCCAGATAATCACCAGTGCCAACTGCACTAGCATGACGCAGAGGATGATGGTACTAGCGATGCCGCAAAACAAGAACTCGGATCGAAGCTGACCCGGTCGATAAGGCAGGCCAGCGAGGGCGATGATGAGAAACTCTGCGATGATCCCGGTGCATGCCACTGATGCTGCAGCGAGATGTCTGTTGCGTAGGAGGGGAATGAAAGCGCAGATGGGGCTGCTGTGGCGGTTTAGGAGAATGGTTGGGTTTGGCCGTGCTTCTCCGTCTCTCAGGGGAAAATAGGGGCTGAAGGTTTGGGTATCTTTTCGCGTGCTGTTAGCTGCTTGTCCAGGTCTAAAAGACAGAGGGGAACAAAAGGGAACAAGGGGGAAATGGAAGAAAAAAGAGGAGGAAAAAAAGAACAAGATATCAACTCACCCTGAAACAACCTCCCCCAATTCGACGAGATCAGCACCCCCAAAAGCGCAAACAAAATCTTCATCCCAACTCCACTAGCAACAGCCGTCGGCAAAAACACCTTTTGCGGCTGGTCAATATTCGCCAACGAAGCCAGCGTTAGCCCAAGCAGAGCCACCAGCAACAGTCCGAAAACAACATCAAGAAACAGCCTATTCAGCTTCCAATTCCTAAAAAACATCGCCTTGTTGAACCCCGACCGGACGGTGTCCCTCGTCCTCGCCCACCACCCCCTCTGGTTCCTATCCTTCCTCTCATACAAAGCCACAGGCATAATCCCATACTTTGTGACCCCATCCTC
The DNA here is from genome assembly GCF_035222375.1 of Podospora pseudocomata. Classification (NCBI taxonomy): domain Eukaryota; kingdom Fungi; phylum Ascomycota; class Sordariomycetes; order Sordariales; family Podosporaceae; genus Podospora; species Podospora pseudocomata. The sequence continues at coordinate 5,426,511 of NW_026946363.1, read as the reverse complement.
GGTGGTAAAAGTCCCGAGCTTGAATTCCTGCCCCTTGAGGGCATGCAGCAGTTCCTGTTGTGTGATCTCCCCGCCAAAAGACGAAAACTGCTGTTCAATCTGTGGATGGCCCATTACGGCTGCCACGCCGGCAATGGTAGTAGGGTCAGCCGAGAGGCGCCCTGGCTTTTGGAACCACTTGCTCATCGTGTAGGCTACCACCCCGGCTTGGATCACCAGAATGGTAATGATGATGTCGAGAACCCATGGATTTCCGGTGATTTTGGGAGGACAGGGGTTGATGTTGGTGGGAGATGCGAGGTCGTTGCAGTAGTTGGTATCGACGTATGTCCCACCGGCTACGAAGATGGTGCCAATTTGAGCTACAAAGAGACCAAACTCGGAAGCTCCGATCGGGGGACTGACAAGTTCTGTGGCAGAGATGCCCCCGCTTGTGAGCTGCCTGACTGGGTCATGGGTGATGACCTGTTGGTAGAAGGCACCCATCATGAGCATGAAACCTCGCCCTACGATCAGAGGGGCATGGTTTCCAGTGAGGGACTCTGTGATCTTCCAATATGGCCATGACATGAGGGCTGGGGCGCCTGTATCTGGGCTTGGTGATGATGTTGCTGTGGTTTCACCTGGACCAACGGTTGCTGAGCCGGTCGCTGTTTGACCTGTTTGGGCTATCGGTGTGGGTTCTTCAGTTGAAGCCCCAGAAGATTTCTGAGCAGAGGAGAAAGATGAAAAATGAGTTGTGTCGGGGCTAGACAGCGTGGAGGACAAAATCCTGGATGGATTGGTCTCAGAAGATGATACGACGGACGAGATTGACCCCGTGACAATTGTCGATTCTTGGGAAGAAGTTGACTTGGCAGCTTCCTCAGTCTCCGTATTTGTTGTCAGAATTGACGTCACCGAACTCGAGCTAGAACCAGTCACAGTCAATGCTGTGGAATCGGGCTCCGGTTGAGACGATACTTGGGCAATAACAAATGGGTCCGAGTTTGTCTCTGTCGCTGCTTCAGTCCCCCAAAACGTTGCTGTGTTTGTAGGATCCGTGGTCTGCACATTCCGCGTCGAAGTTCCACCTGAAGCTAAAGAGATTAAGCTGGTCGACTCCGTGTTTGTCGTCTCGGTCTGGAGGCTAGTGCTTACTCCGGGAATCCGCACATTTGTTAAGGTCGTTGAGCCTGGATTGGATTCGGCATTTGAAGACACAACCGATGACGGAGTCAATAAGGTATTTGTCGAAATCGTTGGTGAGACCGTTGATGGAGTCTCTGGCGTCGTAGTAGGAGTCGTTATCGGAGTGGTTGTGACTGACATTGCAGAGGGTATTGTTGTCAAAGTATTGGTCACAGAAGTCGATGGAATAACCGCTGTGGTGGCTGCTGAGAAGGCTGTTGGACTAGTATTTGGAGTAATAGTTGAGGTAGTTGTTGGAGCAGTTGTTGGAGCAGTTGTTGGAGCAGTTGTTGGAGCAGTTGTTGGAGCAGTTATTGGAGCAGTTGTTGGAGCAGTTGTTGGAGCAGTTGTTGGAGTGGTGATAAGAGGGTTTCTTGAGGTGGATATAGAGATAGCTGTTGGGATGGATGCAAAGGTGGCTGTTGAGGTAGTCAAAGGCGGAATTATAACAGTAGTTGGAGACTCTATCTCAGAGGTTGGTAGTGTCTCGGGAAGATCTGTAGTACTGACTTCGGCGGACGTTGACTGCTCTGATGAAGAGGTGGATGTAGTTTCCTCCGTACCCGTGGTGGAGGTACTCAAGTTAATAGAAGTGAATGATGGCGAGATGGTAATTGTTGTTGCATTTCCCGAAGTGGTTGAAGTCTGCAAGCTTGTGGAAGGAGTGGTAGTAGTTGTGGAGGTGGAAATGCATTCTTCCAAAGTTGAAAAAGACGTCATACAGTCAATCCTGTCAGCCCTTCTCAGACCCCTTGCAAGAATAATCGGTATGGTTGTACAGGTTACCGAAGTTGCCATGCATGTATCGACAATGGGTGGTGCAGTGACGGTTGACGTAACTATCGGCGTGGTGGTTGTCACAGTTTCGGTCGAGGTGGAAGGGCAATTCGAAAGTGTCAAGGTAAACGTGAGGCATTTACCCTCGATGCGGTCCTGACAGTCCATCCATGTCGTAGCGCAGGGATCAACAACGGTTGGCATAGTGGATATCTCTTCCACTATTGTTGTTGTTGTCGTTGTCGATGTTGATATTGTGGACGAGAAGACTGTTGAGCTGGTCGAGATCGTCATCGATGTGGGCGGCCGTGTTGTTGGAGGCGTTATTGTCGAGGTCTCTGTAGGGGTCTCTGTTGGGGTTGTCGTTACAGTTGTTGTTGGCCTGGTGGATGTGGTGAAAGGCACGTATCTAGTCGTGCAGTCAACCTCCTCGCCGCGCTTGAGCTTATCTGGGATAACATAGGTAGTACAATCTACCACAGGAGAGCCGGATGGAAGTCTAAAAGTAAATATTCTCGTCGGCCTCAGAGTGAAGAGCGGCCCCTTTGTTGTCAAAGTTACGGTCGGTGTCCGAGTAATTGTGAAATAGCTTGTCGAGCAGTATGTGTGCCAATATCCCTGTCGTTTGACTTGACGCGCTGGAACCATGACTGTTGTGCAGTCTACAGTGCTTGAAATGATCGGGAAGTCTCCGGGCAGTATTGGCGGTCCAGCCGTGAAGACTGGCGCTAGGGTAAACAAGTTTCTCTGGCGTTCAATTATTGTTGCTCCCTCCGCTCCCCCTCCTCGCGCTTGCAGTGTGGATGAGCTGGCATAGCTTGGCTTTGAACCGTCCGGGAGAGTCTTTCTCAGATAGATGACAACGCCAACAAGCCCCAATGTAATCACCAAAGTTGTAGCCATTCCAAAAACTCTCGACAAGAAGGGCCTAGATGTTGGATTCCCATTTTCTGGGGTATCCTGTTAGCAAGTGCTGTGTATCTTGGAGCCTACCGCAGAACATACTGGAGAGTTTGATATTTCTGCTCTTCTTTTTCTTCAAAGGTCGATCTTCTGAGAGGGACGCCATTGTTCCAGTTCATGACAAGACAACACATGAGCAGGTTGCAACAAACTAATGAGTGAAGAAAAGAAAAGGAAAACGGACGTGAAGGGTAAAGGTTGAAAAGGAATCGACTCAGACTCCCATTGTTGACCAACTGCGTCGCCATGATAAACTTTTGGCAAATAGACAGACTTTAAGGATGCCTGGTACAGAGCGGAAGAACCCGTCGCTGGAAAAGGACGCCGTCGATGGCAGTGCTGTGGTTTACCTTTGCATGCCTACCAGCAGGGAGCGCATCTCTCTCGGGATAAGAACGTGGATGCATGCGGCTGAAGGTACCCCGAAGAAACCCTGACCATCCAGAGGTCTAGAACGCGCTTCCCAAGAACCAGACGTGCAGCACTCACTTGACCTTGCGTTACCTGAACGGCCAATTGTCTTGCGTACCTGACTGTCCAGGTTTCCCACATCGACAATTCCAGGGCTTGGAGGTGAAGTGGTGGTACACTGCCACCCCGTTGGGAAAGCGCTGCGAGGCGCCTGATTGAAGCAAAGAACGAGCTGTCCTTTCAGCCCTATAAAAGAGCGGTTTGTGATTGGAGAGTAATAAAACTTACAGCAGAGAGGCCCCCTTCTTGTGATTACTGCATTTACTCTCGGATAAAAAGGGCGGTGACAGTTATCTCTTTGGAATGATGGGTTTCCAAAGATAGTCGATTACCCTAACTACCATGTAGCTATAACATAACACTACCTAATTAAGCCCTTGAAAATGATTGATGGGGCTTTCAAAATACCTTAGTTTATAGGCCCTTGGAGACAGTTGGTAGACGTTCAAAGATAGCGGATAGACGCTGAATGATAGTTGATGTATGTTTTGAAGATATGGTAGATGGGAGACGTTTTAAACATATTAACTTTTAAACGTGGGGAACATGGCGCGTTGTATAAAAAAAAATGGGGTTGGATATCCTTATCTAGCTTTGCTCCCTATTACTGATCTTTTATGCCTTTCGGCATTTTTTTTGTCAAGACTCCGTGGGTAAGCAGACAGTGACTGGTTTCAATCATGGACCGCAGCGACACAGCTTCAGCTCCAGCTTCAACAGCATGCCACCATGAACAAGCTGCTACAAAACCCAATGACTGCTATTGTGGTTCCAATTTCCTCGCTACCATTGTGCCCCATTCAAAATACACCTGGATAGCCCCCTCGATGCTTTGCACAAGTCCGAAAAAGACAGTTGTCACAAACACCAAGATAGCAACCCAGAAAGTATGCCATTGGACCAAGTTCCTCCGGTTATTCCACCATCTCTTCATTCCTCTTGGACTTGAGTCATCGTAGACCTACTTCAAAACCACCAGTCTGTCATGCCAGAATGAAAAACGTTCGTTTTTATGCGCACGTAGACTGCCACAGGTTTCCAAACACAGGAGTCTGGTTGGTGACGCCCAATCTGCTCATGTGTCCAGGCACATGACTTTTTGTTGGTTCTGCGGGAGTGTAAGGACCAAGGTCCGCAAGGTTCATCAACAAACCCGTTTGGGAAGAGTCGATTGTCACAACTGGAAGATAGCAATAGGTAGGTAAAGTAGTCACAATAGGACTCAAAATATACCATGATTCTTTCGGCCTTATATTGGATATACGGTTGCCAGAGTTTGCCCTTGATGAATCGCTTGATTTCAAAGGGAACGAGGTACTACGCAAGTGGTATGTCCATTTTTCGATGGCAATGAGAAGCTTAAAGAAAACAATCAGCGTTTAGGATTTTACATGTAGTACACCGACTTACAGCATCCGCCCACATCAGTAAATGGGGTGCGTTATCAATTATGTAGGTAGTTGGCATCCGAGGCAGCTATCTGCTTCACCGAAAAGTATTGAGAGCTGTGGCAACATTTTAAAAATTTCCTATCCTATCATTTTGACAACAGATTCTTAAAGGAGGCTCGTAGGGTCTTCAATCGTATGATAACTACAGTTCCAGTTTTTCAGGGATTCAAGCGGTGATCGTACTCGTTTTTTCCCGCCCGGCTCCGTGCTGTATTCCTACCTAGGTACCTTCTCTATCTTCTTCATGGTTCATCCATAGACCCGGTATCCTTTGGCACCAGACAGCAGTATGAGAAGGTAAAGTCCAAAAGGCTGCCTACTTGTGCGTCCAATCTGTAAAGATTCAATCAGGAAGCTACCAGGGTATTTATATCGCGGTTAACGCTGATCAACTGATTTGGCGGTACCAAAGGTTGTCGCGGCTCAGACACCTAAAACGGCGGTATTTTTCCAGCAGCAGTACTCATAACGATTGCCAATAGTATGGGCAGCTGCACCAACGTGATAGCATCTCTAGAGCCAGAGTACTCGTGTTATTCGCAGTCCCAGGAGTGAAAGGAACTATGGTGCCACACCCCGGAATGTAGCGTCTTTGAAATCCTCAAGAATTGAATTCTGAGCGCGAGAGCTCGTTTTCAAGCCCAAACCGTTGTCTTGTTTGGCCCCTATATAGAGGGATACAAACCGGGAATCTGGTGATTAGGGTGTCAAAATGTCAACCTCCACCGAACTACGAAATCGATCAGTAGGAAGTAGGTACTGTATCGAATGATCTAGGCGTGCAACGTAACATAGGTAGCAAGTTGCAGGCACTTTCACAGCATCACATGCACTTCCATCTTATACCCGAATTTGGATGTCTCATCTTTGACGGTCGGCAGACAGGAGTCGGAGAAGTTCAAGCAGCTTCTCTGTCCCGGGCTGTAGGAAGGGTTCTGTAAACAAGTCTGAAGTCATTGGAGACTTCTGCTTGAGATGGAAGGAGCTCCCGATTTCTATAAAAGAGGCCTCTACGACCACGATCTTGAACCTTCCCCAGACCATCACCCTATAAGAACCCCCAACACCTTTGAACTCGGCTCTCGACAGTCCAGATTCATCGTCACCAGAAAAACAAGTTTGTAGGTTCTGCCTAGCTTACCTCCTCTTTGCCGGCACTGAAAAATCTCTGTTTATATCTCGCCTGATCTCCTCTTTCTGGCCCTCCACTAACCACTCTCACTTCAACAGTCTTCAAGATGATCATCCCCCGTTCCCCCGCTCTCACAGCCCTTTTGCCGCACCTACAACACCCATCTCTGCCGTCGCAGCTGACTCCACCCTAGAGAACAGAGTCTGGCTCAGCAACGTGGACGTCCGGGAAGCCTGACAGCAGCAGTACGGCGACGGCGCCCAGGCCCGCGTGGGGTGGGGGGAGGCATGCAACACTTGGCCGTGTGTTTTCAGAGAAAATTACTTCGTCAACATGGACCAGTACTGCGTCAGGAGGTTCCCGACAGGGTCAATGTGTGCGCCTCGTGCCACAGGAGGGCGTATGATTGGCAGTGTCATGATCGGACTTGGGGGGAGAATGCGGGCCGGAAAAGCTACCTTGTGTCGCTCTTTGCTGTATCACGGTCTTGAAAGGAAGCTTCGTTGGAGCCACCCAGATGTCCTTCACCCCATGTATTTCATCCGCCTTTATGGACCTCTTTTCTTCTTGGACAGACCTTGAAAGATACCTAGTAAACGTTCCATGTTCACATCAACCTAAACAAGCTTGGTCTTCTTCCCAGGCTCCAGCCACAAAACCTCCTTGTCCAACCCCTCGGCCTTGAACGACTGCGCCAAATCTTCCCGCTGCTCCTTGAAGTGATCCCAACTCTCAAAGTGCATGGGGACCAGCACGTCAGCTCCCAGCTCTCGGAACAGCTTTACTGCCTGCGCGCCGTCCATGGTGATTACAAGGGGGCCCGTGGGGAGAGGGGCTGTTGCCTTGCCTAGGTTGAGCAAGGCGACGGAGATGTCTGGAGGGTTGTTAGATATTGGTTGGTTTATTGGTGATGAAAGAAGAAACGGCTGTTGTGGTAATGTGGTAATGTGGTGATGTGAAGGAGGGGAAGGAACGTGAAACATACGGTACTTCTCCTTCATCTTTGCCAGCTCAGGGATGTAAATTGTGTCCCCAGAGAAGAATATCGCGTTTGGCTTGCCATCAGTCTTTCCAAACGATTCCGTTGTCAGGATGAAGCCAGTGACCTCACCACCAGGAAGGTGGACGCAAGGGGTTCCAGTAACCTCAAAAGTCTGTCCCTGGAGCTTGATAGAAACAGTCTCCCTGATTATTCGATATCAGCTTCTGCAGCTATCTCTGAGAGGAAAAACAAAACCAACCAAGGCTGCAAAGCTTTGACACCAGGCCGAGGAGCAAGGTTCTTTGCTCCGTCAGGGGTGGTGAGCACGATGCGGCCTTCGAGAAGACGGCGGCCAGGCTCGTCAAGATTGTCGACATGGTCCTCGTGGCTCAGGAGAACAGCATCGATAGGAGGGAGATTGGCAAGGCCTAGAGCCGGTTCAATGGATGCCTTGAGGACAAGGAGACCCATATCGAATTCAAATGGGGCATGAGAGAAGAAGGGGTCGGTGATGAGTGTGACAGGGTTGCTATCGTCCCCAAGATGAATGAGGGCAGTCGCAGTGCCGATGTGGGTGAGGCTCAGAGGGGCCGAGAGTTTGATCGAGGAGGTCATGATTTGAGAGGTTCACAAGTGTAAGTCAAATGCAGAGGTTCAGGAGTGACAGGCGCTGGGAGATTGAAGGGACGGAATGGTTTGTCGAGATAAATTCTGGAGAAATTTCATTGTCTTATATACACGAGTTCCCTATGACGGAGAGCAACGCTCTCCATTCGAACCCCCCAGATCTCTGCGGTTCATCGCAAGGGCCTGATGTCGATGCACTCAGGATAAGCTTTACAGGGGGGGTTGCTAACCCCCGCTTTGTGATCCATGCGCCGGTCTTGGCGATTAATGACTCCCGATTTGACTTAGCGCAGGAGAGATGGCAACGACAAACATCAATCCCACGGGGAAATGCGAGAGTTGTACAAATCCAGATCATGACGCCGAGGGGTATACCCAGACTTGGTGAGTTGGAGTACATAAAGTATGGAGCCCCGCGACCCTCACATCTGATGTTGCTATTCCCTTCCTGGAAACATAACCCGCCAAGCCTTGAACATCACTTGCTGTGTCAGCACCCAGGATGAAGATTCGACAGAGGACGACATGTCAAATCTGCAGGCAGAAGAAGATCAGTGTACGGGAATCCGATTGTACCTACCTTCCACATTGCTGACGAGGCGCGTTTAGTGTGACGGGAGAAAGCCTTCATGTGGCCAATGTCTCCTCCGCAACATCACCTGCCCCGGATATCCACCGGATTGGATATTCATCTCTCAGTTCGCTCCATCTAACATTCAGACAAAGCCGATACTTGCTAGAGTGTCTGGTCACCCTGGCGTAACCAAGCATCCCCCCTCTCAGCTTCCAGGCATACTCTTGAACCGGAAAACGCATGAGCCGAATGGGAGTCTCAGGTCGCTTTACCACGAAGACCTACCGCTTGACAAGCTGATAGAAATCATCATCCAGGGATATGTTCCAGGTACTGATGTTGCGGCGATTCAAAGAGGCGTCAGTGCGTCTACTCCTCGAATATGCGGTACGTATAGCTTGAGGCTTCAAAAGTCAAGGGGCTCGATTTCCCCCTTCAAAGTGTCTGCTCTCAGGCGTCATGGAAAGACAAGGGCTAATTGACTCGTAAAGGGGCGTGGGCAGAACTACTACCAGATCTCGTCAAAGCTGGTAACAACACAGCTTTGAATGCCGCCATCAAAGCCTTTGCTTTCTCCATACTCGTGTGCGAGACGCAACGCAAGATCCCCATGGCGACGGCGCTTGAAGCATATAGCGTAGCGTTACGATCCGTCAACGACTCGCTCAAGATCCCCAACAAGTCGTCGTTGGTTCAGCTAATGGCTGCTGTAATGTGCTTGCTCTTTGCTGAGCTTGTGTTGCCAACAAGCCTTGAAAGCTGGACCGCTCATTTAGAGGGACTTGGGGAGTTGATGCAGACGCGGGAGCCACAGTTTTACGCATCAGGCATCGCCCACAGGCTATTTGTCGGGGCAAGACCGGCATTGGTAAGCATCAGAGATCTTCCGTCTTGTTCGATGTGTGTCTCGGTCGATGTGTAGCTGACCGATGTCGATGTTGTTAAGATTGTACTGAAGATCCAGTCGAGAAAGGCATCTTTCCTTGCCTCAAAAGAGTGGCAAACAGCTCCTTTCCAAGAGATCATTCCTTCGCCAATGCAAGCATTGATGAACGAAGCAACTGTTATTCCGGGCATCATCGAAAGAATGAGCCAGGAGGCTGGAATCACGACTGCTGACAGGCTATTGACGGAGCTCGAAGCATTGCTTGACCGACTTGCGCTGTGGGAAACAAGCTTCCAGGCCACTCCCGAGGCCCCTCGTTTCTGGTATGATGGAGACTGCATCTGGTTTGACAGCCTCACAACAGCTAACGGCCTGACGCATTGCTGGGCATTCAATGTGATTTGCTTGACATGTGTCGGGAAGATTGTGGGCTTATTTCCAGACCTGCGTCCCTTTGCTCATATATCGCGAGGGATGATCTCTCAAGAAACCAGGCGGATGTCGATGCTCATATGCCGGAGCACCAAGTATTTGATGCAAGACAAGATGAAGCTCTTTGGACCAACATCTATTGTCCTCCCCCTCCAAACAGCGTATGACACCCTGAAGGCTGGAGGCGCCGAAACGGAGAGGGATTTCGCTTGCTGCAAAGAGATACTTGAGTCAGCTCTTGGAGAAAAGCACTTTTTATCTCTCTTTTTCAAAGGAGACGTGTAACAGAATACGGAGCAGAGGGTTATGACAGTAATTGAACCATGTACTTTCGCGAGACAATTGGGGATGGTTGGTGACTTCATCAGATGGATCGGGAAATATTGCCGGCTTCCTATTGGCTGAATGTCACATCAGCCTCAACTACCCTTGTCGCACCAGCCACAGCTCGCCCCGTGCGGCTAGCAACTTGGGCGGCAGACCCACTCTGGCAAGGCAACAAGAGCTACGAATAAGCTCCCAGAGTGGCACACGCATCGCAACTGGAGCTGGAAAGCCGCTATTCAACCCCAGCCTGACAACCACGATTCCTTCAACAACGTCCTTTCTTTCACCGAAAGATCCAAATCGCAAACACCGCTGCGACTTTAAACATCAAGCCACAAGATCCAGCCCTTCACAACCATCGAAACAGCTACCATATCTACGCCGCCATCATGTCGGACCAGGAGCGCGAGCATGCTCTCGCCAGCTTCAAGAAGAAGTTGATTGAGTCGCGAGAGTGGGAAACCAAGCTCAAGAACCTCCGGCTCGAAATCAAGGGTCTTCAGAAGGACTTTGACAACACAGAGGATCACATCAAGGCGTTACAAAGTGTCGGGCAGATTATTGGCGAGGTACTGAAGCAGCTTGACGAGGAGAGGTGTATGTTTTTCGTCCTCCGGTCCATTTCCCTCTGCTCATGGTTATTTGACTTCCCGCAACCACACCGCTAACATTCCAACCTCTTGCAGTCATTGTTAAGGCCTCGTCAGGTCCTCGTTACGTCGTCGGTTGCCGCTCCAAGGTCGACAAAGCGAAGCTCAAGCAAGGAACCCGTGTGGCGCTTGATATGACGACACTCACCATCATGCGCATGCTTCCCCGCGAGGTTGACCCCCTCGTCTACAACATGTCTTTGGAAGATCCGGGCCAGGTCAGCTTCGGCGGAATTGGTGGTCTCAACGACCAGATTCGCGAGCTCAGAGAAGTCATTGAGCTTCCGCTCAAGAACCCAGAGTTGTTCCTGCGAGTAGGTATCAAGCCACCCAAAGGCGTGCTTCTGTACGGTCCACCAGGTACCGGCAAGACCTTACTTGCCCGAGCAGTTGCTAGTAGTCTGGAGACGAATTTTCTAAAGGGTAGGTGATCGGCATGCTCCATTTTGGACGACAAGTTTACTAACACGCAATCACCTCCACAGTCGTTGCATCAGCTATCGTCGACAAATACATTGGCGAGTCTGCCAGGTTGATCCGCGAAATGTTCGGATACGCAAAGGAGCACGAACCCTGCATTATCTTCATGGACGAAATCGACGCCATCGGTGGCCGCCGGTTCAGCGAAGGTACTAGTGCCGATCGTGAAATCCAGCGGACGTTGATGGAGCTGCTCAACCAGCTCGACGGTTTCGACTATCTCGGGAAAACCAAGATCATCATGGCCACGAACCGACCTGACACACTCGACCCTGCGCTGCTACGTGCCGGGCGTCTAGACCGCAAGATTGAGATTCCCCTCCCCAATGAGGTTGGACGTCTGGAGATTCTCAAGATTCACGCCGCGGGCGTGGCCAAGGAAGGGGAGATTGACTTTGAGAGCGTGGTGAAGATGAGCGATGGGCTGAACGGTGCCGATTTGCGAAACGTGGTTACCGAGGCGTAAGTCTACCAACAGGAACAAACACTGAAAGACTACCATGCTGACCTTCTCTTCCTAGCGGCCTCTTCGCCATCAAGGCCGACAGAGATGCGATTAATCAGGATGACTTCAACAAGGCAGTTCGCAAGGTGGCTGAGTCGAAGAAGCTGGAGGGCAAGCTTGAGTACCAGAAGTTGTAGAGACGGTTTGGTGTTGGTGATGAGCGAAAGGGGGTTAGATAATGACGAATCACATTACAGGAAGACGCGGATAGAGCGCATGAATTCATGCCAAGCGTTTTGAGCACACTGAAACTACTTTTACTGTAATACTATGCACCGGTAGCAAAGATATTATGATGACGATGTATTTGGAATTGTTTCCAGTGACCAATCACATCTTGTGTTTACTCTTGTTGGTTGTTGGTGCCCTTCGCGCTCCTCGTGTCCTGGATGGAAGCCTATGAGAAGCCTTGATGCAGGTATGGCATATAACACCTTCAGAGAAAGCAACGAAGACGCCTTTGGAGATAACAGTATGCAGAGTCTGGCGCGTTGGAAGTCCGATTCATCAAAAGAGCATGCCGTATAAGGCTGATAGGGCTGAAGGATTTCGCATTCATTGGATCCGGTCGGTTCACCTCGGTCTCAGAGAGCAGACAGTTGCTCGCATCATTCTTTCTGCAGGAAGCGCTCTTGTTGACATGCATTTGCATGGGAAGGATTCTGAACACAAGGTCTTGACAGGACAGGAGGTGTGTTGGTTGACGGTCAATGGAAGGACATCGAAAGGACCAACGGACCACATTGATGTCAAGACATCTTTTTTGGTCGGTGACGCTGTCTCCTATTTTCCATCAGCATTGTTCTCAACACCCAACGCATTCGGTTGTCCCGTGCTCCGTATGTTCGGAAGGAATTCCGAGGCAAGTGTCCGAGCCGATGCGACAAGGCATCCGACTGCTCATCATCATCATCATATCACTGACAGTGGCCCGTGACGATATCGCATAAATAAACATAGAAAAAGGGGGCAATTGTTTCCTCGTATTGCGTATGGGCGGCCCGATTGCATCGCAGCACTTTTTTGCACCTGGTTCCCTCTCTTCTCTCTTCCCCCCTCCACCCCCACCAAGCCGTTTGTCGTTACGATACCGTCCACAGGGGACAAGATGATCGTGTCCGGCAGTTGGGAGGTTTAAGCCCCACGCCAGGGACCCAGCAAGATTAGGTATTTCTAAGAATAGAAATCGCAAAACCCAGGGGGGGGGGGCGCCTGTGGGAGAGAGAAGAGACCCATCCCTTTGTTCCAACAAACCAGGGTGTGAGAACCAGTTCACAGCCTCAAAAAGCGGGCTACGCGATCTCACCTCTTTTGGCCCCCCTTTTTTTGATGCGGTTTCTGCTTGTTTTGATTGATGATAGTCATTCCATTCCCGGTAATCAGTGCCGGACCTGGGAGGCGATCATCTTGGAAGCTTCTTGGTTGGAAGGGTTGCATTCAGAACCATTCTCTGGTCTTTCTAGGCGGTTCCTGGCCTAGCGTAGCCGGATGCCATGTCCATGGGCAATTGGCGGAGAACCTGGAAACAGACGTCATGTTCACAGGCACAGCGATAGGGCAGATGAACGAGAGGGTTTGGTATGACAACACCCAACTGCTGTGCACAGGGACGCAGCTAGAGAATTGGGGGACCGCTAGAGCCACGAGATTGTATGTTGTGTTATATTTCTGCCTCGAAGCACCAGAGGTTATATCCACTCGTCCACGGGGGAACAGCTTGGCCCGTCGTGATACGAAGATGCTCCACTGTTGCCATTGAGGGACCCTGGAGCAAATTGTATACCGATCCGAGTGGCTGCCCCTTCCGGATTGTCGGCGCTGGGCACGAAGAACAGACGATACGTGTATTGCTGGGCAGAGGGTCGGAGTGTCTCCTGTCGGAACTGTATTGACACATCGTTGCTCTATTTGAGGGGCCCGAAGCCGTTATGTCAGGATTCGGGTGGCGGTGAGACGACAAGCTCAAGCAGCAGCGTTCTTGGCGCCGAAAAGCGAGCGTACAACGATGGCAGGTTGCCGAGAAACAACAAGTTGAGAGGGTCGACTGCCGAGACAAGACCAGTCGACTCGCAAAAGGGCGTTAAGAGCAACCGCCTCGATCTGACGGGACGAGCTTACTGCTGAGGCTAGATAGCACCAAAAGCCAAAGTGTTGGACCGACAAGCGGCAAGCTGACTAGCAAGCGGTGCTGTGATGATCGGAGTTGAAGATGAGCGATGAGCTGACAAGAGTATGCAGCCCGCTGGCGGCTCCTCGTCTTCTCCAATGGGAAGGCTGTTGCTTTCCTTCCTGTCCAACTCTGAGACCGTCTCGGAGAACAGTTGCATTGGAATGATGTCGTTGCTTTTGGTCACCCCTTCCTCTTGTAAAAGTTGAGGCACCCGTGAGACATCCAGAACTTAGTCCAAGTGTTGTGAAAGATTACGAGCGACACAAACAAACGCCTGGTTTGTTTTGATATCAGACGGCGAGGAGCAGAGCAGGCAGTTGGGGGATGGGGGGGGGGAGGGGGGGGGTGCGCGGGGAATGAGGCCTTGTGGTCAGGACTCAGGGTGCCGCCGAGACGCCTCCGTCGGTGGGAGCTCTTGGATCCCCTGTTGACAGCGGCGCTGTCAGCGAACAAGAAACCTGAAGTGCAACACATAGTGCCTCTTTCTGCAGTGTGTCGATCGGGATTTCAGGGCGGGCGAATTGGATAAAGCGAGGGTGTTAGGAAGGGCCGGGTAACTGCGCTTCCAAGTGGTATTCCATTATTCCAAAGAAAGCAAAACAGGTGAACACGACGGGCTAAGGTCAAACGAGAGGTGGGCAGTGACGACGGTGGTCAATGGCAGATGCTGCGCCCAGCACAACCCCTGTTCCCAGTTGACTCCGGCCGCTAGCTGCCCCACTCCAAACACCCTGCAGCATTCCTCGCGCCAGTTCGGTGCCAGAGGGCCAGCCATAAAGTCAAGCTCCCCAGAGGCTGCAGATACAGGTGGCCTTCCTGACTCCATTCCCCTTCCCATCATCATCTCGACTCACCTGTTCTTGCTTTTAGCTTTGGAGGCTTGTGAAAGCACCATCCCGTGATACCCACTCGCTCACCCCGCGCATTCTCATCTTCGCAATTTCCGGTTTTTACTTTCGATCCCCTCGTTTTGCTGGCAGTCGGTGACAATGTGGTACGCAGCCCCCTTCCCGAAGCCAGCCCCGCCTCTACCTTACCATACACTGACTCCGGACTCGCAGTGGCATTTTCGGTTACGTGAATTACTTGGTGGAAAAGGACAGGAAGTTTATCATTGACACACTCATCAACGGTATGTGTCTGGTCATTCGTTTGGTTGGGCGGGAATACGACGCCGCTGCTTCCCCCACCTCGGCGTTTCACCCAGAAACAGCAACGAGGCACAACAAACAGGATTCAACGGATCCGTCAGAGAGTGGGCTGTGGCTGATCTAGACTTGTTGCGCCAATGCAGGACTTTCCCGTCTCGAGTACAGAGGGTACGACTCGGCCGGTTTTGCCGTCGATGGCGACAAGAAGAAGGAAGTCCTTGCCTTCAAGGAGGTAGGCAAGGTCGCCAAGCTGAGGCAGCTTGTTGATGAGAGCAAGCCCGACCTCTCCAAGGTCTTCGACTCCCACGTCGGTATCGCACACACTCGCTGGGCCACCCACGGTCCCCCCTCCCGTCTCAACTGCCACCCCCACAGGTACGTCCATTGCAACCCCTCCGCTTTGACTTGACCCCGGCCTGACCATTTGATCGTCTTCAGGTCCGACCCCACATGGGAGTTTTCCATCGTCCACAACGGCATCATCACCAACTACAAGGAGCTCAAGACTCTCCTTGAGGCCAAGGGTTTCAGGTTTGAGACCGAGACGGACACAGAATGCATTGCGAAGCTCGCAAAGTATCTCTACGACCAGAACAGGGGCATTGGGTTCACCGATCTCGCCAAGGCCGTTATTAGCGAGCTGGAGGGCGCCTACGGTTTGCTCATCAAGAGCGTGCACTATCCCCATGAGGTGATTGCCGCTCGCAAGGGTTCTCCCTTGGTTGTTGGTGTCAAGACGCAGAAGCGCATGAAGGTCGACTTCGTCGATGTCGAGTACTCGGATGACAACACCCCCCTCTCCGCCGAAGCCGCCTCCCAGAATGTTGCGCTCAAGAAGTCGTCTGTCGCCGGTGGCCTCCTCTCACCTAACGGCCTGCTTGGAGCCCCCGACAAGTCGCTCCTTCACCGATCGCAGTCCCGCGCCTTCATGACCGATGATGGCCTCCCAATGCCCACCGAGTTCTTCTTGTCGTCGGATCCATCGGCCATTGTTGAGCACACCAAGAAGGTGATGTACCTCGAGGACGATGACATCGCCCACATCCACGAGGGTTCTCTCCACATCCATCGCCTCAAGAAGGCCGATGGAAGCAGCAATGTCCGTACCATCCAGACCCTTGAGCTCGAGCTCCAGGAGATCATGAAGGGCAAGTTCGACCACTTCATGCAAAAGGAAATTTTCGAGCAGCCCGAGTCGGTTGTCAACACCATGCGTGGTCGTCTTGACATCGGCAACCAGACAGTAACACTCGGTGGTCTGAGGAGCTACATCGCCACCATTCGCCGGTCCCGTCGCATTATCTTCATTGCTTGCGGTACTTCCTACCACAGCTGCATGGCTGTCAGGGGTGTTTTTGAGGAGCTTACCGAAATTCCTATTGCCGTTGAGCTTGCCTCCGACTTCCTGGATCGCCAGGCGCCAGTATTCAGAGATGACACCTGCGTCTTTGTGTCCCAGTCTGGTGAAACAGCCGACTCGCTGATGGCTCTCAGATACTGCCTCGACCGCGGTGCCCTGACTGTCGGTATCGTCAATGTTGTTGGCTCCAGCATTTCCCTCCTCACCCACTGCGGTGTGCACGTCAACGCCGGCCCCGAAATCGGTGTTGCGTCCACCAAGGCCTACACCTCGCAATTCATTGCCATGATCATGTTCGCTCTCTCATTGGGCGAGGACCGCGCTTCCAAGCAGAAGAGAAGAGAGGAGATTATGGAGGGTCTCTCTAAGATCAGTGACCAGATCAAGTCCGTCCTCTCTCAAGACCAAAAGATCAAGGCTCTCTGCGAGAGCACCTTCAGAAACCAGAAGAGCTTGCTCCTGCTCGGTCGTGGCAGCCAATACAGCACAGCGCTGGAAGGTGCCCTCAAGATCAAGGAAATCAGCTACTTGCACTGCGAGGCCGTCATGAGCGGTGAGCTCAAGCACGGTGTGCTCGCCCTTGTGGACGAGAACTTGCCCATCATCATGATCCTCACACGTGATGATCTCTTCAAGAAGAGCTTGAACGCCTACCAACAAGGTTTGCAATCCCGCTTTCATGACCTATTCACGTTTCTCATGCTGACGTCACATTTCCAGTTACTGCTCGTGGAGGCAAGCCCATTGTTATCTGCAACGAAGGCGACGAGGAGTTCAGCGAGAACCAGGCCGAGAAGATCGAGGTCCCCAAGACGGTTGATGTTCTCCAGGGTATCCTCAATGTCATCCCATTGCAGCTGATTGCCTACTGGCTCGCTGTTCTCGAGGGTCTCAACGTTGACTTCCCTCGTAACCTGGCTAAGTCGGTTACTGTCGAGTAGAGTGTTGGCAGCAGCCGGCACTGGGGGTGGAGTTGTATGTGTGTAAGAATACGGATGCTACCGTCTGTTAATTTCCCAAGCCAACTGGCATTGGGCAGAAAGGGGGGGTACCCAAAAAAAGGATATCAGGTGTGGGTGGTACACCGATGCTTTTCAAAGACTTGTCGTCTGCACTGGTTTTGGCGTGCCAAAGAAAGCGTATTTTTGTGTTATTTTCGCCCCATGTCGATTTTTTGTTAGGGATTTACAAGATAGTGGTATACATATCTAGGAAAGCGAGTCGAAATAAAGAGACATGAACAGCAAATTGGAGAGCAAATCTGAACATTTCTCGTGATGCAAGGTTAGTCGTAACTTGAACCGGTGAGCCATGCTGGCACAAGCTACTTTTTGCTCAGAATCATTCATTCGTTTGCACATGCTTGCTGATAGTACAAGGCGAAGACTTGCCCATCCATTTCTAAGAACCCATGCTCCCATCATTGCTACAGCCCAAGCCCAAGCCTTAGACAGTTTGAGTACCATACCCCTTGATCCGCTCAGCAAACGCCCAACTCTGCTTCTCGAGCTGCTCATCCTCCTTGAGCTCAATCCCATCCTTGTTCACCACCGCAATGGAATACCGATCCAGCGACCTAGCATCACGGTAGAAAAGCACCTTCATGCACTCCTTGACCACCTCCACCGCCTGCTCCCTCGTAAGCTTGGCAGCGTCCTCCTCTGTGCCAGCGTACTTGCGCATAATGGGCTGAGCCAACGCCGCGCCAAACCCGGTAGCCAACGACGGGGAAGTGAAAGATGTTCCCCTCAAGTCAACAGAAGCGAGGAAGGGTTTCGAGTCCGAGTCGAGCCCGGCAACGAGGATCTGGTTCCAGAGGGGGTCGAACGAGTTGCGGCGTTGGTACATGAGCTTTTGGAGGTACTTGAAGAGGTTGGCTGCGTTGAGGTGGCCGGGTTTGGAAGAGGAGGATTCTTCGTCGTCTTGGTCGTCGAGGGTTGGTTCCACCTCGTAGGATTCGTCGGTGGCTAGCTCTTTGAGGTGGCGGTCGAGGAACTGCATGTCGGAAACGTCGCCGCCGAAGCCGATGACGGTTGTGTCGAGGAAGGTGCGGAGGCGCTTGACGTCGGTGAAGCGGGCGAGAGAGCCGTAGGAGGCTGGTTTGGGGAGGGAATGTTAGTTGGGCGGTTGCTGGGGTGGGCTGAGGAGGCGAAACATACCCAGGTTATCGGCCGCCATAACGACGCCGTCCTTGTACTTGATTGCGATGACCGAGGTGCCTGTTACGACGGGTGATTGTGTGACGGTTCTGGGACCGCTGTTGTTGAGGTAGGAGGCATCGTAGGCGCCGTAGACATCATCTCTGGGCTTTGAGAACGGGAAGGTTAGTTGTTGCCGTGGTTGGCAGTGGTGGATGTGAGGGGACATACACGACCCCAGGCTTGCGGGCGGTGATCCATGGCTGCGGTGGGTTGTCGAGGGTAGTAACACAACAGTGGTCTGGGAAGCGGCTATGAATTCGGGTTTCGAATCGTTTCTCGAGAGCGGTGGGAGTCTGTTTCGTCGTCGGTGATTACGTTGGGTTGGTTGATACGGGGAGCTTGTTCGATGATGTTGGATTGGGGCTGGAGCTCCCTGTAGCTTCGCGTCCAAGTGCTGCCTTCCTGGCGGGTGCTGCTTGGTCAGTGCGGGCCTGCGCTGCCAAGGCAAGGGTGGGTGGCTGGCAGCCTGAGGCTGGATGGCTCAGGTTCAACTTCATCTGCCAAGGCTGCACGTGATACCCTTCTTCTCAAACATACAAGAGAACCATCAAGTTGAGCCGCAATTCCATTATTCCCAAACACGAAGACTCATATTTTCTAAACGAAATTGGCCGCATATCATCTCCAAAAAATGGGTTTGGTGGTATACGAAAGCAGTGACGAGGACGAGGAAGCCCAACCGCTCCCCGAGCCTCAGGTAAGTTTTTACACTCTCGCAACCATGCATACTTCCACTAACACGCGTTTTTGAAGGTCACAAAACCACCAGCCAAACCCATCGCACCAGAAGTAAAAGATGCGCCCCAACAAACACCCTCGTTCCCACCCAAACAACCCTCACCACCACCTCAACCCTTGCCCCAGCCATCAAAACAGTCACCACCCCTCGGCCCTGTCTTAGGCCCCGCCCTCGGCCCTTCCCTCCCATCATCGAACACCCTCCCCGAACCAGAAGACATGGAAATGACCATCCCCCTCGACCCCTTCCCCCCCCCTCGATCCCCCTACTCCACCAACCGCGCCCTAATCCAAAGCCTTACCCTCCCTCCCAATCCCGACACCTTCATCCCTCCCTCCCCGCCCCTTTCTCCAACCCTCCTCCCACAAATCAACTCCCTAACTGCCAAATTCGACAACTTCCTCAAACTCAAACGGGAGAAAAACATTCACTTCAACGAACGTATCGCGCAATCCCACGGCCTGAGAAACCCAGCAGTGATGGAGCAGCTGCTGACGTTTGCCGGGATCGGGACGAGTTTTGACGGGGATGATGGCGGAGGGAAAGGAACGGAGCAGTATGCTACCACCCTGAGTAAAGAGCTCTGGGATCCGCTGACGGGGTTTCCCGGGTGGGCGTACAAGGATGCGTTGTGGAAGACTCAGATTAAGACTAGGAAGGAGAGGGAGAGGGGGAGGGGGGAGAGGGTTGAGTTTGTGAGCGCTGGGACAGCAACGGCGGGGGGTGATAGTGGGGTGTTGCCAGATTTGAGGACGGGTCTGTCGGGGGAGGAACGGTTTGGGAGGAAGAGGAAGGGGAGGTATTGATGACGTGATGGGATGAAGGATTGTGATAGGTAGTTGTGTATGCTGAAGAGAAGCATCGGTGTGCGAGATTGAGGAATTGATATACGGGGAATGGAAATCACGATCAGGTGCCAAATACGTCCGGCATATGTAAATAGAGCCTGAGCTGCTGCTTGGCTACAGAAGTGTCATCGTAATCCTAGCCGTCAGGGCCAGTTATTCTGAACAATTCCATGAAAATTTGTGGAGTGATAAAAGTAAAAGGGTTGCGGCAATATCATTTGGGCACCCTCGGTGACTTGTGATGAAACCGGTGGCTATCAACGGTAATGTCTTCTTCCTGGCAACGAGGACCATCATCTTCCTGCCAGTGTCCCATTCCCGTCAACATCAGACGGGGTCAATGATGAAAGGGATACCATTCAGCATGAAGACTTGGTCCGGAGGTAGGCAGGTAGGTAGAGCGAGTTTACAAGGTTGGCTTCGGCTCTACTGCACACCTAGGTAATGATAACGTGAGCAGCCAGGGTGATATAAACTGATGCAAGACCATATTAGTTCTTAGATGGACAAATCTTTGATGGTCACGTAAAAGATAGGAAGCATGCGTATCTTGAAGGCCTAAAAGGCGTCATGTTGTTGGTCTGTCAGTGTCGCCCACCGACTGGCAGTGTTACAAGGACTGCCGACTTATATATAGCCAGCCCATCCAAAAGTACTGTACATACCCCGCCCCAAGACCCCTATCTTCCCATAGCTACAGTCAGACTGAGCCTCCCCTTCTCCAAGTTCAATTCATGAACTTTCATTTGGTATCTTTGTTTTTCCACATTACTCATTCCATCGCAGCAAAAAAAACCATACAGTGGTATCTCGGCTCCCAGAAACAACATCAACAAAAAAGCAGAAAGGTATTAACACAGAATTCCATCCGTTCGCCCGGTCATTACAAGTTTCGATATATGGCAAGGTGCTCATCAGGACTCATGACGGCCTGCGACTTAATCAGAATGATCACCGCCGTCGAGGCCGCCGCAGGGAATAGTGAGACCCAAAGACCGCTGAATCGTGCCGCCGATATCGATAGGAATGGTCTGGGTGTCTGCAGCCAAAGCGTCGGCGAAGTAGGGAAGGTCTTGGCCCTTGTTGTTGACGGTCTTGCCACGAATTTCGAAGTCGAGCCATCCATTGTCCTTGTCGCAAGCGGGAGACTTTCCGAGGGCCTCAAGTACGGGTGCATTCTCAATGGTGGCGCGCATGTCGGCCTTGGTGACCTCGCCGGCTTTAAGGAAGAGGTTGTCAATATAGACGGTACCAATCTCCTTGCCGTCAAGGTAGTTGTGGAAGGTGGCATTGCCCTGGTGAAGGATGAGTAAATGCTCAAGTGATGGTAGAGATGACTCGGTCAAGACTTACAAGTTCGAAAGACACAAGAGAGCGGTTGGGAATCCAGGTTGTTGCGTTGAAGTTATACACGGGATCGAGGTTGATCGTGGTCTCGTTGACAGAAGTGCCCCGAAGCATCTGGAGGCCGGGCATCTCGATGGTCTTCTTGAAAGTAACGGGATAGCGTCTAGAGATGCCCTTGACGTGAATACCAGTCTCACCAAAGACGGTTACTCTGAGGGTCTCGTTGGCGAGCAGCCATGTGTTGAAGGTGGTCAGGGCATCCACATCCTTGATCTCGAGGGTCTGGGTAACCTTGACCTGCTGAAGGGCCTCGCTGGTGGTCTCGGGGAAGTTGATGCTGGCGAAAGGAATGTGCGAAGGGATATCCTCGAGGTACATGACCCCGAGGAAGGGCTCAATGGTGGCGTGAACCTTGCCATCACTCTTGATGGTGCTGTCGATAGACATGGTCATCTTCTCGGTCTGGGTATCGGTGACAGTGATGCCGTTGATAATGAGCTCGGCGTCATCAAGCTTGGACTGAGCAATCTTGGGAACGGCGACCAGGAGACTGGGTGATGAATCAGTAAGAATTCGCCGCGAATGTGGGCAACGGAGAATGGGCAAACACTTACATGACTGGCACAAGAATGACAGTAAGAACGATGAGGACGATCAAGTACACCCACCAGAATCTGACGCAGTGTCCTACACATCCGCGTCTCCGCGGCTTCTCAACAACATTCTCGCTAGTGGTAGCGATGGGCTTGTCGGCGTCGGCCATGTCGGAAGTCTGTGACGGATCTCGATACCGGTTCTCGTCAGCCTGCAGAAAGAAGGATGCAGAATGGGTGGATAGACGGGAGGGTGAAACGGTATGAAGAGGAAAGAAGGGGGGTTATAAGAAACGCGGGAGGACAGGGCTGACCACTTATAAGTGTGTCATGAACACAAGAGCTCTGAGTGGTCGCAAAGAGAATTGGGAACACCGCACAGGGGAATTGCCTGTCGGCGGGCAAGCTTGCAAGTCGGGAGAGCAAGGGTCGGGGCCATCGTCGCTTTCTGTCGCTTGCTCCCCCGTGATGGCAAGGTGCGTTGGTCTGGAGGACAATGGATCCTGGTTGCCACCCCCCGCTGGTAGGTCTCGTCTTGACCACTCCTCTAGCCTGTTCAAGTAGGTCCCCCGAGCTATTGCCCAGTTGACCTGGTTCCCCCGCAGTCTTTGTTGCGCCCTTGTCGCGCCCGTCATTTCCTACCCTAACCCTTTTCAGCTCCAAGATGGCCAGCGCCCCTGAAATGTTCCGTGGGACATGGGCTAGCCATACCGAGAGCCAAGAGATCAGATCAAAGCCACCTACCTCACCGACGTTTCTTTGATCTGAACACAAAAACACATCAGCTGGTTCGGTTTGTGATGTCAGTGAGGCCTTCTTCTTGTACAAACCCGGACGCTTTCTCCTTCGCGTTGAACAGTGGGTTGGGCCTCCCCATCAATTGTCACCGTCGCCAGGAGAATGGGGTTTTTCTCAATGCCCAGAGATCTTGGCCCGAGACTGACAATGCGGGGAATGTGGAGGAAACGGGGCCAGGCCAGCTTGACATGCTGAGGCGATTGCATTGCTTCCGTATCCGTACTTGCTGCCGTCTCCAGCGTGAAAGGATTGGAACCTGCGAGCACCAGTGGGGAAAAGCCTCACGAGGAGGCGTCTCTAACTGCATGAGGTCTAGCAACCCTCTGCATATGCAGGCTGCTCAGACCTCGAGATTGCAGCAGCTCTTGTGTTGGCAGTTTGCGCAACGTCTATCTAAATTCGGCTTGACTCGAAGGTATTCTTACATAAATAACTATCGTTGCTCGAGTCTATCAGCCCGGCTACTTACTCGGCACCTCTAACACACCGTTGCAAGGGCGGTCGAAAAACTATTCAAATCCGTCGTGGTTGGCATTATCGTGGCGAGGGTCTTCTTCTGAAAAAACGGTGGCACTGTCGAGATTTGAGGGTCGAGAATCTGAACGACAACGGACGTGACTGCCAAAACGAGGATGATGCCAAGAGATCATTTCATGACCTGCCCCCGCATTTTCTGGGGGAGAGGCGTCAAGGGGGACCTCTTCCCCGTCTGCAGATGCCTGCTCGACAGGGAAAGGCCCTCGGCATGGATGGAGCACATGAAAATTTTGGGTCTACTCCACCGAAAGCGACAGAGCTCAACACCTGCATTTGGCCGCGAGAGGCGTGAAGCAGTGCTCACTATTGGGTACAGAGGCACTTTTGGAGTCGCACAGCCAAGCTATTTCTCCAATAATCCTCTCCAAGAGTAATCTCTTGGTCAAACGTTCGCCTATTTATCAGATGAGGGGCCGAGTATCATTTTGTCGAAACTTGCATGTGAATCTCTCCTTCAACTCCCTCGACTATTTTCTCTTCGCCCTGATCACCATCACCGCCGATTCTCAACCAGTTTTCTAGCGACTCCACGGAAGAGTTCAACAATTGCGTATCCGTGGAGCGCTTTTTGCGAGTCGATACCGTCTGTGTTGTTGAGAGTGGACCAGTGGAGAGGTGTCCACGCGATCCACTGGGAGATTTGACACCGAAGCTTGAGTCCTCTTTCCAGGATGGAAGCCTGTGAGTGGTCGGCCCGGTTCCAGTGATGCAACCACAACGAAATTCTTTGATGGCACGCACGAAGCCAACCGCCGATTCGACTCCTGTCCTCTCAGAAAACCCGGTTGCAACGTTGTGGTTTTGGCAATTTGCGTCTCTCAAATACGCAGTATGCCGTTGATTCAAGTGGCGTTTGGGTTTCCCCTTGAACACTTCCCATTCTCCCTCTTTCTTATCCATGTGGGTGCAGATAAACCAATCAAGTTGATTCTGTGGTGTCCAGCTTGAAGTTTGATATCAAATATTGGCGTCACCTTTTCATCTGCCCTTGCTGATCTGGAAGCTGTTGTGGAAAAGGGGAGGAGGTGGTCATCATGAGACCAGCTCAAATCCTTGCAGATTTGGCACCCGCAGAGCCTCGAACAGCCGTCTTGGCTACATCTGTGCCTCATGCAACAACCCGACGGCACTGCTTGATCGAATTGACATCATGTGAACATCGGACTAACCGACTGACTTTGAATAGCTGCCATGAGAAGGCCATCGCGAGGTTTTGCAGCACCCATTTGAATATCTCTCGCATTACAAACCAGCGTTGTACACACACTTCCCAAATGAACGTGCTTGTTCGAAACGTTCTTCTTCCAGGTAATTGTCTAGAGCCCAAAAACACCCGTCAAACCACATGCCGCCTCGGCTAGGACGAGATCGTCATGCAAAAGGATCTACGACATGCTCAACCCAGCTTGGCACCTTCCCCCGCAAAATCGCCTACAGCTTGGCAGCACGAGACGTCCACAACCCCGTTCTGTCGAGACCAGCCCCGCCATCGAAGATGTCCCGCTCGACCATCCTGCTGTTGATCTGCGATCACAAGATTATTAGCTCTTCGTCAGGGGCCCCTTGAAATCCGGGCAAACTCACAAAGCGTGGCCCAAGCTCCGAGATGTCTTTTGCGCCCATCATCTTCATGCACGTCTGAATTTCGCCTTGGAGAACTGATGACCATGTCAGCACCCTCACGACCAAAGAATCCGCAGCAATGAAGGCAAACTCACTTTCGAAAGTCCTCTCCACCCCCTTCCACCCGCCAGCCCCTAACCCATAGAGTGCAGCCCTGCCTACGCCCGCCGCTTTTGCCCCTAGACACAAAGCCTTGACCACATCCGTCCCCCTCCTGATACCCCCATCCACCCAAATCTCAATGATATCAAACACTTCCGGACAGTACTTCTTGCATTCCAACAGCGTATGCACCGCCGGCGGCGCCGTATCCAACGACCTACCCCCGTGATTGCTCAAAATGACCGCCTTGACCGTCCCCGGATGCTTCTTCGCATACTGCGCAGCCAGGTAAACATCCTCGTGCGTCTGGATCCCCTTCAAAACAATAGGCAGTTTGGTATGCTTCGCCAACCACGGCAAAGTCGTATCCCACGTCAAATCAGCCGCCGTGCCAAAGAACAGCTGCTGTCCCACACCACTATTCGAATCCGGCCTCTTCTTTGCCTTTTCCTTTTCCTCCTCTGATTTCGATGCCTCAATCAGTAGCTCCGCCTCCAACGCGGCCTTTTCGTCGTGCTCCCTCTTGCTAGGAACAGGCGCGTCAAGAGTAAGAACAACGCACTTGTACTGCGGCAGTTTGGCTATCCTCGCCAGCATGGCCTCGGATTTAGCACGAGCGTTCTGTACGTAGAGCTGCCAGCCAAAGATCTGATCCGGTTTGGCGTCGGCAACGATTTGCTCCGGCGACATGGAGGCGTTGTGGGAGACGAGCTGCATGGCCCCGAAGCGGGAGATGCCTTTTGCTATTCCAGCTTCTCCGTCCGGGTGAGCCAGCCGGGCCATGGCTGCTGGGGAGACGTACAAGGGGGTGGCGAGCTTGAAGGCGCCGCCGAGGATGGAGGTGGTGGTGTCTGCTTTGGTGACGTCGACGAAGACGCGGGGGCGGAGGAGAATGCTGCGATAGACGGTATTGTTGTATGTCTTGGAGATGAGGTCGTCGGCGGCGGAGAAGTAGTAGGCCCAGCATTTCTTGGAGACTTGGGTTTTGGCAACGGCTTCGATTTCGTCTAGATTGAGGAGGTGGTGGAGTGGCGGGGGTGGGCGTGCTGCTTCCTGGGCTGGGTTGGCGGTGTTGGACTGGCGTTGGAGTTTTTTGAGGCTCTCGGGGTCGACGATGCCGAGTTTGGCGGTGGGTGGGAGGTTGTCCTCGAGAGTGCCTGGGGGATGGATAGGGTCGAACTCGGCGGTGGCGTCCCGGCCGGCGAGCTGGAGAATGATTCTGGAGCCTCCTGGATGGGAGGGGAGGAACTCTGTTACATCGTAAACAGCGCCATGGAGGACTACCCAGCAGCTTTCTGCGGTGTTGTGCTTGGCAACTGTGTCAGCGGTCAGCAATGCATTCACCTGTGTGTGGTTGATTTGTTTAGACATGCCTTCTTCTGCACTGAAGACTTTGGCCATTGTGACAACTCGCCTTCTGGGCTTCGTGGAATGATTTCAAAAGCAAATAGCAATGTTGACAACTATACGAAGATTTTATTATTTATATCTCAACATTCCTCAATCGCCAACGGGATAATGTCACGCGGGAGCGGGCAAACCCGATATCTGGCTCAATTAATGCGGTGGTGAGTGATTGGAGGACGGGTGCTGTTGTTCTAGGGGACCCCACTGTACCCGACAGTTGCTTTTTCTGGGGAAAGTGACGAACCGGACAGCGGTCCGGGGTTGACATCTAGAACTCCGACAACGGCGGACGGACCGACAGTTCGCTGTAATGCTTGGCCGAAGCTGCAGTTGCGGCTTGGCGATATCAAAGTGCAGTATTTTGTTTTATATGCAGTAAATGGGGCTCTTTTCCCTTGCATCAACAACAGGTGCCGTCAAGGTTGAATGATTCATAACGAGGGCTGGGTGACGACACTAAGTGCAAATTGTCCTTCTGCTGTGACTAGAGTGCTCCTGTCACCGAGCTATTGCTCATGGTTAGGGGCTCTTGGGGAAGGCTCAGCAGACGTTATCAGCAAGTAGTCCCATCTAAACACTGGTGAAGTTGAATCTCCAACCCCGGGTTGTTTCAGGGACACATAAAACTGCTCATGTGATGTACTTAGTTGACCATGTGGATACTCGAGTTCATCTCCGGAGTTTCTGGAAGATGATATACAAGTAAATATGTGAACGGTAATAGGCATTGACATGCTACAAGCAGCGAAAGCAAGAGACCGAGAAATAAGGCTCAGAAACATCGAGATCATTTGAATTGCCATGAAAATGGGACCTTGGTGCTTGGTGAGCAGATAGGCCCACTTCGCTGGGCAGGGGTTCCGCTGTTAGCGCGAGGCCGACACCTCAGCTAGCTCCCCGCCCCCACCCTTCCCAACGGCAGCAGACCATGGACCACATGAACAGCCATCAACAACCTGGAACTTGCAACCTTGCGCGTATCATCAAACATTGTTCTTTTTACGGTGCATCAAACTGTGATCATAAACTTGCCTCTGGAATATCCTTTCGACAGTTTCAACGAAGCGCTCAACAAGCTAGCTGGATAGCCAACGAAGGAGGCGCATCCCCGCGTCATCATCACCCCGTCAGTTCTCCCTCCGCCGCATTCTGCCCCCGAGATCCGAGCCATCAATCAAGCATCAGCTTCCACTTCCACCACCTCACAACCCCTCGAACACGTGTCTCTTGATATCGCTACTGCCTCCTTCCGAAAACAAACCTGGGCCATCGCATCTCCAAAGCCCTTGCAAAGATGGCAGCCCGCCAGAAGCTGCGCATCCTCTGCTTTGGGGACAGTCTTACAGCAGGCTATTCCTACCTAGGCTCCGCCTACCACCCGTACCATTTCAAGATGGACCAGATGCTGGCGATGGCCTTTCCCGACTACGAAATAACCACCGTCGAGCGGGGGAAGTGCGGGGATATGGTCAGGAATGGGTTCCTGACGAGGATGCAGGAGTGCTGTTAGTTGCTCTTTCGTCAATGCTTCACAATTGCCAAAATGGATGGACTGGAACACACAGCTAACACCCAAGGTTGAGATATAGTCCCGCCTGCTAAAAAGGACGATAAGCCTCCGTTTGACTGGGTGATTGTTTTGGGAGGCACAAAGTATGTCTACGTCCCTTTGATAGACTGGTTGATGAGGTCCGCTGACGAAGTATCAAGCGACATCGCGTTTAGAGTACCACCGCAGGAAATCTTCAAGAAGTTGACTGAGGTCTGGGATATACCGCTTCGACGTGGATGTAAAGTCCTGGCCCTAACAGTCCCCGATGTGGTGGGCGACAGCAAATTCAAGATGAGGGGCGATGCGGATAGGAAAGTGCTCAACGAGCTGATCATGGGTTACAAGAAGCCTAACTTGTGGGTTCAATTGTCTACCACTTTTTGTTGTCTTACCTAGCTGACTTAGCGCAGGCACGTATACGATCTCCACGATGCTATCAGCTTGACGAAGATGTCCTCGACAGACAGGAAGACTTACAGGGATGACCAAATCCATTTCACCCCAGAAGGCTATGACCTGATTGGTAACAAAGTGGGCATGGCCTTGGTGAGCTTACTGGTTAAGCAGAGGGTGGCGGATCTTCCTCCCGCAAAGAGACGGCGGATATTCAAGAACGATGACAAGCTCTTCGAGGAGGAGACCGGCAACCCAGAGAGCCTCGACGGGGGCTATGTTGTGGTTCGGCGAACCGATCTGGACTAGGCGCCTGCTTTTTTTTTTTTTTTTTTTTTGTTTTTTTTTGGATTTCTATTTCTGGTTATACATGGTAGTGGCGGACAGCGTTTGGCTTTCTAGTCTCAAGAGAACAGGTTTGGCATCGGCGTATCTCGAGTTACGGCAACGGTTGGATAGGTATCTCGGGGGTAAGTAAATATTTGTTTTATATTCGAATTCTTCATTATTCATCTATGATCTAGACATTTTGCCCACAGACAGGGCATGTCAGTACACAATTCAACCGGCTACATGTCCCAAACAGCGGGACGATGCGGCTCGCTTGTTATAAACAGATGCGCTTCTTCTGACATTGTATCCCCCCTTTCATACGGCGATCTGAGTGGCCACAAAATCTGGAAACTCTGCCTGCAGGAGGTCTGTCACACGCTCGACATCTTCGGCCAAGGCCTGCACGTTGCTGTCCCACCGCCGGATCTCCTTTCCGACCTGTGCTGTTGTGTGCCCGCTACCATACTCACCAGACGCCTCACCCATTTCAAAGTAGATGATCCGATCAATCTGATCGATAGACCCAGTCAACCGCCCTTGCTCAATCATCTTTGCCGTTGTCTCCTCAGCCTTGTCCCCATCCAATCCCAGCAACAGCCCCAACTCGTCAAACCCGATATCCGTGTACAACCGCCCAGCACTCAACAGGTTGTGCTCCACCACAGCCCTGGCCAACACCGTCGACCCGTCCGACGTCTTGGCCAGCTGATGCGGCGCCAACGACTGCGCAAACTTTTCCACCTCGTCACTCGACAGCAGCCTATCAAAGAACATCTTTTCCAGAATCCCATACTCCTCCAGCCCCGCTGACCTCTCATCCTTGTGAAGCCTGCCCAACGCCCTGCTCCTCAACGGACCAGCCGGCGCCAAGACCGCGCACTTGATCGCCATGCTGAGCGTGTGCAGCCTCTCCTCCTCAGCAATCGAAGGCGAGAAGCTGATGTCGTGGTAACTCGATGCCGCCTGCAGGAACTGCCTGTTGGAATCCTGAATCCGAGCGGCGCTCAGCTTGAAGTGGAGCATCATCTCCGGATCCGTGTCTCCAACCTTGTGCATCACGTTCTTGAGCTTGTTGAGGTATGTCTCAGCGGTAGTGCTGTCATCTTCCTCCAGGTGGTTCCTGACAATTCTGATCCATATTTTGGCCTTCTCTCGGTCTGACACGCGGCGCTGGGAGGAGTCGAGGGGGATCTCGGCGAGGATCTTGGCGGCGGCGAGGAAGTCCTCGTTGGTTTCGTGGGCGGTGGCGATGAGCTCGCGGAGGGCCGAGGCTTGGTCGACAAGAGAGGAGGAGAGGGACGGGGTGGAGGAGATGGCGCGGACGATGTGGGTGCCGACGTCGATCCAGGACTCGTGGTTCTGGGAGTTTTTGAGGACGTTGATGAGGTCGCTAAGGACGGCTTTGGTGGTGACGACGCCGTGGGAGGCGGCGAATAGGTCGTCAGTGATGGCTTTGAGGTCGGTGCTGCGGGCTTCTGGGGGGGAGAGGTCGTCGAGGCTGTTGAGGAGGGTTTTGTAACCGATGACGGGGTTCTCTTGGGCCTTTGCGAGGGCCTCTTGGACCTTGGGCGAAACCATGTTCGGAGGTCGAATTGGGTAGCTGGAATGACGAAGTTACTTGGGTTTGGGGCTTATGACGAGGTCGAAATGTTGGGTATGATAAACTGGCTGTGATGAATCGGACCTGAAATTGGTTGGTGACAGCAAGGCTGAGAGCGTTGTATGGATGGAAGTTGAAGCTCAGCCAGCCCGACAGTGGGGGGACTGGAAGCTGTGTGCTGGAGTGTGCAGCCTCGGGCCGCTTGAGTGGGGTTGGGCGGGGTTGTGGGGAAACGCCAAGCCCAGAGCTGTCAAACCCTGGGAGTGGGGTTTGTCATGCGCATTTGGGTCCACCAATGGAAAAGGAAGGTGGCTTCCGTTTTCCAATTTACATACAACACAGCCACGTCACGCAAAGGGGAATCTTGTCTGAGAAGAAGATTCCCTTGGTATTTTGTATTCATTTTATCTATCATTATCGTCTGAGACTTTCCACCCGCCGCTGCTTTGGTGAGCAAGCTTGATGAGAAACAAAGACTCACTACTCATACTCATATTCTATGTATTATCAGGTATTCATCTTCATCAGATCCAACATTAGGGCTTCCGCCCACCCATCAACCCCCGTAACAATTAATGGGCAGAAGAGCTCTCGGCGGCATACTTCCAATACCGCTCGGCAGAAGCTCTACGGAGATCCTTGCCCTTCCATGTCATGAACAAAAAGGTGAGAGTGCAGCCCAAGGCAAGGAAGCCAGCCATGATGAAGCAGTTTTGGAGACCCATGTTGGTATACCAGGGCGTGATTCCATAGGCAATGGCGAAACCCATCAGGTTGCGGACCAGGATAACAGCGGTGGTGGTGTCGCCCGAGATATCCTTGTAGCAGTCAATGTTGTATGAGAGAGCAACCGAGCCACCAGCTACGACACTGGCAGTCAGAATACCGAGACCGACGGCCAAAATTGCCCAGTGAGCGTGATGCTGGGCACCAACACCCCACATGATAAGGCCGATGGCTCCCAAGACAGCCGTCACAAGAAGGGGCCAGAGACGGTGCTCGGGCTCACGGACGCCGTTGTTCCGGCGGGCAAGCCACAAGGTGAACTTATCGGCAATGGAACCAGCCCAGTAGCAGCCAATGGCCGCGCCGACGATGGGACCGGTGTAGATGGTGCCGACAAGACCGGAAGACCAGTTGTAGGGAGCGTTGGCGAGAACAGGGCTGGCAGTTCCGTTAAGGACTTGGTACCAGCAGAGGTTGATGCCGTAGATGAAACCGGCCCAGAGGACGATGGGGAATTGGTAAAGGTAAATGAAGGGCATATACATGGTCTTGAGCATGTGTTGGTAGGTTGGTCGGCCGTCCATCTTGCGGAACCACGCGAGTTTCTGGGCGAGGGTGGGCTTGACGTAGATGGCAGCAGGAGCTTCGCTGACGGTCTGGCTCGAGCTGCTGCTCTTCTCTCCCTTCTCTCCGGCATCGGTGGTGGTAGCAGCAGCAGCAATCTCATCCTGCTCATCCTCCAGACCCTCCAAACCCTGGCGGAAATACATGGTCTCCTCCATGAAGAAAAACATGATGATGAAGGCCACGGCAGCGAAGATGGCACCAAAGTACATGGTCCACTTCCATCCATACGCCTCGTTGAACCAGCCGCCAATCAAGGGAGCCAGGAAGTTGGAGCCGAAGAGCGAAAAGACGTACACGCCCATCATGGCACCGCGCTCATGGGCAAAAAAGACGTCGGGAATGCTGACCTCGGGTAAGGCCTCGATAGGTGCACAGAAGAACCCAAGGATGATACGATGAGCGAACCATTCGCCGCCCGACTTGGAATAGGCTGTCCAAACCATCAAGGGCACGGTAGCAAGGGTCGAAACGAGATAAACACCGCGGCGGCCATATGTCAAGGCAATGGGCTGCCAGAACAAGCAGCCGAAACCAAGCAGCAAGAAAGCGTAACCGGTACCCTCGACAAGTGTTGCAGTGGAGATGCCGGTATCCGCGGTGATGTCGGCGAGAATCGAGTATTGGAGGGTCATAGGAAGTCCAGTGCCGAAGGTGTAGACCACAACCATGGCGAGAGCCAACATCTTTCGGCCTCTGCTCCAGTTGAGAGGGTCCTCGGGATCATCGCTAGGACGGGGAACAAGCTGGATTCCGTCCCGCATCTTTGCGCCGGCAGGCGCCGCGCCGGAAACATCGACGAGGTGGACGGTGCCGGGCACCACGGCCGTATGCTGAGTAGCCATCCTGAGGTGTGTGTCGAGGTGGATGAGCGGGCGTTGACTGGAGAATCACAATCTTCATTGGGGACAAGACGTAATGTATTTATAAACTGCATTTATGTTACCTTCTTTGGAAGAGACATGGGAACCACTCGCCGTTATCTCAGCACTTGTCAGACACTGACAGCTACACAGACCTCCAGGACTACCGCTAGGATCCTGCTGTCAACCATGCTGACCACTTAGACACGTCTTGGAAGCTTAGTTATTCTCCGCTGTTATCGGATAACGAGGCACGCTAGGAACAAAATAACTGGCACTGCAAAAGTAAGTCAACGGAGGACCGTATCTTCAGTACACGTCAAAAGATAATTAATGAAGCTCGGAGATGGATAATAGGCGTTCTTACTATCCTCTGACATCTATTACCTATCTTTCAAAGCCTATTTTTTTTTTGGTGAAGATGTGTAAGTTGACAATCATTCTACGTTTTAGTGGCTTACAATCCAGGGCATGTGAGGATTCCCCAGATCTCCACTTAAATTCCGAGACATCTCCCTCTTATCAGATATGTCGGCTTCTCCAGCAGGATCATGGAACTAAACCACCGGTAGCTCTTGGCAGTGAACTACACACCACGATCCCGACTGGAAGGGAACCAACCAGCATCAGCCGTGCTTGCATATCTCGGGAGGGGATCATCATCGTCCCCTCGACTGGCTTTCGGACAGCTGGTATCGGGACAGCTCCAGCCCAGCTCTCCACCGTGCCTATCTGGTTGATACCCCCTCACGATAAGCCAACTGAACGAGATATCCAAGTTTCATCAACAACGCGTGTTGTGTCAAGTATCACGATGGTATCACCGGGTTCGGTATCCAGAGGACAGATTTCCCAAGAGTAATACAGCAGTTCCCAGGTCGATAAATGTCGAAGGCCCGTTCGCACCTGGCTTCCAATCACCAGTTCAACTCATCTCATCATCTTTCAACCCTATCTACTCAACGATCTACCCCTTGTCATTTATCAACATGTCTTCCAGACCGCTTCCTGTTGTTCAGCGGGTACCCTTGCCTCAAGGAACCCCTGAGTACGAGGCTCTGCGCCAGAAGTATCTTTCCGAGCTCGAGGCCAGCATTCCTGACGAGTACTACCTACCCCAGTCACTGATTGACAACCCTCCACGGGACGTCACCTCCGTACCAAGAGAGTGCGGTATCCTGACTGCCGAGGAAATCGACATTACCGAAAACTACGATGCCACTGCCTTGGCCGCTGCCATCGCTTCCAAGAAGTTCAGCGCCGTGGCTGTCGCCACCGCCTTCACCAAGCGTGCTGCCATCGCCCACCAGCTCACCGGCTGCTTGGTAGAGTACTTCCAAGGCGAGGCCCTCGAGAGGGCGAAGGCCCTTGACGAGCATCTGGAGAAGACCGGCAAGACCGTTGGTCCTCTTCATGGTGTTCCTATCAGTCTGAAGGAGCACATGCCCATTAAGGGTCACTACACAGCCGTTGGTTTCCTCGACACGCGCCACATTGATGACTATGACTGCCAAATGGTGGCCATCCTTCGCGCTGCAGGTGCCGTCTTTTACTGCAAGACCAACCAGCCCCAGGGCATCATGCACCTTGAGACCGTCTCTCCTCTTGGTCGCACCCTCAACCCTCACAACATTGATCTGTCGGCTGGTGGATCTACCGGTGGTGAGGCGGCCCTGTTGGCCATTCGCGGCTCCATTCTTGGTATCGGTACCGATATTGGCGGTTCGATTCGCGGGCCGGCTGGATTCTGCGGTATCTATGGCTACAAGTCGACATCGTACTATCTCCCTACCAAGGACTTCCTTGTTGGTGGTTTCGCTGCCGAGCTGACGGTGCTCTGCTCTACTGGCCCCATGGGCCATTCTTTGAGGGATATGGATCTCTTCTGCTCCGTCGTCAAAGCCTCGAACCCGCACGTTGAGGACCCAGCACTCATCCCTATCCCGTGGACCGGCACTGCCACCGCTCCCAAAACCACTCCTCTCAAGGTCGGCATCATGTGGAATGACGGTGCCATCATCCCTCAGCCTCCTGTCAAGCGGGCTCTTGCCTGGGCCAAGGAGCAGCTAGAGACCAAGTTCCCTGGCAAGTTCGAGGTCAAGTCCTTCGTCCCTTACCAAGCGGCCGAGGCCATGGTCAACATCCGCAAGGCTTATTGGCCCGACGGTGGCAACGCCGTCAGAGCTCACCTTGCTGCCACGGGCGAGCCAATGTTCCATCTGACGGAGTGGATCCTGAAGGACGCCGTGAGCGAGGAAGAGCTCCCCGTCTCCAAGGTGCTCGAGTACCGTGTTGCCCGTGATGTCTACCGCCAGAAGTTCGTCGCGGACTGGAACGCGCAGGATGTCGATGTGGTCATCTCTCCCGTTTTTGTTGGCCCGGCTTGTGAGCACGAGACTGCTTTCTACTGGAACTACACCGCCCTGTGGAACTACCTCGACTACCCCGGTGTTGTCTTCCCCACCCCCATCAAGGCGCTCAAGAAGGGTGCCGAGGACTACGCTCCCGAGGACGCCACTCCTCTGAGCGAGCAAGACAAGCACACCCGGGAACTGTGGGCCAAGGGTGACTTTGAGAACGCCCCTATCAACTTGCAGATTACCACCAGAAAATATCATGACAACGAGCTCTTTGGCGCGCTGGCTGCCCTCCAGGAGGCTCTTGCCCTCCCCTGAAGGGCGTGTTGATTGGAGGATGATAATTATGATGACGAGACAAAACACAATATTTAATTTTTTTTTGTATGTAATTAGATACCTGAGAATGAATGAAGCAACTCGCCTTGTACCCAAGCTTTTGGCTCCCTCCCATGCGGTCCAAGATAAAATCCTCCGATTGGACCGTCTCATCCCTGCCTAATCTGATGAAGATACCGGTGGTTTGGGTCACTTGAATACCGAGGATCACCGAGAGACGGCTCTGATGCTAGTATGCAATGAATGATAGGACGAACGGAAGAGTGGTAGCGCGGGTGGTAGTAAGGGGGAATCATGCATCCTTATCTATGCATATCTGGGGTGCATTACGGCACATGTATTCAGATTGGTGTACACGAATTATCAACGATTACTCTCGGCTATGGGTTGGTCGAGTGATGCACTTTGATGTCGAGAGCCTGTTTGAGGGTTTCTGATCAGCCACGTCCTCAGCAGACCTCTATCAGCGCGTGTAAGTGATGCAGCTGTCAGATGTGCCTACCTACTGGTTGGCACTGGCGGCCTACGTCAAGATCGTACGATTTTTCCGACTCTCTAACCGCACAAATAAATTCGAAGTGACCGCACCCCCCGTGAACTTGAACTCTTGCTTCAACATGGCAGTCCTGCGGCACGTCTTCCCAACATTTTGCGAAATAATCTCCTACATATACGCATACGCTGCTCTTTGGCAAACACACACAAGCCTCATGTCCCTTCCCATCAGGTTTCCCCTTTTCTTTCACCTTCACCAGACTCGCAAGTGCCATTGATTGCACCGCAGAGCCTCCCTTACTCTTTCCCATCTCTAACCCGCCCCTCAATGCTGCAAGACCACCCCCTTCCCCCTCTCCCAATTATCCATCCCCTCCCTAATATTCATCCAGTACCTCAACCTCACCGCCTCCTCCTTCGCCCGTTCCACATCCTCCACCTTGAAAGCCTCCTCCAACCCCCTCTCCGCCTCCTCAATCCTCTTCTCATTCTCCTCCCTCAGCTCCTCCAAATCCTGCTCCGTGTCCGCCTCCTCAATGATCTCCCTACTCTCCAAAACAGTCATCAACAGCTCCGGGTCAGGCTCCGCATGCGTCCCCGCCTCATCACCCGCCAAGTCGACATCGTACAGCTCATGCAAGAGATACTGCGCGCGCAAGAGAGGGTTGGATAGCGTTTTGTAGGCCGTGTTGATAATGGCAGAGTTGGTCGTCGCGGCGGATTTGGCACTGGCGGACGCGGAGGAGTGGGCAAAGTCTGGGTGGGAGAGGGCTTGGAGCTTGAGGAACTCGTTGCGGAGGGTGCGGAGGGGGATGTGGAAGGGTCCCGAGGGAGGTGGGCCGAGGGGGAGGGTCTGGGGGAAGAGGGCGTAGAATGGGGGGGTTTTCCTCTTCTTGCTCCCGTCTTTTGAGGCTGGTGTTGGTTCTGATGGTGAAGAAGAAGAAGAAGAAGAGGAGGAGGAGGAGGAGGAGGAGGAGGACCACCGCTGTTGTCGGGGCTGGAGGAGTGATATCCTGGGTGTACTCCCTGACATTGATGTTTGGCATCTTTCTCTGGGGGTTACAGACAGGCTGGAAAAGGCTGCTCTCGATCTCAGTGAGTTCTTCGCCTCTCTTTGACAAGAGGCACACATTTGTGATGCCGCGCGCCGCGAGGACGACACAAGCGAGGACAGCATTCTGACGTTTGTGCGTTTTTTTCTGAGGATTTAAATCGGTAAGTCCAGGGTGCAGGTTCGCAAAGATGAATAGCCTAGTGTTTAAAAGCGCGTAATTGTTGATAGTTATGCTCAAGATGTTAGTGAAATGATGGAAAAAACCCGAGATCCGCTGCGGCTCCCAGCCAAAGAAAAATGACGTCGGCGCTACCACCGATCCCCGCCGGTTTGATAAGCTACCCCTGTCGCTCAAAGCCGGCAGATCCCGACAGAAGGTAACAACCCTAACCCAGCAACGTTAATGACACCCCAACCATCCTTCACGATCGCCCGATAGGGAAATTGCTCTAAACCGATGTTGAGTTGCCGGAGATATTCTTATTTTGACTACATCGTACAGTCTTTACGTATGTGCTTGTATGTCATCGCTTCATGATTAAAAACTGGCTACCTACTTTGTACCTTGTACCCCAGATAATCTGCCAAAGCATTTCCAACATGATCATCAACTCGTCCAAAAATATGCTCAATATACAACATGGTTCTCTCTCCTCAAGAAGGGACCGTCTGCCTCCACCTCCCCCGCTCCTGATGCCACCACCGTTCCTTGTCCTTCTTATCAACCACCATGCCCGAATACGTATTCCACCGTCCCGTACATCCCTCCCTAGTCCTCTTCTCCCCCTCCTCCCGTTCCCCAATCCCAGCACCCTTCTTCTTCTTGCTTCTCCCATCCCCCTCCCCTCCCCCCAAAACCAACGCTTCCCCCCCATCATCCCTAATCATATCCTCCACCGTCACCAACCCCCCTCCCTCGTCCGTCTGTCCCAACCCCTCATTCGGAGTCAGCACATACCTAACCTTGCTCCCCACCGTCCCGACAAACGCCCCGACTCCATACTTCTCCCTCATGGTGCCCCCCTCGTCAAAAACCTGAATGAAAAACCTCGGATACTTCTTCGCCTGGTCGATCCTCGCCTGCGCCGCCATCCTCGCCTGGTGCAAATCGCTATTATCCCGCGCCATCATATCCAGCGCATCCGGCGGCGGGAAGAGCGGGCTGACCGGCGGTGGGGTGTTTCCACTTCTGCTGCCCGACCGGCTCCCGCTTCGAGACCGGTTGCTGCTCCCCCAGAACCCCAGCGCGCTGCCGGACCGCTGCGACGAGGCAGTGGACGAGTTGCGGTGGTGGCCCGAGCCAAAACCCTGCCAGGCTTGGGACGAGCTGGGACGGCGAGAGGAAGTGCTGTTGGCGTGTGCGTGCCCGTAACTGTGGGCTCGTCCGCGGAAGCGGTCACCTGGCAAATCGACCTTTTCTCTCGGCTGGCAGACAGCCTGGAAGATCCCTTCCGGGTCGTTCGGCGCGCAGAGGTAGCGGAGGGCGGGGAAGCCCCCTGCGCTGATGGACTTTGCGAGGATGGTATCCGAGGGTGTGGACTGTGTTGGTAGGTATGGAATGTCCCAGTGCAGTCGTTTGAGGGTTCGGCACGCGAGATACGGAAAGAGCATGATGAACTCGTCTGGTGGTATCGCAGGGGCGATTGTCTGAACAATGTTGAAGGTTTCGAGGCAGTAAAGATACGAGAATAGTCGAGCGATGGCGGGGAGAGATTCGATGTTCAAGTGAATGAGGGTGAGCGTGTGGAGGGAATTGCTGTTGCGTCGAGTTGCAAGGGCAGAAAGGCCGTTGGTGGTTACGCCTGTGCAATGAGCCAACGATAGTGTCTTCAGTGGAGGGAGGGCCAGAAGAGAACTGTCATCGAACGCTGAGTGTGGCAGGTGAGAGAGATACAGATTCTGGAGGGCTGGAAGACATCTAACGGTGCGGTCTAGGAGGTTGGGTGGGCTGAGCGTGGCACCGAGATGGCAGTGAACTACCAGTGTGGTGAGGTGTTTCCAATTCATGTTGAAATCCAAGAATCCCTGGGCTTCCTGCCGTGTGAGATCTACCGGGCCCCAATGGCTATTTGGACCGCCCGGTCGTGACCGCTGCTGTTGTTGTGACGGTGACGGTTCCAAAATCCAGCTCATCTCCTTCAGCTTGGGCCGCGTGGAGAGTGCCTGGAATATCCTTTGGAAAGAGTGGTTGAACGTCGGGTAATATCCAATAAGCCGCTCCAGGCTGGGACATGCCATGATCACCGACGCAACCAAATCATTGTACTCTGTCAACCCAACCCCCTGAGGCAATGCAGGTGGCTTCAGCGACCGAACAATCACCGCAATCTGGGCGTTTGACCTCAGAGTCCGCCTCAGCAAGATCAGTCTCGACCCGTACGTCGTCTTTGTCCGCTTCTTAATGGCCGGGCCCTCATGTCCCACAATGTGAATGTGCCCATACAAGGCCTCCCGAGCATACTTGAGACACTTGCGAGCGCTGAGGGCAACCGAGCAGCAATCGCGCATCCAGCAAGTAGCACAACTATTCCGGCCCTGGCCAAGATGCAGCTTGCGCAACTCTTCCAGCATCAGCTCCAACACTTCGCCCGGCAATGCCGCAAATAGCTCTCCCTGTGCCTTTTTTCGATACTGCTTGATTGGTGCTGGTTTTTGCCACGGGTAGGACTGTGAGCATGGCCCCACAGCGTTTCCAGCTCCCATGATGAGCGGCGTGTTTGACGGTGTCTGCCATCTTGGCTGAGCTGCTGGTGACTGTGGACCTCCTATCGGATAAGAATCGACGCTCGTATGACTGCTGCTCATCGACATGGTACGTATCCGTCCATCAAAACTCTCACCGTCAAAAAAAGCACTGCTGGCTACCGTGCTGCTGGCCTCGCTGTTGTTGGACAGGCGTCTTGGTCGATCATACCACCCCGATCGTTCCGCCGTACCATTCAAAGCTGAGCTGGTGTTGCCACCAAGCTGGACTGTCGGTTTGTGGGTCGTGGGTACGCCATCCGTGGGCGAGCCGCTAATACAGGCCCCGACCTCGGGCTTCCCGTTTCCATTGGTAATTTCTTGTATCCTTGCACTTGCTCTCTGCGTCCTCAGAACGAACTCCTGATCGTTTGGCGGATACATCGCCAAGGGCATCCCTCCTGCCCACGGTCGACTTGGCGATATCGGGGCGGCTGTCGTCATCGGACGAATATCAGACTGCTTGGGCTGAGAAACAGGTGGTAAAGGCGTGTTTACCACTGTTGGCTTGACTCGCGGAGCAGGTGGTTTCAGTCGAATATCATCATCCTCTGGCTTGTCCTCCTTGTCTCTTCTGTCCCTCTTATCCGACTTATCCGCCTGCGTGAGAATGTCCGGGGAGCTGTGAAAAGACCGGTGGAAGGGCCGCTGGGAGGAGACGGGCGTAATCGAAACGATTCGCTGATTGTAGGGTCTGTTGTAAAAGGAAGGCGGAGGTCTACAGGAGTTAATAATCGGCACAACAATGATCTCTTATAATATTCAACGAAAGTACAAGCGAAGAAAGGGGAAATCAGCCAAGAAGGTCATAGGCAAGGCTGGTGGTGGGCCAAGTCGCGCGTTTAAATGAACACTTGGGAAGGATAACCATGCAGATCTCGGACAAATAAGGATATGACAGGCGTTGGGAACGGTCAAAGAAAGAAACAAGAGAAGCGTGGGATCAACAGATCCAACACCTGTCTGGCTGTCTGTGGGTACAAAGAGGAGAAGCGCGGCTTTGATGGCCCAGCGGTTCCTGCATGTGCTTCCAAATCCATCCCACCATCACCACCACATCCAAGGCTCCAAGAACCAAGAACCAAGAAACCAAGAGCGCTGCATTCCGAATCGAGAAGTCGGGAAAGACGGTCAGCTTCAGCGCTTGCTGAGGACCCTGCCAAGCGCTAACCGCTTTGAACTTTTGGGGTGGGATTGTGTCTGGGCACTCAGAGGCTCGACATGGCGCCACTAGCCAGATGGTGGAAATTGCACGCGGAAGCGTTCACACGCTGCGCTGCTGCGGCATCAGTGCTCGAATCGCTGGATAGCAGATGAAAAGGGGGTGTGTCACCAAGCCAGCCTTGACAGCAAACCGAGCAAAAAAGCCAATAGAACATGCAAGGCTCAATGGGCTTGTGAAACATGCAAAGAGCAACAAAGAATGTAAAAAATACTTTGAAGTAGGCTGCCGACCTGCCGGCTTGGGGGTTTCGCCCAAACCTGGAAGTCCAGCGTGGGGCACTAGCCCCCAGGCCCAGCGACAGGGGGCTTCCGAGTGCCGAGAGGAATGATGACACCATGCCCAACGGAGGTTTTCCCTATTGTTCTTCCATAAAACGATTGCATGTTCCACAACGTCCACCAGACGCCACATCGCTGAGTGATATCGATTGCAACTTTGCGTAGGGGGTAGATAATGACCAGCTGATACGAAATGGAAGCTGATGGGCTGAAAGCGACAGAAAACAAGAGCAAGAAGAAAACCGCACTCACCGAGAAGTTCCTGGCCTGCGGTTGTTATTCTTAGCAGCTGCAGCGCCCGCGCTGGTACCCGCTGCCATCTCAGGACGTGCACTCCCATTCCCGGTCTTGGTCTCGGGCGTCGAAAACCCATATGAATTCGTCAGCGTCTTCGAAAGCTCGGCCAGCTCTTGTCGCTTCGCCATGGTCGTTGTGACTATGGTCTTTTCGGCAGTATTGCTTCGGGACAGCGAAAAGGAGCTCCGGGAAAGGGAAAAAGAGCTCCTGCGGCTACCTGTCCCGGCACTGGGTTTCTTTTCGACATCCTGAACGATAACCGGAGCCTCGCTTTCACTATTGCGTCTTTTCTTGAACGGCGACCAAGATTTTATCGAAGATATCGACGATGACCGCGGTCGTGATTTTGGTGTATCATTGCCGTTCATATTGGCAACGATTATGAGATTGGAACTCAAACGAGTGTCGTGGGCGTATCATGGGTTTGCCCTGTTGTTGAAATCGTCGGTCTCGATAATGTTGGTCAGTACCTTATTGTCCCCCTATTCGCACTCTTGATCGGACCGTTGGATATGCACACGGGCTAAACGCCACAACACAGAGTTGCCGGTCCGGGCCCAACAAAGAAAGAGAGAGAGAGAACCCGATCCTATTCAGCCGCAGTTTCGTGTTTCGTATATCGCGCCCCAGGCTGGCATCAAAGATCGAAGCGCGCGCGCGCAAAGAAGAGAGGT
Source organism: Podospora pseudocomata (assembly GCF_035222375.1). Lineage (NCBI taxonomy): Eukaryota > Fungi > Ascomycota > Sordariomycetes > Sordariales > Podosporaceae > Podospora > Podospora pseudocomata. The sequence continues at coordinate 5,384,656 of NW_026946363.1, read as the reverse complement.
CGACGGCCGAGGAATATTATATCCCGACTTGAAGATGTTTCCTGCTTCTTCCACAAAATCCACCACCCCGCTTCTTTCCCGCCCCTCCTTTTTCGTGTTGTCTCCAAACTTTCTTCCCACCTTACCCGCCTCTTCAACAATGTCGGTCAGTCACCGGAGCCGTTCATGCATCCAACAGGTGGGTTAGAATAATGATGATGAATCAGAGACGGTTTTTGTGCCTGGTTTGCGCAATGGCTCGGTCGCGTGGGTGTCAGCCGGTCAGCCAGTCAGTCAGTCAGTCAGGTAGGCAGGCAGGCGAGTCAAGTCCAGCTTCTTGTGTCGCCGGGTCGTCGAATGTGAATGGATAAGGTACCGAGTTTCTGTTGTCATGCGCGGCTTTTGCACCACCACCATGGAAGCGTCGGCAGTTTTCTCTTTTCCCGTTGTACGATCTCGATTAAAATATCCGGGTCGTTGGAGGGACAAGGGAGGACACAAACCCTTTGGAACCACAAAAGGAGCGTGAGAAGAAAGGTAGTGGGAATACGGTTTCATAAAAACCAAATACCGACCTTGCCTGGGATGCTTGTCCTCGCTTGTGTCCTTGCTTGCTGGCTCGGCTCGCGAAGGAGGTGTTGATTGCTTGGTTCCCACGCACACCACGCGATGCGAAACAATCTGTCCACAGTCCACATGCATCTCATTCTTGCTGCGTTACTGGACCGGCGGGGTCATCATGAGCCTTATGCTCCTGCCCCGATCTTGGATAATGGGGTATGCCCGGTATTAGGGGGGGGGGGGAGGGGGGGCGTGTGGTTGGTAGGCACTACCCACACTTGCAGCACCCCGACCCTGGGGCGGCTGAATTCAACTTGGCTGCTTCTTTGCCCCTTGTGTCGCCGCAATGCTGCTGTCAGTGGATGTGGTGATGAGATGACAATAGGGCCCTGTGTTGTCTGTTGTGTCTAGCGCCGCGATGCAAGCAAGTGCTACTGCACGGTGAGATGGGATGGTTTGCGATGCGCTGTACGGGGGGTCTCCACTCGAACCCGCCAGATCGAGCTTGGTGTCCGGGAACTCGCCAGGGGGGTTTTTAAGGTTGTTTGTTGACTTGTTTCGAATAGCATAGCTATTTCTAGCCCTTCTTCAGATTCCTGAAGAAACTCTACCTGAAGCAACGGCATCCGTGCCAGTTGCGAAGCCTTCCCAAACGTGGCTCTCACCATCAAACCAATCCACCCACCAAAGGAGGGGCTGGTGAATGGGCTTGATGGTGGGGTCCACCACGAAAACGTGGATGCACAAGAATCAGGTTTGGGACCTTTTCGACAGGCCCAAAGAAAAACAAATTTACAAATTGTAACGGGAAATTCTGTTTGCGCGCAACAAACAAGAGGTTGGGGAAGACTCGAGACTCGGCAGGCACCCACACACACTTCGTATTCACTACACTAATGCATGTGTCGATCTAGGGGCCCAATTCTGCGATCTTTAACTAACTTGGCGACAAAGCGACAGCGGTGACGGGATGGATGGGCAACTTGGTTGTGGCTGAAAGGCTGAACCTAAACATGGGCAATCTGGAGGTGCTCACGAGCAAATGGCGTAAACGCCTATCTCTCAGCAACTGGGTGACTCTGATGGCTACTGTGAATCGCCACCGGCCTGGCCCGCAGGGAAGATACATATCGTTCCCGCGCACATGCAACTGGGGTAGACCACAACCATCATCATCAACTGCAACCCCAGAAGCGGTGACGGGACCTGACGGTGTCAGGGACGGGAATGAATGCACACCTGAGATGGTACTCTGCACCTCCATCTCGTGGGGCTTTGTGTATACCTCGAGTGTCATAACATTTGCGCAGCGAAAAACCTGGGGTTGTGTTCCATTGGTTCTGTAGTCTTACAAGTCTTTGGTCCACCTGACAAATCTCAAAACGGAAGCTCCCTCGCCCCAGTGGAACGATGCCCGAGGGGTTGCACGAGAAGTAAGTTTCTTCTGAATGCCGAAGTCATAGGTTTGGTGTCGTGCCGCGGTGACTCCCAATCCAAGACCGCATGATGCCTCTCCAAGTTGGGGGGTGTGCTCCACGAACTAGGCTGAAAAAAGTTCAGCCCTGCCCATACCAAGATGTCCCTTTAATCCCATCAACATAGCGGAACTGATGATTCTCTGACCTCGCTCTTTGTTGGCGCATATTGCTTAGCCACGGTGCATGATGCCTCAGAGGCGCTGCTGATTATGTGTTGATTGGACGGCTAGCCGCTGTACTGGCCCATGTGTGGCTTTTTAGCTTAGCTACTAGGCCTGAGCTTTATTGGAAAGAACCTGGAAAGCCTTTTTCGGCTCTTTGACAGACCCAGGTTCGTCTAGACGAAGTGAGTCCTGCGGCTCACAGAGATGGCAGCAACGCGAAAACATGAAGCAGGCAGCTGAGAGATCAAGTCTTTTCACCACCGTCCAGCCCGACAAATGCCACCCGAACTTTCTTCTTCGGCCGCTCAACGCCGTTGGAAGTCTCAAAAACCGTCGCCGGCTGGACCGGCATCATCTTTCTCTTCAGACCCCCATTGACCCCGTTATAGATCGGGGCATCCATCTTCTTTGGCACCACAGCATCATCTGCCTTGACAATGTCTTCATCAGGGTGGTTCAGTTCCCTCCCGGAACCTCTCCCGAACAAGAACTGCGGCTCTTGCAGCCTCGCCATTTGATCCGGTCCTCCGATCGGCTGGTCATCACCTCCCGGCAATGGAGAGATCTTGGCATTCAGGATCCATTCATAAATGGGCTTGTCGTCTAGAATAGACTTGCACTTTCTTTGCTCTGCTTGTGTCATCTCTTTGCGGCGTCGAACAATAACTTCCTCCACACTGTCTTTGAGAACCAACGTTTCGACTGTGACGGGTTTCTGCTGGCTGATACGTCGTGCTCGACCAATGGCTTGGGCCTCGACTTGCGGGTTAAGAACCGGATTGATGAAGTAAATTCTGGAAGCGGACTTCATGTCCAGACCGAAAGCTGCTTGGGTGATGTCCATGAGCAAGACTCTGAACTTGGAGCTTTGGTTAAATGTTGCAACATAGTCTGCGCGTCGTTGTGGACTCAAACCTCTCGCGTAAATGAGGTGTTGTACTTGAAGCTGTGATGGGTATTTGGGTCAGTAGAACGCCTCTTAGTTTGACGAGTGTTGGCAGACCTACAATTTCCAGAACGCCTGCGAGATAGTAAGCCACATTGTCATTCTCGTAGAAAATGATGATTTGTTCATGCTCTTGGTACTTGATCACCTGGTCGATGAGGTATGACAGTTTTGCGGAAGCGGTTGAGATGAGCCGAGTCTTCGCAAGCGGTGCAGCAATTCCTGTCCCCTTGACCTCTGCTGTTGGAAGTGAAGGCGCTTGCTGCATCTGGACGTTTCTCCCCAATATTGTAGCGCGCCGTTTGACGGGGCTACTGCTATCTTGGCCAAGTTCCGTATTGCCAGCAAGTACTTTGTTCGGTGTCGAAGTGGCTGGGGTCTGAGCTTCGATCAACTTTGTCCTTCCTTCCTGGCCACGCAGTGCCAGACGTCCATTCGCAAACATCATCTGGAGAGCTGTCGGTGCATCCAACAATGGCTGAAGAAACCTTTGTAGCTCTAGTATTATTCCAGAAGCCGTACAGACTGGATCACCCTCCTCGTCATCGAGGGACCACTCTCGACCTGCAGCAAACGGAAAGTCCTGAACATAAATGGGGAGGTCCCGAAACCGATTTGCGCATTCCTTGATGGTGTTTCCGAGTGCCAATCTACCAAAGCTGATAGCCTCACCAAGCAAAGCACGATCCTCGGCACTGACCTGTACTTTGCCTTCCTTCAAAAACTCCTCTGCGGTCTCTATCGACTTGCTGATTTGCGCCGGCGAGAAGAATGAGCCGCCAAAGAAACTTGCCTGTCTCAAGTTGCCAACAAGCTCCAATAGAGCCTTTCGCTGTCGGGGGTGAAAGAAGTAATCCTGATCAGTTCTCTCTGACTGCACGGCGTTGAAGATGATCATCATGGAGAACAGGTTGAGTGTCAGCCTGTCCTGATAAGAGCCCTCCAAAAATACAACCTTCTTGTCAACCACCGGAAGGATATTCCCAAGCTCATATAACGGATGCCGAATTATCAACGAATCAAGCGTAGTCTTGAGGCAGTTGTTCACTGTGGCAATCAAACCCGGCCAGCGCGCAGTAACATAATGAGCCCATTGAGCAGGTGTATCGCCGGTCTCGGACGACTGGTTCGCCCAAGGTCGCATCTTCAAGTAAAACGTCGCCAATGAACCAATCCGCTCCAGGTCGATCTTCTCGAGAGATTGATCCCGGCTCCCGTTGGCTGTGTCAGAAGAAGCATCAAGACCATACAGTCCCTTCGAAGGCGTGCCCGTAGCAATCCATTTTGCTGTAATTTGCAGCTCGTCGATGATGAGCTGCATGTTTCGCTTGTTGAAGTTTGTCGCGCCACCCAGTGTGTGACCTTCATCAACTATACAACGCTTGAAATGCACCTGTTTTAAAATACTGAGCGCAGAAGCCGCTTTTTCCGTCTTCCGCAAGTTCTCAAACTGCGTGGTGGACAGCAGCAGAATGTCGCTGTCCAGTACCTCTTCAAGAGAGGGCAAAGGTTGATTCTCGCTAGAAGACCACACAATGACCCGAAGTCCCACGGTGTGTTTGGCTATTTCTTGCCTCCATTGTTGTAATAGATTGAGAGGAACAAGAACAAGCGACACACTGCTGTGGAAGATTTTCCGCATGGAGGTATCGGTCGAACCCCTTTGGCGTACTGACCGAGGTCCACCCTGGGGAGGGAGTTGGTAGAATCCTGGGTTCCGTCTAACAGCAGCAGAACAGGTTGCAAACTGAAGCCCGCTTGATGAGTCACTCCCAAGGAGGTGTTTCCAGGGAATAGAATGTTTTGTGATGCAAGCTGCAGCCATATCCATCATGCTGCCCACTGTTGGTCGAACCGGCGACGCCTCTGAGTGAAAGATTTCTGGCGTTCGGGTCGGGATATGTTTGGTAGCAAGAATGAGAGACAGACATATCAGTGTTTTCCCAGAGCCCATCTCTTCAGCAAGGATTCCTCCAAGTGGGCGGTCATAGTACCGTGGCCCACGATAGGCGGAGCCAGTCACTGCATCGTAGTACCAAGACTTTCCAAACTGATCGACAACTTTGACCAGTCGTGGGTCCAATACTGGTTGTGATCGTGTCTCCCGCTGAAGCATTAGGGCAGCAGATCGTCGTTGATATGGATAGAGGGTAGTCCTCAGGCCGGGAACATCGCTGTCGAGGAGGGAGCACATAGCGTCGTAAACATCGGCATCTTCGACTTGTTCAGGCCTTGGATCTGGGGGTGGAATCCTACTGAAGATCCCGAGAAGGCACTGTTCCTGGTTCGGTGGGTACAGTTCTGCATTTGACGCTGCGGTCTCAAACATGGGAGGATGGGTGGTGGTTGGGACAAAGAAACAAGTAGGCCGTCCATGCCAGGTTGCCGTCGAATAGTCCAACTGACTTAGCAAACTTTGTCGATCTTTCTTCAAGATGGAGCTAGCCCTTGGGATGGTCACGTTGTCCACGTCGTCAGGTAGCACGTAAACTCGAACAACACCACAGCCGTGGTTGTAGGTCAGGTGAATCCAGCCATAGCGAAGCAGACGCCGGCAGTCTATTGTCACTTTCGACAGTCCTATTATTGAAGTGATCAATGTGTCTCGTGACAGCGATTCGAGATAGCTATGATCCTCAGGGTTATCGTCGGTTGCAGTTGAGCGGAAGTGAAGCCATTCATCCTGGACCTGGAGTTCCTTCGGACACACCGGACGCAGTCTTTCTTGAAGGACAATGCATCCTGCTGGAATAAACTTATCCAGAAACGCGGCACTCATCGTTTCCAGAGAGTAGATAGAAGAAGAGGTTGGTCGTCTTCACTCACTCAACAAACATGCCAGAAATGTCGATATTGAAGTCACGGTTGGTTGGTTGCCTGAAGGTTTGGACTGCAGGGCTGGGATTGGTCCGTTTGATGAGGCTGAAGCTCAGAACCACTGGTGGATCCTGTGGCTGGCTGACAGCTTGGCATTGCGGGGTGTGGGGCTCAGGAACCCGGTGCCAAGCCAGGGTCGCGTTCTGCGGAACGACCTGTAGCCGCTGACAGGCAACCTCCCATCTCCAATTCTTCGTCAGCCAGTTGTTCGAGATGTGCCTCTCTCGTGCGCGCGTCCTCTGGAACAGACCATACACAATACTCCCATCATAGTATGCGATTGTCTTTTCCAGCTAACTTCATATCGTCAATGCTTCCAAGCCACCATCAAACCTCACGTGTTCAGTTCACAGCTGGAAAGTTCATGTGAACCACTGCCTACCATCCTGCGGTATTCCTTCCCAGAGCTACTACGCCTGGCCTGATGTTTAACACACTTCACTCATGGATTTTCTTGAGCTGAGGAGGCGTCATCAGATCGGATCTTTTTAACTCCCGTGAACCCACAGACAGCAATGTCCCAACTTCACGCGTCTGTCCTCCCCGAGGATCCTTCACCTTTCTTTTTTGGCACCAACCACATAATTTCCTTGATGAGTTATGGTGGCGCCAAAAGTTATCTTCGAGATGGTCATGGTAACGTTCTCCAACAGAGCTCTGAGCGGTTAAAGCGTGTCTTCATTGCTAACTGTCTGTCGTTCGACGATTAGACTACAAATTCCTGTATATAAAGCCGAGTGGCTTTCATATGTGGACACATAAGATCGCATAACTTTGTTGTGTAAACTGCACACCGTCTTGGGATTCATCTGCATGATGAAAAGTGCCATTAAGCCATACGTATGGAAGGACCCGGTTGCGGGGAATCTGGTGGGAGCAATCTAGCTGGACGGCGTGTCATCCGCATCGTTTTCCACGGGCACAGTGTGCTGGGCGTTCGGTGGCTTCCTTCCGCAGACATGCAAAACAAGCACCCCCCTGCATCCCGAAACAACACCTCCGCAAGCAAAACTCACTCCCGTCTTTTCAATCGGGGAGAAGATGCGGTTTTGCTCTCCGTTTATCTCAGCGCCCCGGCTACCTTGTCACCTACAACATCATCTCCAGTGAGGACTCTACAAGTGGTGTACACAATGACATCTGATTGTTGTGGTCGGCAGTGGTACCGATGCCTTGCTGGGAATCGCTTGTCTGTCTTGACGCATTCCCCGGCGGCAACATCACCACATCAACACCACATCAACACCACATCAACACCATATCAACACCTCTCTGGTCAAGAATGACTTGCGCCACTGCTCTAGCGACACAGACAATACTGTGGTTCAGGAACTGAAATCTGAAGACATGGGGTGGATTGTTGGCGCTTGTTCATCCGGTTCTATGCCAAGATCAACCCGAGGGCCCGGACCGACGACAGAAGGTCTGTGTGGCTATCCCGATTTGGACAGGAGTGCTTGCTTGGTTCACTGATCGACCTCCCTCACAGCCGTTTCTCACACAGGTGAGGGTCAGTGCCCTCAAACGAGATTTATGCATAGTGCACTCCCCGCTGGAAACAGAATGCAAATGCTTCATCAGATACGTCCTGGGCGCCTGAAACTGAACATTTTTGCGGCAGTCAGACACAAGGGAGTCTACAGGGGTGTGTCCATCAAAGGTCAGGTCAGCTCGACAGTTGTCTCTCCGCGCTCTGGGCCCCAATCCTATCTACGACGTCAAGGGTACCACAGATCCTTTGGGTATGGTTCTGAGGACCAAATTGGCTCCAGTCGTCAAACACTCTCTTGCCGCCAGCCAGGCGTCTAGCCAGTACTACGGGCAGGGCGATACATCTGATCTCAACCCGATCACCCCTATGTCCCGTGTCCCAGAATACACACCCATCGGGAGAGCAAGCGGCACCTCGCTAATCTGCCACGAGTTCACCACACCCACAAGGGCTGTCTTGGAGCTCGAGCCTGGTTTCCAGTTCATTGAGCCCTTGTACAGTCCCATATCCCAGCTTTTGATCCTCAGCTTTGTCACCAACTGTTGAATGGCGGATCAACCAAGGACGTCTCCCCCAGTCGTGGACATCGGTCCCTGCTTACCTCCTGTCTCAACGTGGTAGGCTCTGCCTACCAGACATGCGAGAGATATCTCGTGCCAGCATCGTGTTGGCCTGTCAAGTTCTGGCATGTCCACTGTATCGATTCCAAGTTTAACGCATTGACTGCTCTCTATCAAAGTGGCTGCGATTTCTCGTCATGGTGTGGGAAGATCACAGCCACTAGACGCAGCAAGTGGGCAAGATAACTCTGGGGGGAACCTTAAGTCACGGCGATGTGCAGTGATGCCAAGGGCGCAATACTCTCGCCCAAATTCCTTACATGCAGCCACCCGTGAAGAGATCGTTGTGGAAGGGGTGCTGGCACACAATGCATCACTATCAACCACAGTGCTAGGTGGAGGGCTGGCTGTTGTGCCGAGACAGTTGACAGCTGGTCAGAAGAGCTACACCAACTCAGGTCACTCCCATCTTGCCCTTGACTTCGTTTCAAGATACATCTTTCCTCACGCGAAAATCCCGCTTGTTTCCTCGAAAGATCGACAGAATTGCGCCATTACATGTACCGAAAGAGAGGGACGAAAACGGATACCGCTCTCTGCTTGCCTCAAATCAGTTGGCTCCGATACAAGGAACGTTTCTGTTAGTCATTAAATCAGCCACTCACTCAACATGTTTGTGGGAGGAGATGAGCAGGATGCTTTGCTCTTTAACGAGTTACCACGCTTGCTTGGTGGAACCAAATCATGCTTAATATTCCAGGTCAGCTTGGCAGAGTTAAGTGGCCTCTATGGCAGCTGGTATCGTTATGATGAGGGGAACAAGAGCTCAAGAATGAGTCCGTTGTGAGGGGAACGTGGGTACTGGGCAGCAGGCTATATCGGAGCGCTGCTATACTCCCTTCTGGTCGCCTCTTCAGGCCTCCATAGAGTCGATATCGCTGCTGCCGCCGCCCTCCGAGAACAAGATAGTGTTGCCAACGCATCATGGTATCACCAGTCATGGATCCCCCCCTCTCTTCTCTACTCTTTCACCCCCCCCCCCTTCCTCCCCCCCTCACAGCTGCCATCTCGGTCGCCGTCGAGCGGAGTAGCTTTGCCCCCTCACCCACCCCCCTTGTAAGCTGCTTATCGTCTCACGGCAGCCGCTGGACCACGCCACCCTTCGTTCCGGTTTCTTGTTTGTCAAGTCATATAGTTTCTCTGCATGAGTTGGATGTCACATACCGCCATCCCAACGATGTTGATAGGTGGGGAGCGTCCAGGTTCTCGGTGGAATCCGACTGGACTACGACGTGAGCTGCTGACCATACCGTGAATAGGCAGAATCTTTCGCGATATTAGAAGTCAGCAAGCCAAGTTGGTACTGATGATGACACCAGCCCCAGCCAGCCTGACGAGCTAGGAGTTGGTGAAGGGCAGGACAAGCTGCAATGGCAGTCCTTCGTCTCGCCTTTCCTAGTCGTCTATATGTTGTGACCAATTCAGACTAAACTATCCATCATATATACCTTCTCCCCTCCTTATCTGAAGGCAGTGAGCACAAACAGGAAGGACAAGCCCTCCTCATCTCCACACCACCATCACACCCCCATCTAACCCCCTTCGCGCACACGCCTGCAGCCTTTGGGTCTAGACAAGCATAAGATATGCAATAAGAGGCCTCGCTCGGCAGGACCCAAGCGCGTTTCTCCTTGCTGTTGAAGAAAAACAACCTGATGATCAGTGTTAGCGTAAGGAGAGACATGCATGCATGGCCGCCCATCCATCCGCGCACTGGCTAGAGGGCTGGGAGGGTGGCCGTGGTGATGCTGGTTGGTCTCGCTCTGATTTCCCCCCCTCCGCTTCCGAGGATCTTACCGAGAAAGCTAGTCACCATCCAGTACTTTCCTTTCGACACATCATCGACGACGGTCCCCGACCGGAGATGCCCCCCATGATTGTCTTGATCTCTCTTGGACCTCCCCCAGGAGGCGGCGATAGCCTTACGCCGAAGTTTGTCTCATTTATTCTCGCGGTTTATCTGGGATCAGAAGATAGTCTCACTTCACCAGCCATGCCACACCACCATCACCGGCTGGGCTAACCGCACGGGGCTCCGAGACGTGGTAAGCCACGTTTTGTGTGTGCAAAATCTTGGATGGATGGACTGGTTGGGAACGGATGACGGTCATATTGTTACGACAATAACATCAGCAGCGCTCCTTTCTCTCCCTACTCTTGTCCTCAGTGCCGTTATGCCTTCCACCATCTTTGTCACACCTGATATCTGATATGATGATGATGAACAGCCAAGGTAACGGTTAGAAGAGAGAGGGGGGTGTATAATTGCTAGATAATGCACACTTGACACAACACACACACACATCAGCTACATGGTAGATACAGACACCAAGCCCTGCCTTCCTCTTTCTCGAAAATGGGGTGGCCACAAATTTGGTATGGGTCCTGTCAACCAACCACAACTGTTCTCCCATCAACATATGCCATCAGGCCACGGAGGAAGTTGCAGACCCCCCACCGAGAGACCAAAAGCCTTCCCTCCGTTCCCCACTTTGAGGTCTCCCCCCTCCGAAGCAGACCGGTATCCGCCCGCCCCCCCCCCCCCCACCCCTTCCTTCTCTCTCCATTGTCCCTGACCTCTTTCCCCCAATCCAACATTCGGCGCAGCTCTAGCGCTGGATTCTCCCTCACCACCTCCTACCGTCCTCTCCGTCCCGGTTGGTTGTCTTCCTGCATAGGCGTTGTATTCTGGTGGTGGTGGTGGTGTTGGTGGTATCCTCGGATTCGTTTGGTGTATTCTTCTCCCCCGCCTGATTGGCCGCAGAAAAAAAAATGAATTACAAAGATTGGTAATGACTGAAAGGGGTATTTTGGTTTCCGCTCCCGAAAAGAAAGAATGCTAGTAAAAGAAAAAGACGAGGCCGCTGATGATGATGATGATGATGATGATGATGATGATGACTCGAGAAAAAAAAAAAGGAAAAAAAGAAAAACGCCTTTCGCCTCCCCCTCCCGCCCGAACAAAAATACAAGAAAAAGCTGGTCATTCATTCATCAGGGTTTGGCATCGTTTGTCGGGGTGTGGTGGTGTACAAGGTGAGGGTTTTCCGGCAAGTCCAGGAAAAAAGGACATTGGTCGAAGAGGAGGCTGATGGTTTTTCAACCGTAGCAGAGAGGGCACTGTCCGGGCTGCATGATGTAGCGCTCGTGAGGGCCTCTGGGACACGAGCGTTGGCGGCTCCCGTCGACCGAGGTACGGAAGAAGTGTACCCCCGGGTCCATGCAGCCGGTGTAGATGTAGTAGTTTTTGGTGAAGTCGCACATTTTTTGTGCTCGAGTGAAGTTGTGACCTTGACGACGGTTAGTTTGAGCGGCACGACAGAAGAACAAAACGGGGAGATATATTACCTGGTAGGTGGTAGCCAAGTGTTGGCCGATATGTGTTGCTGTGGAGGTCAGGCTGATGTTGTTGAAGGGGATAGTTGATGAGGATGGAAGAAGACGAGGTGGTGACCCGAGTTTATATAAACAAAAAAGGAAAAGAAAAAAAAAAAAAGAAGGACCAAGTTGTGGATGGGGGTATACTTGAAATGCAACCGAGACCCAGTATAGATGGACCCCACTCGGGAGAGACGAAAGGGTCAAGACAAGAACAAGGTCAAAAAAGGCCTGAGGCGCAAATCAAGCGGGAGTGGTATGGAGAAAGAAAAAAGCGTTCAACACGCCCCCCAAGATAATGTCTCCACGGGGCCCCTGTCTTGACCGTTGCGGGCGGGAACTGCAAACAAAAATAACCCGAATAGATATCAGAAACGTCAGTTGGTCCGAGCTGAGTGGCTTTCACAAGAAACAGCTTTGATGAAAGGTGTGGGTGTTCGCCTGGTGTGTGTGGTATGCTTGTGGATTCGCAAGCGCTTGACGAGGACCACCGCTAGAAATTATATCCTGGGGTATTGTGTATAGGTGAAGTAATGGGAAACAACGCGGAAGGGTGTGTTTCCATGTTAAGAGCTGATGGAAACAAGAAGTATAACTCTGGCTTGGCCCAATGCCTGTCTGTATGCATCTCCATGATGCACAGGCAAGAAGAAGCCCTGCTCCGTGCGGGCTCACTCATCCTGTCAACCAACAAGAAGACCGAGAAGAAAGAAGAAAAAATAGTTGACATGATGGGTCAAAGAGGAACATCCTCCAGGCCTAGGACACTCGGAGCGGCCCTGCCCTGGTCCTGGGTACAAGGTAGTTTGGCCGTCACATGTGGGGCGGGTAGAAAAGAAAACGGTCTGCGCGGCGATGGTGGGTACGGATGCTGAATGGTCCCTATCCATGCAGGTCATCGCACCGATGCGTGGTTTCGTCGAGGTTTTCGAACAGGGGATCGGGAATGGAGGTTCTTTGATGAAAATGGTAAACAAAAGAGGACGGTGCAAGTGCAACTCCGGCTGCTGCACAACGGGCAGCGGGCTACCCAACAAACGGGCACCGCGTTGAGTGGAAGTCCCGAAAGGAAAAATAAGCACAACCGTCCGGCTCCTGAGACTGTGCACCTTGATGGACGTCATCCTTCATCTCGTGCCTGGAAGCCCAGCCAGGGCCCGGGGCTCAGGGCCTTCTCCGTCTCGAAGCGACGCGTGCATGCTGCGAGGTAAATCGACCGCTGCTCGCAGAAGCATTCCTGAGTGTGTGCCCTTGCATTCGCGAGCAAGACGACCCCTCGCCTGCGTCTGAGGGGCAGAGCTTGGAGCGCCGGAGCAAGGGGATGTTTTGGTGGCGTGGTGGGGTGACGAGCAGAGCTCAGGGGGTGGACGGACGGGAAGGTGGGATGTGGAGAAGGTGCACGGAAGGTGATGAGAAGCAGGACGACAGCTCTCAGCCGGAGTATGCCCGATCCCATCTTCTTCTTGGGCAGAAGCAGACGTGACTGATGAGAAGGGATTGGAGAATACAAAGAGCCAGCAGGAGGCTTGTGCGCAGAAGTCATCAAGACCTGGGCGAGAAGGTGTGTGGTGTGCTGCTACGAAAAGCTGGCCCTGGTCCACGCACTGACGACGCCGAGCAAATCCGCGACATCTCCAGAAGCTTTGGACCACTGATGCGCCGCTCCAAGGACGATCCGGTACTTGGTGACATGCGGGCGACCGTATTGGGGCGGTAATCGAGCTCTGGAGGACAGGAGGAAAAGAGGCCATGATAATTCGGAGCTGCTATAGTGTAGCATCAAGCGAGCAGATGACACTTTTTGTCGTGGGGATGTTCGACTGCGAGATTGGCACCACACCAGGTCCAATATCAGACAAACAGTCCGCATGAATATCCACCATCTTGCCCAAGTTTGCGTTTCTGCGGACCCGAATGCAAGAGCTTGACGTTTAGCTTTCCAGGGATGTCTATGTGTGTTGTACATACACATGGCGCTGTTCGCTGGGTTGGATATTGGGTCACAGGTCGCGAAGAAGGCAGCGATGAGGCACATCGCATTGAGCCGTTAAGAGTGCCAGCTCCACATGACTGTCCATCGTTTTTCTTTTGAACGCCATTGGACACACAAAAACTCCATTGAAGGCGGACTTATGGTGGAGTTAGTTTCGGGACACAAGACAGTGGGACCGCCATTTGCCAGACAGTTTCGAGAAACCGATGGCGAGGTCAAAGCGATGGTGTCAAGAGCGCGCTTTGCGTACCGTAACATCGCCCAGTACACTCATGCACGCAGGCTTCAGGGCGCAAGGTCCATCCAGATCTGGGCTGTCGACAATAAGGATGCTTGAGCTTGACAGCTTGGCTTTCCCTTCCGGGAGATTCGAAACCGCTTTTGGTTTTTTGAGATGAACACCCACAGACGCTTGTGGTAGTATCCAAAGATGCAACGTCGCCCAGCTTGCGAATCAAGTCGACAACATTAAACAGCCCGAGGGAGAACCTTGAACAGAGCTGCTGATTCCGCTTGTGTGTCCGGATTACTTGTTGAAGACTATATAGACTGCTAAGACTGCAGTTCTGTAACCCAACGTACGTTGTTGTGGTCCATGATAAGCTTGCATCTAGACCAGTACGGAAGATCTCAGTGAACTGCCGGTGCTCGAGATGCGCTCTGCTCTGAAGCGATGTCTCAGGCTGGCCGTGGGAGGCTGATCCGGGCTGCCCAAAACGGAGATGCGATCTGCCGGCTGAAGATACTTCCCACGGAGCACGTCGTCAAGCTCGCCGAAAGCGCGCTGCGGGGAAAGCTTCCATGCTCTAGCAAGCACGCAAGGTCGGTTGATCTGCGCAGGGGCCACGAGGGAAGCCTCAGTGAGAAGAACCTGTTGATGAAGACGGCACGTTGGTGAATCTGCCTGCTGGTTGTCAACCGATAAGCGCTCTGTTGGCGATTCTTCCGGTTTAACAAAGGTTTTGCCTGTCAATAGCAGGGCCGGTAAGGTGAAAGGGCGCTAATATATGGCCGAGGAGGTTGTCCTGAGGCTATTTCTAGCATATTAGGTCCTTGCCTAGCACTTCTCTCATCAGTTGTCCCATATTTCAGTTGTAGCTGGGACGAACCCCCACGACACGGCACGATGCGAGGATATCTATCATTGTGGACAGGTAGAGACGTGTATCTCGGTGGTTGTCTCTGATACCTACCCAGCCTCAAGATGTGACTGATCAACAGTGAGCGGAGCGTGTCTCGTTTGGGTAGCCGTTGGAAAAGGTCAATATGGTCAACAAATTGCTTGCTATCAACCCCGCTTGCCTCGTGCTGCATGGATGGGAATGGGGCATTCCGTCATGCGTTTGCGGGTCCGATTTGGCGAGTATCTTTTTTCGTCACAACGGCGACCGAATGTAACATCAGCGAGCTTCGTCGCTTGGCTAAGCGGTGTCGTCTTCCGCCAAGTCGACAATGGCCGGACGGACAATGTCTTGAGAGAGTCGAGGCGGAAGGTCTTGACGCTTCACGGTCCAGTTCCCCGGTCTGCCACCCATTCTTCCCAGGGCCAGGGGGAGGGCGCATAAACATCTCGATGGCGGATGCAGCCACAACGTTCCGCGACGATCACAAACGTCGAGCACCTCGTGTGGAATCAGGAAGGTGTGTGGGAGCGTGGGAGCGTGGGAGCGTGGGAGCGTGGAAGCGTCTTCGTTATGCGCAACTGGACTCGGATGAGGCTGTTTTGGGTTGCGAGGGGGGGTGCCCTGTCTTTTGGTCACTGATCAGCCGGAATGGCAGCCGTTGTGCTGTCCATGATTCGTCGTCGTAGGCAATGACTGTTAAGACGACGTTGCAGTGGGCCCGAGGGAAGTGCACAGAGCTCCCAATGATGGCCAGCATACGGAATCACACACGGTGGCACGGCGGACACGGGCGGCAGGGATACCAAAAAAAGGATGGGATCGAGAAGATGATGGCATGGCGAGGAAGACCTGCAATGCAGCCCGAACACGTTTTCTGCGAGCACTGAAGTGGCGACTTGGTTCCTGTTCCTGAAAAAGCCCCTGTTCCTGGACCCCACAACTTGAGCCCCACCATCTGCAGGGAATTCCGCATTCGTCAAAGAGCGAAACACCCGTTGCCCGCATCACAGGGCAAGGAACGGCCCGAGCTCATCTTCTTCATGTCCGCCAGCAGAGGAAACGACACCTTCATCAACTCAACTCCATACATCTTCCCAAACATTTGTGGCCGCCGCCAAAACATATATTGTTTGTTGTTTGGAGAAGAGCCTGCATCTCTGGCGCTTGGCACTCGAAGCCAGCATCAAAACGCTATCCATACCTTACCTATGCTCAGGCATTCTTTGTTCAGTCGTGTCTTCCCCAAGCCCAAGCTACCGTAACGGAACAGATGCATCAATACGATAGACGGTGGGGCGACAGCGCCATAATTCTTGGTTACAACATCCCATCAGGCCGAAATGTTGTTCGAGAAACTTGAGATGAGGTGGTACTTCGTATCAGGTCACCAGACGGGAGATCTCCGGCATTGGGACGGCTCCCCTTTTGCTTCAAAATCTTCCGACCTGGTATCGGAGTAATAACCGTGTCATAATATGCTGATACTATGCGATAATCTCAAAGCCTTCACCACCAAAGTCGTCTGATATGCGGTGATGAACCCGTCCAATTATCACCTGCGTCGGGATGCATGTAGCGCTCTGACGGGACGCGGACATTGGGACAGGATGCAACAGCAAATCGCTGCCGAGTGGGCCATCCAAATCCACCTCGACCGCCGAGCTCGCCGAGTCTAACGCAGTGGCATCTTCGAGACATGCCGGGGTTTCCGGAGCAAGCCGGAGCTGGTCGATCGGCGACCTCGCAACCCGAAACCCATGCCGGACCGGTGATTGAGCAGCCCCCCTCCCCCTCCTCGATGGCAATCCTCGAGCCCAAGGGAAAGTCACAACTGCAAGTCAGTTCTTCTCATGCATGAAGATGTTCATATGCAGTGCATGTTTCTCTTCTCACAGATGCGCGCAAACCAGGTTCCCTCGATATATTTCTTGGCAATGCTTCCCGCGCCCAGCAAAATGCCGGTCATCCTGTTGTGACAGCGCGCCGCATCCGCTTAGATTTCTCCTCCAAGCCTAGCTTGCTACCAATATAATATCAAAACTCTGGATCCGTTGCCACGCCGCTTTGTCAGAACGCCGGTCTCCCTTTTTCCTGCAGCAGACAGGAGTTGAAAGCCCAACATGGCATCGCTCGTCGTGTCCCTTCGCAGTTTCGGCAGCGGACCCCTGCTCGTACATTAAACCTCTTTTGGAGCCAGGAAATGTACGAGATCGCCGACTTGGAGACAAAATTTCCATCGTTTCTTACGTGGGGTACAATACGACGTTGTCTCCTCTTGGTGGGGGTTCCTATACTATGTAGGTAGTCTTTGGGCAATTGCATTGACGAGATTCCTTTCCTGATGCACCATTCTCCATCATATCATCCCCACACTCTTCTTGTCATTGCTCCCCCTCCGCTCGAACGAAGGCCCGGTCACCAGTAGACAAAAATTGTGTTTCATGCAACACAACAAGACGCATTGGCCAAGGTTACTTCGTCCCCCGCCCCAAGAGCGTTTCACCGCCGGCTTGTGGTGAGCTCACGAGAAGGAAAAAAATGGATGGAAGCAAGCCTTCCGGAGATTGATGGGATAAAATGCCACGTGCCCAAGGTGTGATTCGTTCCACATTGCCAACCCCATCACCCTAGGAATGCAGCTCGCCGTTTTCTGGTCTCTGTCTCCTCTCTCCGTCGTTTTCCTGTTTCTCTGAAACGGTGGGTTTCACGTGGAGAAATGCCGCGTGGGCTTGGTCCTCCACTTACTCCAGAGAACGTCACTCCCGCGGCTTGGTCGTATTCGGTTGGTTTGCTTCGTGGACGTCGACTTTTTTTTTTATGTTGCGTACACACCTTTGCTCCACTTTGTACGAAATGTAGGTACCTAATCTGGTGATCCTTGGCGGAGGTGGATGGAAAATGAAATTTTGGCATCACGGAGCTTTCCGTGGGGATTTCTATTTGGCAGGTATAGACGGTCACCCGTGGCAGTCAAGCCGGCGGTTTTTGATGGGTTAGCGTTGCGAATGTTAACCGAGGTGCCGAAAGGCGATGATGATTGAGATTCATACGAGTTCTTTTTGTCTGCGTTGCTCATGATATATTCTGAGATGACAAACGGCATCTGTGAGCAGATGTCAGACAGGTAGCCAGGGTAGTAGGCTACCAGAACCCCAACAAGGCAGACGCGTGAAAGGGTAATCTACATATGAATACACGTTTCTGAACGTGCATGCATCAGCCGAGGACCCCGTTCTCGGTGGCTGAGAGTCGGTATAGGTAAAGATTGATCATGGGTGAAGGGGTTGGATGAGAAAGTATGTCTTACTACTAGTAGCATGCACACCTGAGATTAGCTAGGAGACAAATTGGAGATGATATCCCTCCTTGTCCCCATACATCTGGGGGTTTTTTGCTTCTAATAATATCACTACAGGTACCTATTCAGATGTCACTCTTAACTGAACACGGACGGCTCTTTCTGTTGTTTTGTGAAGTTTGATGTGTAAAAGTCACCTGGGAAGTATTCAAAAGCTCTAGAGAAGTTGAACACTGAAAGTACCTATTTGGAGAGGCTGCAATGCTACTTACTAGTCCATAGCAGAACACGTGGTGGATGTATTCAAGCTTGCCTCCACGGTCCGCTCCAAACTCTCCGTCATGTCAGTTAGCCTGTCATCTCGCTTCTCAAATACTCTCTTGGCCACATTGAACCTGTAGCCGACGTCGTTCCATTCAAGATTCCACTCGGTCTCTGGTGTAGTCTCCAAGTACTCGATGAATCTCGCAATGTCGGGCTTGTCCGCCGGTTTATATGTAACCACGCGTTTGAGAGACTTGGGCTTGATAGGCGCACCGTAGGCTAAGACGGTCTTGAGCATCTTCAGGGAGCAATTCGACCGATGGCGACGTTCAATCACCTGGCTGGGACGCAAGAAAAAGAATGATGTCCTTCAACAACCGGGGCTTGGGCCTCGCCACTGATTTGCTTCCAGGCTTGGTCGGGTGAGATGCCAGAGATTCTATCATCAGAGTCGTCGACGAACTCGCTCCATCCCAGTCCGTTTTCGATGCAGATTCTCATTTATATCCTTTGCCCTGGCATATCCAGCAGCAAGCAAGAACAAATCCGTATTTTGGACTAGCAAGGTGGAGATCTGCGTCACTTCCCAACAGAGAAAGCGAACTGATCCGCGCAACGGGATAAAGCCACTGCATGAAGACATGTTCCTGGCTTCCCCCCTCACAAGGTTGATATTTGCGCCGTGCCGAAGGGGAGTTTGTATAAGTGCTGTGCCTGTATCGCCGTTGTTCTTTGCAGCTGCACACTGGAGGGGAGTAGCCAGCTGAACCTCGAAATATTGAAACTCAAAGCCCTCGTTAGGATCAACCCCTGCTTCGAGTAGCTTGGTTGCTAGAGCGGTGGAGGCATCACTGGTGAGTTTGAATTAGACATTGAAATTGAAGAGGGCTTCCCAAGTATGACTGTCGCCTTGTATCAGCTTCCAGCGACAACAGCCATTCTACCATGTCCATATGGTTTTGTGAAACTCGTCTCGGCGTGATAGCAGAGCCATATGGAGTGGCGAAAGGCTGAGCGACAAGCGTTTGTCAAGGGTCAAGTTGACATCAACTTGTCCGCTGCGAAGCAATATTTCCAACTCCTCCGGTATCACAAACCTGTAGTGGTTGGCGCGAGTTTGGAATGACGCACGTTGCCAATTCAAATATGCGCCCGCGAAATCCCCGCTGAGAAATGAAATTCAAAGAGGAGTTTATCAAGCGTGTCACACCCCACGTGTTCGCTGTTTGCAATCTCTTGAATGGGTCGCCCAAAATATCTGCGCATGGACAGTAAAGGGATACCTCTTCAGTGTTGTTGGCTGAAACGATATGAGGTTGTCGTGAAAGAGCAGGCAGGCAAGACATAATTTTGCCATGACACGACTCCCCTCTCCAGCACTGAGTGCAAATCTGCTGGCCTTTCCAAGTTCGATCTCTTTGGATACCAGATACTCCTTGACCGTGAAATGCGCCAGCCGTATGTGAGCTCTGCTATCAATCTCCGACGAGGGAGACATCGGTGAAAGTGACACAAGGCTTGAACAAGAGGTGAGTAGACGGTTCCAATAAATCCCAGTGTTTTTGATGCGAAGGCTTCCATTGGGGTCGATGCAAAGAATGTCCGAGAGCTCGCCGACTGTGAGGTCTCGCTTCGCAAAAGAGAGGGCTAGCAGTACCAGTCGAACATTTCTGAGACTTCTTGTTTCCAGTCGTGCCAGTATTCGTTCATACGTGGCGGGAAGATCTTGTGGGAGTGATGACAACACTTCGTCAATCTCCTCGGAACTGGTGCATATTTCCAAGTCGTCAAGTTGGCATTGTGCCCAGCGGAACCTGTTCAACTATGAGATAAAGACCGGAGCTCAGGATGTCGTGTGTCTTGCAACAATACTGACATGCCCGCAGCCTTCGAAGTCAGAACCTCACGAACTTTTCTTTTGACAATGTCATCCCATTCTTTCATGTCATCTGAGGATTTCATCCTATGGTCAATATACAGGCCG
The DNA here is from genome assembly GCF_035222375.1 of Podospora pseudocomata. Classification (NCBI taxonomy): domain Eukaryota; kingdom Fungi; phylum Ascomycota; class Sordariomycetes; order Sordariales; family Podosporaceae; genus Podospora; species Podospora pseudocomata. Next base: position 5,364,498 of record NW_026946363.1, on the reverse strand, counting down.
ATGTCTGCATCGACGTCGACACCTACTAGTCTTGTCCTGGTGGGAGCGTCTTGTAGTACAAGTTCAATATCCCTTTCTGGACGGCTGAGTGCGAGAAGATGCACGCCAGAGACTTCTGAAATAGTCTTGATATGCTTCAAAAGGGTCTGCCTCTCCACACATTCATCTAGGGCATCTACTACCACAAATATTTTGGGAAAATGACCGAGGCCCGTAACAACGACTTCGAGCAAGTCGTTTAGAGATGGATCTTTGGCACTGGAAGCAATGGTCTTATCATGGAGGGCTTGGAGCGATCTGAGGCATGCGGGACTCCAAGCCGCCATCTGCGCCAATAGCGACCGGAGCATGGCGTGTACGTGTTGCTGCGTCTCGATCTGGAAGTCGAAATAGTAGAAAATGACCGGCGTTGAGGACCCATCTTCTTGGCGAAGGAGGTTTGCGACGATGGCTGAACTGATGATGGTTTTGCCTGCACCCGGGATGCCAGTGAGCCAAAGAAACTCTGCACGCTGCTGCCAATCCTTGAAAATGGGACACTCGAGGAACTACGTCCCAGTTCCCGGCTCTCACTTCGCGAGCGCATTGCGGAGATTGCGCCAGACATCGGGCGCTCTAAGCCATTGAAGTGATTGCCGGCTGGATCCGGTTTGGATATGCTGCTCCAACATGGCAGATTGCGAAGCAACAACACTTTCAATGCCCAGTAATACCGCCCTGTCAGTGTGTGTAACATTGCAAGAATGTCAGTTTGTAAGAGCAAAGCGCGATACAGATGAAAAGAAAAACCGACATGGACTGTGACTTTATGGCCAATCCAAGCTGGGTCTTTATTCGCCCATGTTGTCCAGATGCTTTGCCACATCTTTTTGCCGCAGAGGCCACAAGATTCGGTGTTTCGTATCCAGAAGGTCCAGGATAGCCGAGACTTCCTTGAAGCAGGTTGCCACAGGGTTGTCACTTCTCTCCATGATGAGGTCCTCCAGGATGGAAGCGTGGCGACGTTTTTCAGCAACACTGATGCCATTTTGGCTCGTTTGATCCAAGACGATTGTCAGGATTTGCTCCAAAATACGGGTCAAGTCTCGCAGGTCACGGGTGGTGCGGAGAGTAATGTCGCGCGCATCTTCTTTGTATACGGTGTAAACTCGTAAATCCGTGATGTGGCCTTGAGAGAGAAATCAATTAATCCGACAATCGCGGCTGCAGCCTACATATTGCCAGAAACTCAAACTTGGATGAAGACGTGTGTTGTTGTTGTTGGGTAGTCCTCGACTTGAACTCTGGAAGGAAGGACCGATATCGCCCCCAATTCGAGGTGGCAGTGCGGTTGGTTGCCTTCCAGGCCTCACAGGCCAGTCATGCACCTGTCTCACATTAAACAATAGGAGGGTTTAGGTAGGTAGGATAAGCACATGTGATAGACAGAGTGAAGAATGGTGATATTTAATGACCATGCAAGAAACGACCACCTCGGTCTATCGTTTGGTTCTGAAACGCAACAAGCCAAACACTGCCAGAAAAAGTATGTACATAGAAAAACCCCTCAGACCTTTGAACTCCTTGCCAATCATTTCTCGTGAAACCAGTGGTCGTCAATGCCGCCCAGGCTTATTGCTGTCCAGTCGCCGTCACCTCCACTTTGGGCTTGTCATCTTGCACTTTCAAATTCTTCATGTCTGACGATATCCCTGTGAATGGACACACACCAGCTGTCGGACCATCTTTGCCTTTTTGTCCGCTGGCGGGGCAGGCTGTTGCTGTGTCATCGCTGCCCTCAGAAATAGCATCTTGTTCGTTAAGAACCTTCTTTCCGTGCAGCCAGCCTTCCTTTTCGATTTCGCCAAAGTCCATGCCGTCAGTGAACTCCTCCCCATCATGGACATACCACTTGGTGAAAAGGTCGTTCTGAATCCAGATGACCTTGCCAAGGGCTTTGACGATGGCGATCTTGCGTTGGATGTGTAGACGAGGATGGGAGAGGATAGCCTCGGTGAGAACATCTTGGATAACAGCGAGTCCGGCGCCGATGTGAATGTACTCAATGTGTAATGGGTGCGTTCGGCCAATGCCTGTGTGCATCATGCCAACCTTGTCGAGGTACTCCCAGAACTCCATCTGCGCAGGATCTGAACACAACTTCTTAAGATATGCTCTGAGAAACATTTTGCGATGAAGAATCTGGGGGCTGTCCTCGTCTGGCGTGTCGTCCATGGGACCTTCGAAGGCTGTGGACCTTGTCGTAAAAGCCCGGGCGGTGATGTCATACTGCAAAAGTTTCTTGTACACAATGTTGACAACCGCTGGGATGAGGGCCTGGATATATTTGCTGCCGCTCTTCAATGCTTCGATGTCACCTGGTAAAGTCGTTAGTGTTGCTCATGCTGGGATAGCCTGGCATAAGGAAGACACTCACTGACACCGAAGTCAAGAAAAGAATGCAAGTACTTGACACGAGCCTCCAGACTGGTGTAGAGACTCTTGCGGTCAATGTGCTGCATCGGACGATTTCGTGATGTTGACATCGTGATATGGTTGCGGATGTCTTGTGGAGTGGAAGGAGAGAATGATAGAGGTTGGAGGGTTGCCGTTTAGGGATAGTCGGTGTAGTGGAGACAACCGAAATCTGGGGTCGAACAGGGGTGGTTGCAGAGTGGGAGGATGAGGCTCAGAAGACCAAATGATGCTGAGGTCAAGATATCAAAGAGCAAGAGGAGATACTGAGCTTTTCAAGCATTCCATCGAGTCAACTAGTCACGAGTTTGGTGTTGCGTGGTGTGACCATGACGCATGGGCTCAAGGTGGTGTGATGTTGAAGGCCACATCGAACCATTTGGTGTCGGACCTAATTAACGACACCTGATTGGTCACACTGGGGCCATTTACACCACAAATGGAAAGAGCCCCAATGTCAACAGGCGCTCTCTCACCCTGGGAATAAATACATAGATACTGTGCGGTTTCTTATGGGATTTCAGTTTCCCCGCTGTGTACCGACGGCAATTGCTACCTTCCATCGGCCAGATACAGTAGGCAGTGATACATTTTCAGCACGCCACGGCCCACAACCTCAACATCAACTTGTTGCCTCACATCAACTAGGTACATCAACCAGAGACTCAGCTTGTCGATTATGACTAACAAGCCCGAAGTCACGCTGGACAATTTGCACTGGGTTCATACACCGCTGGGAAAGATGATGACAGAATGAGATCTGAGTTGCACTTCTGATTTCGACCTCAACCTCACGAGCAAGACGAATCTGGCATAGATAGCGACTCTCTTGACCCTTGCATGGTATTCCGAGGGTTTATGTGCAATGCGGAAACGCTGAAAGACAGTGCACATCGACCGGTGCTAACGAGTAAGCTCTTTCTCCGCTGACCAAGTCGCCCGCAGTGGGCTACACGAACCCCAAGTCAAATTCCAACGCACGGAACCCTGAGCATATTGAGGGAGGCCAAGAGCCGCGGTGGTCTTATGATGTTAAGGATAAACTTTCCTGCTCCTCGGTCCAGTGTGTTGTCTACCGGGTATTCCAAGTGGTCGATTTTCACTTATCAAGCGGCAATATTCCTTGAGACACAAGACAGACTTCAACATAACTACAGGGAACGGCTACAGCATCGAGGGCTAACTAAGAAATGACCCGAAGCTATAATTGCACTATCTTGGAATTGGTCTCACCTTTCCGCAAGGAAATGCTCAGTCATGCTGTGTTCAGGAGCATATTCAAGCATATCTTATGTGTTGGCAACAGGCCCTTGCAGCACTGACATTGATTTTAAACAAGCGTGATGCCAACAACTGAGTTGATAGCAACATCCACCCCAACTTTGATTGTGCTGTTAGTGGTAAGCCATCTTTTGGCGAGGACATTCGTAAAGACAGTCCCTTCAAGCGTTAACTGACTACGCAGCTCATAGAGAACAAAACAAGCTATCCCAGTAACCGTCGCCATGTTGAAATGCTGTATGGATTTAGGGTGTTGGTCGGAACGTTCGTCTGGAACTGAAACTACGATATCCGCGTCAAAGGAATTAGACTGGGTCTTTCAAGACTTGACATATCCGGTCTTAAAAACCGTGAGTTAACCGCGATTCGCCATCCACGCCCCTGATGAATGAGTATTATCACGCTTTCACAGAGTGACCACTGTACCTTGGTTGGCAATTCGTCTAGGAGTCGGCCTTGTGAAGGTGAAGCTGAAACCAACCAAATCCATGGGATCAGCCTCATAACTGAAACCCATCTCGTTTGAAGCTGCTTTCAGTCAAAATCTACCATTGTCTCGCTCTGCAAAAAAGAGTGAAACTGTCCCAATATTTCCGATCGGACGTAAAAGAATATTCAAATCCGCATTTATGATGTCACCAGCGGATGGTCAACATATAAGCCCTGGTTGATTGGAGACTTGCTGTTGAAGTGGCCTATCTGCATCATTCGCCTAGTTATGCCTCCAATAAGGTCAGGCAGCGGTCATTCTGCAGCGCGTCTGACGTTGAAGGACACTGAGGACGTGAGGTCACCAAGAAGACGAGGTCAGGACATCGGCCTGGGGGTTGGGATCGAAACGATAGCTCTGGACTAGGTGCCGTCATGCCGCGGATTGTGTTGGATTGAAATGCATGCTGGCGTCAGGAGGTTGATATTGAGTGGCAAAAGCCGGCTGAAAAAAGGTGGGTGAGGCTGTCCTTGATTGGCACATGTCCCAGTATCAAGAGTGGGATGAAAAGGGAAAAGGGCACATGAGAAAATTTATTTTGGCTGTTGCTCTGCAGTTCCGTCACGGTCATCATTGGTTGCCTGCAACTATATGCCTCATGGTGGTCTGCCGTCGACCTTGGCACTTGTGGTTGAGGATCTTGACCAGCCTCTATTCAGGACCCTTACTATGCCATGGATCCCTATGGGGTTAGGGTAGATCGACATGGCCCGCCATATTCACGATGAGCAGTGGGGGCATTTTGGGGGTTCTTTGGTGGTGGGACAAACTCTTGACTCGACGACGGGATCGAGTGCGACTCTTGTCAAACGTAACAAATGGCATCGAGTAAAAGAAAAACGGGGACCGCGGTAGAAAAAGAGACGGGTTGCACTCGTCTGCAGCTGCTGCCGAGCAAAGTGTTTGGAGCACAAAAAGACAAATCACAATTAGATATTCGGCGGCTCCCATTTGTCGGGCGCTCGTCGTTGTACGAGGAGGTATTATGCAGCGCGGGGCAGGGAGCCAATCGGCTGGCAGCGATAAGCTTACTTCTCGGCGGCGGCTCCTGTGGGTGGGATCATGCGAGGGGAAAGCTCCAGGGAAGCTTGCTCCCCTCTGCCCCTCGTTTGTCCTGATGGTGGTCCTATCTCGGGAACTCAGCCCCAGATATTGGAATGCGACCGCGTCCAGTCCCAAATGGGTGTCTGAATGCGTTTCTTGGGCGTCTTTGTCAGATAGATTATCATGGCTCTCACCCCGCGATCACCCGTGAACCACCTGCCACCCCCAGATAACCGGCCTGGGCTCTTACCTTATCTCGTCGCGAGCCAGCGCCGCCGCGTTTGATTGCGCCGCTGTCCGTTATCGGGTGCTGAAGCTTTAACCCCACGATCCCCGCCATCGCCACTGACAGACGAACCCTCCTTCATATGAAACCTCCCTTCTGCAGTCTCTATTAAAATCCCCAAACCTCCCCAGGGAACACCGTTGCGCCCTGTCCTTTCAGACTCTTCCAGATTTCTGAAGTTTGAGCTCAGTCCTCCCACCGTGCCCTCACATAATCCGCAATCATGGTATGTGACCCCGCCAACACCAACACTCCGGCCTGCTTGGCGTACAGCCCTTCGGGCCCTGCCATCTTCAGGTTTCCGCAGATTCCCATGTGCGCGTACAATGCCGCCGATGGCATTCTTGCGTCGCTGTTTGGAGAGCCGAGCTAACCACCATGTTCGACGACGACTGCAGGCGACTACCGAGTCCTTCCTCTCCAATGCCCAGAACGTGAGCAAGACCCGACTCTGACTTTGGCGCCGGCCAAGCCGCCGCTATTTCTGCGACTCGTGCTGACTGATTGGCGTGCAGCTCCAGAAGTTCCTGACTCTGGACCAAAGGGGGAAGGTCATGGCCGAGTACATCTGGTGAGTCCCCCACGCGGCCCCCCCGAGTATCCCGCTCATCCCTGCACCTGGAACCGCAGCCAATGAGGGCCAATGAGGGGAAAACGGCCGTTAACAGAATGTGTCTAGGATTGATGCTGAAGGTGGCACCCGTTCCAAGTCGAGAGTAAGCAAAGAGTCCGAAACCAAAAGCCCAAATCCGACGCATACTTACCAGTCTCCTGCAAATAGACACTCGACGAGAAGGAGGGCGGCTACACTCCGGATGATCTTCCCATCTGGAACTTCGATGGTTCCTCCACCGGCCAGGCCCCCGGCGACAACTCGGACGTCTACCTGAAGCCCGTAGCGGTTTTCCCCGATCCGTTCCGTCTCGGCAACAACATTCTCGTCCTTTCCGAGTGCATCGACAACGATGGCAACCCCAACAAGTACAACTTCCGTCATGAGACCGCCAAGCTGATGGAGGCTCACGCCGCTCACGAGCCCTGGTTCGGCCTTGAGCAAGAATACACTCTCCTCGACCTCAACGACCGTCCCTATGGCTGGTATGTGCTTCCACCCACGTGTGTTTTGGAACGATGTGAGACAGATGCTGATTGGATCCCAGGCCCAAGAACGGTTTCCCCGCCCCTCAGGGTCCTTACTACTGTGGTGTGGGTGCCGGCAAGGTTGTGCAGCGTGACATCGTCGAGGCTCACTACCGTGCCTGTCTGTACGCCGGTGTGAAGATCTCTGGTACCAATGCCGAGGTGATGCGTAGGTTTTCCTGTGATTCGGTGCAAGGTTGGACCCGAGGTTGCTAACATGCAAAATAGCCGCCCAGTGGGAGTTCCAGGTCGGCCCCTGCCTCGGTATCGAGATGGGTGATCACCTCTGGCTTGCCAGATTCCTTCTGCACCGCATTGCCGAGGAGTTCGGCGCCAAGGTCTCCGTCCACCCCAAGCCTATTCCTGGCGACTGGAACGGTGCTGGTCTCCACTCCAACTTCTCTACCAAGGAGATGCGTGAAGAGGTACGATGATTGCTGGGACATAGTGGTTCTCACTCGGGAACATATACTGACGACTTTGGTTACAGGGCGGCATGAAGTACATCGAGGCTGCTATCGAGAAGCTCGGCAAGAGGCACCAAGAGCATATCGCCGTCTACGGCGAGGACAACGAGAAGCGTCTCACCGGCAGACACGAGACTGGTGCTATCGATCAGTTCTCGTATGGTGTTGCCAACCGTGGCTGCTCTATCCGTATTCCAAGAGAATGCGCCGCTAAGGGCTACGGCTACTTCGAGGATCGTCGCCCAGCCTCCAACGCTGACCCTTACCAGATTACTGGCATCATCATGGAGACGTATGTTCGCCCTTCTCCGCTCCGAGTGAACGACACAGGCTAACTTGTCACAGTTGCTTCGGTGCTGTATAAACGCTGCATATCAACCTATCAACGATACCATTTCGATTTGACTGCCCACTTCACTGTACGGGAGGGATATTATTATTGGCGTTCGGGATATCAAGCTGAGGCTTTTCATTTGATCTTGCAGTCTTTTCGTTGTGGTTGAAGGTAGAATGACTAGGTAGTATGACAATTTAGCGATGAACAACCTTTCGTGTCCCTGCTCCTCGTGTATAAGTCGGTGATATACTTCCTTTTACGGACGGTATCCATCCCTTGATGTCAACATGGACCAGGGCTGTCAGTGGAAGCTTGGCACCTTGAGTGCCGGCATGAGTCACCGGGGATTATCCATATAAGCTTTTTTTTCTAGATTCTTAATTGTATGTTCCGGATTTTCATCTTTTCAAACTCGATTACCAAATCAACGTCAACAACAAAATGTCTAGTCCACCAAAGGTTCTGGTCACTGGCTCGTCCGGCCATCTGGGTAAAGCGCTCATGCTTACCCTGTCACACTACGGGTTCACTCCGATTGGCATTGGTGATTCCACTCTTCCCTTTGATCCACTCCTTATTTTTAGAAGTTGATCCTGATTGTAAAACAGACATCAAGCCCAGCCCGCTCACCACCCACGTCGGCACCATCGCCGACCCGGACTTTGTCTCGTCCGTTTTCACGACGCTCCATCCTGACCTAGAATATGTAATCCACACTGCCACGTTGCACAAACCGCACATCTGCTCGCACACAAAGGCGGACTTCATCGCCACAAACATCACGGGGACATTGAATCTGCTTGAAGCGAGCGTTGCGAGGCAAGGGGGGGTCAAGACTTTTGTTTTTGTCTCCACCACCTCTGCCTTTGGGGGCAGTCTGACGGCTAGACCTGGCTTGCCGGCCGTGTGGATTGATGAGGGGGTGGTTCCCAAACCGAAGAATGTCTATGGGGTTACCAAGATAAGTGCGGAGGATGTGTGCGAGTTGGTTAACAAGGAGAGCGGGCTGCCGGTTGTGGTGTTGAGGACGAGTAGATTCTTTCCCGAGGGGGATGATGACGAGGAGAGGAGGGGGAGTATGGGGGATGATAATTTGAAAGTGTTGGAGTTGGGCTATAGGAGGGTAGATATCGCTGATGTAGTGGGGGCTTGCGTGAAAGCGATGGAGAAGGGGCCGGGGTTGAAAGGGAAGTGGGGGAAGTACATCATTTCTGCGCCGACGGTGTTCAGAAGGGAGGAACCAGTGTTGAAGGGGTTAGATAGGGACGCTGGGGAAGAGTATTGCAAGGCGGTGGAGGGGGCGAGGGAGGTTTTTGAAGGGAAGGGGTGGAAGTTTTTGAAGAGGGTGGATAGGGTTTATGATAGTGATTTGGCGAGGCGGGAGCTGGGGTGGGAGGCCGTGTATACTTTTGAGAGGGCAGTAAAGAAGGTGAAGGAGGGAAAGGACTGGAGGAGTGAGTTGACGGGGAGGGTGGGGAAGTTGGGGTATCATGATGTAAGTACGGGAGTGTATACTATCAGAGAGGAGACACAGCAACTACCGTGAACAAGATGTTTTGGTTATATTCACATAGATATATCTTTTTGGATGGAAATTCCATTGCAATTGTATGCAAAGCCCTTTGAATCCAGATAACTGTCCCGAAAACGCCCCCGAAGCGGCGCAATCATGTAGTAGAAGAAGAAAGAAAATCATCCTCGGTAAAGTCATCGATTGGTCCTGCTGTGTAAGGCGCGTCTCCCTTCCAATCCTTGCACAGTAGCTGGTGGGTCCAGTATTCATCGTCCTTGTACATGTCCAGACTCTTCCAGTTGGCATGCTTGGAACCTTCACGGGAAAGCTCTTGCTGCACAAAGACCATGTACTCAATCTGGTCGCTGGTCATGTTGTGGTTTCCTGTCTTCAGCTCATTCTCCGGTATCGTGAGAGGAAATGACCCGGAGCAGGCGTAGTGAAAGCACGAGAGCAGAGATTTGGAGGCGTGAATGTAACCTCTTGTCAGTTGTCCCCCACGATTGCCCATCTTGAGGCCCTTCCACGTTGTCATGGCAATCATGTCTTTGATGATCCAACCGGTGTTAGACATCATCACGAAAAGCGTGAGGTAAATCTCCAGCCAGTTGGAGCGCTTCTTCTCGTCAATCTTGGCCTTGAGCCGCTTGAGAAGCTCTTCTCTCATCGGCGCTAGCAGATCTGCAATTACCAAGTTGTCGAGCTGCGTATCCATGATTGGTGTTACTGGGATGAAGCCGTCGTAAGGATGGCCGGCCTCGGCGGTGGGGTGAGCCCCGATTTCCTCACCACCCTCGAAGACACGCCAGTGACTTTCAATGAACCGTGCGGCAACCCAGGTGTCGAGGGCAAGAGATACCAGTTTGCTCTGTACCTCTGGTTAGTTAGGCCTCCCCCAGCAGTCACAATTTAGCTTACCTGACCAAAAGCTGAGAATCTCAAAGCAGACTCAAACGTCTTGCGAGTTATCGGGCTGGCATCACCGAGTAGGGTGTCAATGTAGACGGAGCGAGCATTGCGAAGAAACTCGACAACACTGGCTTTGGCGGCATCCATGTCGCTGATGAAGTAGGGCGGCATCTCCATGGAACGCAATAGCCCGGTCTTCTTGTCAGTCCAGAAGTACGCAGTGCGGTCTCCTGGTCCAGGCTTGAATCTGGACACACGGAGACGCAGTGCATTGTCCATTCCCTCCCCGAAACCTTGAGTAAGTTTGAACACTCGAGTGGTGTTGTCAAAAGTGTGCCATTCCAGCTGGGCCTGTTTCTGAGGAAGCCAGGTATCGAGTTCTGAATATTTTGTCGGACCCTTTCGGTGCAGAGGAAGGCCAAGGATCTCGATTCTGACACAGGGCTGAACCTTGAAAGGGCCTCCATTCTGCATCCTCTTGAGGTCATTCAGGTACAAATTTAGGCATCTTGCGCATGGTGTGTATTGCAGTTCCATTTGGACACACTTGATACCGAAGTTAGCAAGATGCACGGGAAAATGGGCACTGGTTGGAAGAACTCACCTTGAGCTTTTGTTTCCTACACTTTTCGCAGGCACCATGCTCCCGGTTGTATCGAGTGTTCTGTTTCTCTTCCTCGCTGGCTTCCTTGCGCACCGTTTGATGCTTCCCCCAGACCTCCACGACTGACTGCAGTTTACCACTTGCGTCTTTCTTCTTCGATATCACGGAAGACTAAAGGAAAAGTAAGTTACGATACATCGATGTTATTTGAGAAGGTTGGGTCGTACTTCATTCTCCAGCAGCACGTTCTTTCTTTTGGTCACAGAACGTGGCTTTCTCTCTGTGGTCGGAGGTCTCCCATTGTGAGGACGGGCTGCCTTTGGGATCTTCTTTTTGGGCCTAGCAGGATCGTACTGAAGAAACTGAACTTGCTGGATGGGTGTGGTCGTAGGACTCTCAACGGGTGACAGTGTCTTGGAGGCGACAGTCTTGGGCGATTCTGATAAGGGGTTGGACGTCACTGTCTTCGGGGACATAGACAGAGTCTGGGATGAGAGACCTAATGTGTCGGGGCTCGATAGTTGGATCACTGGTTGGACTTGTGGCAGTGGGGAAGACCGAATTTGACCAAGCTCAGGTTCCTTAGCGAAAGATTCCAAAGGGGCCTCTAAGTTGAGAAAGTCCTGACCACCCAGCGCACCATCAGACAGACCGAAGAGCTCCACCTCAGACACGATAGGCTCGTCTTGCTCATTCTTGTCCAAGCCATTCACCAGCGCTTGGTGGTGAATCTCAGGGAATAGCTCTTCCAACCCTGCGGGCGGGAGAGGAGCCTGGGCATTCGAGAAAGGAAGGGGGCTCGGAAAAGGAGGAAACACAGAAGCCTCAATCAGGGCCATATTTTCATCGAATGGAAATAAAGGTCCTGGCCATGATGACCATCTCTCCTCCAAGAATTCCTCGTGCCCTTCAACCTGACCGAATTGTGGTGCCTGGGGATACATGTTGCGCAGCGTGGGCTGTGGATTGTCCAAATGTAACTTGGATATTGAAACTACAAAGAGGCCCGGTAGTTTGGGAGGGATAAAACCGCGTGATAGCACAGGGTGGGGTATGTGTCCCAGATATTTGTGGCCGGAACGTTGAGCCGTACAAACGAGGAAGGTCAAGAGGATATCGACAGTGTGTACGCTGCGGGGAGACTTGTAAACGGGGCGATGGCTCCATGATCTGCCTGTGTAACTCAGATATCAGTGCATTTTCTCATCAAAATAGGGTGACAAAACCCCTCAGTTTGCCCAGCTGTTGTGACAAGGGAGCATGCAAGCACGGGGGGTGATCGGTACATACCGTCACATTTACTCCCAGAATGCTTCAACAGGGAATTGTGTGGCTTGGAGTGGCCGACTACCGAATTGGGTAATCGGCCTCCTTCTGGGTGACCGGACGGGCAGCTGCAGGACGAACCAATCACACTTTTACCCCAACACCCCGCTATCCAGCCCACCTCAAAGGCAACCGCGATACAAGAAGGCTCCAGGAGATCCAATTCTAGGCGGCCACGTTCCTGCGCCTCAGTCCCAGATTTAAAACGTTCTCAATCAAGGAATTGGAATTTGACACTCTCTCTTGGCTGTCAGGGTGCGCAAGGCAGAATCGACCCAAGTCTGACTCCCGCTCTGTACAGCCCAGCTCAGCCTCCAGATCATCTCCGACGATTGCAAAGGCCATCGACACCTTTCACCCTGCCTGACCGAGCCTGATAGCATCCGGCATTACCAACCATGGGCGGTGGACCTTATGAATTGTACCGCGAGCGTTATGGTGCCGAGCTTCTCGTCATGCGGAAAGCCACCAAGAACGACCTCGACGCCATCACTCGGGTCATCCAGGCTGGTTTTCCCGACGACCCAGGTTGCAACTACAAGTTTCCATACCGCGACAAATACCCGGAGGACTTCTGGAAGTACACACGCCGACAGTATGAGGAGTACCTAGAGCAGCCAGAAAAGTTCGCCTTCAACGTTGTCACAGTGACCAATGAGGAGGCAGGACTCGATGACCTCCCCATTGCTATTGGTGTCTGGGATATTGCTGTTCACATCAAGGCCAAAGGCGGAGGTAAGATTATTGTACTCTGGTGCCAGCTGGCTGACTGATCTTGTGTAACCTGGAGTAGATCTCTTCATTGACGAACGACGGGATGGTAACCGGGAACACATGAAGGCATACGCAGCCGCTATGGAACGGACATTTGCGAAATGCTTTGAGTCGTATGGGAAAGAGCAACTTCACCTTTGGATGCTCGTAACGCACCCTGACTTTCGCCAGCGTGGTGCAGGAACCAGACTGTGTGACTGGGGTGTTGATGAGTCCGCGAGAAGAGGTGGGTGGATTTTGACTGTTATGGCCAGTCCAATGGGCAGGAAGCTTTATGAGGAACTTGGTTACGTTTTGGTCGGCACCGACACGGCACGAGTGGGTGGAGAAGAAGAGCATGTTGTTATTGACGCTTTGGAGAAGCCGTTCTCACAACACACTATCTAGCACAGCAGAAATATCATGCGTTTCGTCATTCGTAAGGTTTCCAACTAATGGGTTTCCGAGCCCGCCACGAACACACAACGGCGCTTCCCGAATGTCAAGCGCGTTCATATACTATACAAAAATGCTCCACCCACGATTCAGTTCTTTGTGTTCAGCTTCACTATTGAGAGAAGATTAACGGACGGCTCATCTCTTCCAAGTATCGCTCCAGCATGCCATATTCGACTCTCCTCCTTTCGAGCTGCACATGGTGCTCTAGACTAATCCTTCGTCTCGCATCATAGGATGTAGCTGTGGTGCGAAGTTGGGAACTGTCGGGGGGTAGCATGATGGCGCGGACGTATTGTTTGCATAATATTGACTTGTCCCTGAAGCTAAATTTGTTGCCACCCTGTGCCGTGCCTATCTCGACAGAAGACGGGACTGTGACTTCATGATAGGGGATTGCCCAAGCACCCACCCCCGAGAGTTCGTGTTCCATAGTGTTCCCCGCCGATTTCGGTGAGGCCTGTCTCGAACGAGACCTTTGATATAAAGTTAGTGGCTGCTCACTCATTGCCACAGAAAGGTAGAGATCATACCTGTCACCATGCACACTGTTGCCTCTGTCTAGCTGACTATAGGCTCCCTCCACAGGACTGCAGGTTGTTGGAAATTTCGGGCCTTGCATGGTAGGTATCAAGACACCAGATGCATATGTGTTGTCTGAAAGGGGACATATGATTCAACCGAGATGCCGGAAGATAGTTTTCTTATAACATTCCGAACGCGCCTCAAAATGTTATCCCCATCTTTGAGTTATCACTGACTCTTCATTTCACAGTCAAAGCTCTATACAACTTCTATACGGTCATCACCCTCCCCCGAATGCCCAAAAGGGAAGTCGGTACCTATGAGAAGTCAGTTTTTGGAACTGTTGGCTTTGAAAACCCGCCTGGGCCACACGCAGAATTCATCACTTACAGTGAGACGGGGCTTGCTGAACTCTTGGCTCGCCCGGGGAGCGCCCATCAAGATGATAATCACATGTTGCGCGGCTTGCCGAATGTCGAAAGGGGGTCGCAGAGTCGAGGCCGAGTGCCCCAAACGGTTTAGTTTGATCCTGCAGGCTGACTGGCAGGCCTGCTGTGCAACAATCTGCCACCTGCCAGCACGTCCGACCACACGGCAACTTTCTCAGCCCCAGATATCTCCAAGCACTCGTCGGGTCAAGAGGCAACACGAAGCTGGGCAGAACGTGAAAAGGTTCGACGGGCTCTGAGACTTGAATCTGTGAGGGTTATTATTCTTTTCGTTCGATGTAAATCACGCATCCCGCTGCCCTCCTTCCACCCTGCTTCCGTGAGCGCTCCATTGTGTGTCCTCCCCCCTTCCTGCGTCATGGCTGCCACCCACCACAATGCAAGGCCGGAGGGCACTTTCCTCTCAGCAGTTGCCGACCATGCTCAGATCGACGAAACAAGCTCGAACAACCTGAATGAACAGGACCCGCTTCTCCCCTTATCAAGTCCTCGTGATGAGGCATCGACCGCCTCCGAAAACGGTCTTTTGTGGTTGATGGGCCCCGCGTTACTGGCTGGGTGTGTCCTCCTTGCATCTTCAAACTTTACCACAACCGAACATTCTTAACACGGTCAAGCATCTTTGTGAAAGCTTTTGATATTGCGTTTCTAGCCACGAGCTACTCCCGTCTCGGTGAGCGTCTTCGTACAACAAGCCTTGAACAACTCTTACTGACGAAAAAAACTGAATCTAGCTTCTGACCTTCAACATTTCAAGGATGCATCCTGGGTTATGCTTACGGCGTCGATATGTTCAGCCATCTTTGTGCCAGTGGTGACTCATTTGAACCTAGCATTAGATTTTCAGGTCCACGAAGCTGATGTCATCACAGTACTCTTACTTTCTCGCATATCATGGGATCAAACGGATGATGTTCATTGCTTATGGATCATTCGCGTTCGGGCTTACCCTTTGGTATGTGCCTACCTACCTACTGAGGCATATGATTCAGCTACCGCTGACATGGCATACAGCACCATTAGCACATCATTTTGGCAACTCCTGGGCTCTAGATTTGTCGTGGGCTTTGGCTCATCAGGGATCACTCTGCTCTCCATGATCGTCATCAATGGTCTGTCATTCAACACCTGAACACAGTGAAAGTGCTGACGAAGGGTAGAAATTGTTGGCGTCAAACAGCTCGCAATCTGGGAAAGTTTTGTTACATGCATCGAAATGGGAACTAGCATGGCAGCAGGGCCTCTAGGTGCTTGGATGTACAGGTCATTCGGTTGGCATTCGTGTGTCTCGACTTTCACGCAACCTTTTGTCGTATGGCACGTGCTAACCAGGCCACCAGCGCCTTTCTCCTAGAGGTCTTATTCGCCGTCACTGGAGTGGTAGTGCTCCATTGGTCATTTAAAAAGATTGCCTGTCACGCACGGTACTCGCAGTCCACTTTGCTCAAGCACGGCGATCCATCTCAGTTGCCATCCCACGCAGATGGAGGAGGTTGGCTGTTGCTCATTTTGGCGGTAACCACACCTCTCGTTGCCTTCACGCTCGGCGACAATATTCTCCGCTGGACAGATCCTCTAGAAGTGGCCCTCCTCATTCTCGGTCCGTTGTTTATGGTGACGTTCGTGGTATACGAGCTCAAGATCGCCTCTTTCCCCGTTATTGACATGACACCAATTTTCACGAAGAAGTATCTGAGTGTCCTGTTTCAAGTGTTTGGAGTTATTTCCATTTTGAATTCGGTGTGATTACTCGCTTCGTACCTTATCCAGTCTGGCTAGCTGCTAACGAGACCTAGATTGTTTTCATCATACCACCTTACATCCAAGTACGCGCCTTCGGTGGCCCATCGTTTGAGGATTGGGCCTTGACCTGTGTGTTTCTTGGGTTTCCCATCGGTGCCATTTCTGGCGGGTACCTAATTAAGAACAATATCCTCCCAGTGCAGCGTATCATGCTTGCAAACGCCATGGCATTGGGAGCATGCTGCTCTCTGTTTGCTATGCGATTAATTAGTAAGGTGATGTCTTGTTTTCTTGGACAGATGCCAATGCTGACGAGTCAAAGAACCCGAAGTAGCGCAACATGCGCCATTGCTTGTTGTTTTTGGTATCAGTACTGGTTTGTGGCAGAGCTGTCTGCTCTATGCTACTTTGTCGAGCACGGAAAAGAAATGTATTGCCTATCGTGTCTGCAGACATACAACCTCACGCGCTAACATATCTATCTTAGGGTGGCCCCAAACACTAGCATTGTACTACCTCATCGAGACTTTTGGAGCGGACTTGGGCATGGCGCTCATGTCTACGATAACTCGGTCGGTTGCAAAGATTGGCATTCGCTCCAGCCTGGGTGATTCCAAGACCACGGAGAGAATCATTCTTGATGCCATGAGAGATTTGAAAAGTGTCAGGAGACTCAACGCAGGTGCACGCACGGCAGTTCTGGTGGCTTTTGAAAATGGGATGCACACCGCATTCTGTGAGTACTGTCTCTTGAGTTTGCTGCCACCCTATCATCTCCATACTTAAGAGACCAAAGGAAGTCCTGCTAATACCTAATATGGAAGTTGTGCCTTGCTCACTGGCGGCAATGGTAATCATTCTGGCTGCAGCCATGAACATCAAACATCTGGACAAGAATCCTGAAAGGAGTGACAACGAGGCAATAACACCAACCAACTAAGAGGGGAAAAGTTTGGGAATGCTCTTAGCCATTGGAGAGGGCTCCAGAGCCAGCCCAGATCCGACCATCGGGCAATGATTCGTCCTTCACACTGAGCTGCCATTTTTCAGTCCTGCCCCCGTCTTCTTGGTTCGGGCCATAGACACGCTCCAGATACCAGCCGAGATGTTGAGGAAGTTCCCACGCCAACTCTGGATCCTGCAGCATTAGCTTGACGAGATGACGCTTTGAGGGCAGTGGGTTTCCATCTTCGTCCACGTCAAAGGCGCTGCGAGCATGCATCAGACACAAGTTGTTAATGTACGCCATATCTCCAGGTTCCCGAGGCAAGGGGAAAGCATGCTTCCACGCCAGTTCTTCCACCTTGGCCATGGCCTCAAGACGCTTCTCACTGGGCGGAGGGAGAGTGGGGTTCGCACCCTGGCTTCGAAAGCCTGTGATGGGCAGCCTTGAGAACTGGAACACCAACTTGTCCCCCGGGGCGTTCGTCAGGAGAGGAGTCCCGTCGGTGTAGTAGTCCTGGGAGCTATTCTCATATCAGCAAATTGCAACAAACTGGAGTATTCCAGAACGCAACTTACTGGAAGAAAGCCCAGTTTTGGGCAAGCTCTTGAATCAGATCATGTCGACTTTCTGCCATCTCGTTGTAGATTTGGCAAGCACTGGCAATCATCGTTTCACCACCTGTATCGGATACGCCCAGCGTATGGAGAGCGAGAATATCGCCGACGTCGGTATGGAACGCCTTCATCGGGTTAGCCAATTACTTCTCACGTTCTGGAGCAGAGGCTCACCAGTCGGCCATTGGTAAATGCAGGTCTCAAATTCTGCTCCTTCGAGCCAGGTCTCATATCCTCACTCAGGACATGGCAAGTGACGAGCTCACGGTGAACATCTTGGAATCCGCGAGTGGGTGCGATGTACGAGGATATGCCGCCAAAGACAAGCACATTCTCCTCGTCGGTGAAACGATCAGGAGAGATACCACGAACAATGGCAAACCCACGACCATTGTAGCAGTCTTGAGATACCTTCCGAAGCCTGTGGCTCAGCCCCTTGGGGAGAGGGAAAGTGTCGCGACTTAAAAGACCAGGCGGCACGTTCAGACCTGATGACCACTTTCTGTCAGCTTCATCAACACAGGTCAAGGGGCCGGGAGGTTCATGACTCCATTACCTTGAAAATGGCGGAGAGCACTCTCCACCTCAAGCAAGTCGTCTTTGTCGATCTGCACGATGTAACTCTTCTCGAGGTTGGGGTCTAACCACTTGGATCCTGTCCACACCCTCTCACCCTCGTACTGAGAGGGGAACCCAGGTAGAGTTTCCCCTGTCCCTCTCTTGAAAGTCGCTGAAGTAGTGATACTGGGACACAAACTCTGTGCATAGTAGTCTATGCGACCAGGAGCTGATGCAGTGATAGCAGCCATCTTCATAAGCCAAGGCAGCCTTCGTCTCTGTCTGTCTGGTTGCGTCGTCTTTCTCTTCAAAATACGTGTCGAAAGAGAGTCATCGCCATCTATTAGTACCTCGATGCCCCCAGCCTGGTGAGGCTCTGTTACCCCAATTGCCGCTATTGACCCCGCTTTCCGATCAAGGTTCACAGTTGGGGTTGCGACAACAAAACGTGGGATGAGTGCAGCAAAGCCTAGGGAGGTGGTGTCCAGCCTCTCTTGATTACTGGTGGGAGTGATGCAAATATCAATATGGATCTGCACATCATCGGGGTGCACAGCTTGGTGGAGGAACCAATGATGGATTCTTTTGTAATCGCTGGTTGTACCAATTCTCGGGCAGGCAAGGAATCATCAAATGGGATTCTTGGCCTTCTCGTGAAGGATTTCGGTTTGGGATGGGGAGAAGTGCAGTTTGAGGCCGTCAGAAACCGGATATGGGATGCAGATTCTCGAAGAAGGGGAAGGATGAAGCCATCATATGATGTGTTTGTGTTGCATCCTGGGATCTCTTTCAGGTGGGAGCTAGAATGGGGAGGTGCGTGCAATGGAAACTCTGGCAGGAAACGGAAATGCGGAGAGCTGGAGGGGAAGGTGAGAGCGACAAGAAACATGATGGTAGTGGGTTGGAAAAGCAAAGAGGTGGCAGAAGGATGGTCACATTGCATGATTGGGAGTGCGAGGCAGCATTGCTAAGAAGTCATTTCGGTGATGATCCCGCAGCCGTCTGAGCCGTGCGCGCAGTTGGGCTGCACCAGCTTCCATCATCTGTTTCCAGCTGGCAATCTTGGACCCCTATCATCTCCCACACATCAGGAAGCACCTAGGAAGCCAAAAAAAAAAGGAAGAAAAGCACAAAGAGAAATCAAGCAGTCACAGAGCGATACCCCCCTGGCTTGCTCCGAGTAGCCCGCTCGACACGCTCATACCGCGCTGCGTTGCCCACATCATCAAACTTGGCATTGCGGTGATACACAGAGATCTCGACAAAAGGAGCTTCCTCTGGGATATCGATATCGCTTCCAGTGTGCTATCATCCATTTTCATCAGCATGTTGACCACAGACGCTTTGCGGGCAAAGTGGGTCCTCCCGACAACCCCTGCTCAGGGGCTAGATAGGGGCAATAAAGGGGCCAACGGGTGCGCTAAACAAACGAGACTAACCCCAACAAAGAAACAGAGTAAACAAAGGACGATGAACTTACAGATCGGATGCTCCAATGCAGGTGTTTTTCTAGGTACTCCCCCACAGTGTCGGACTCCAAGCTGGGCAGCTCATGAATACCGTGAGGCAAGTTGCCGTTGTGGATGGCCGGGTGTCGGGCGATGAGCGCGCCGGTGATGGGGACTTGAGCGCGGGATTTGGTGTCGGTGAGGGCTTTGCGGCGGCAGTTGCCGCAGCCGGGGGCGGCGCGGTTGCGGTGGATGGGGTTGGAGAAGGTGTAAATGAAGCCGACGTGTTGGGGGTGGGTGTGAAGGGGGTCAGAGTAGGAGGGAGGGGAGAAGGGGGTGCCGAGGAAGAAGTAGATTGTGTAGGGGATCCCGTTGAGGGCGAAGCGGTTGTAGGTGACGTTGACGATTATGTCTTTGTTGAAGTCGGGTTGGCCGAGGGGGCTGGTTAAGGAGCGAGGGATGGAGGAGGTCTCGGTCGGGGCGCCGATTTCGCCTGGGGAGTAGATGGCTTTGATCATGGCTTTGATGTCGGCCACATAGAGGCTCGCGTCGAAGTTGCCGTGAGTGTCTTTGTACTTGTCTAGCCAGGGTTGGAGTTCAGGGTAGGTGTAGCCTAGTTTGTGGATGTCTCTCACGTCATCCGAGGTGTAGTAGTTGCCTTCGGCATCCTTGTGGAAAGGAGCGAGGGGAGTGGAGGGGGTGTCGAGGTCGCCGGTTCTGATGTACCAGTTCCCGTCGTCTTCCAGCTGCTCGTTGCGTGACTCGAACCAGTTTTTGGTGGGATCCAAGAGGGAGATGCCTTGCCAGAGGGCAAACTGGCGATCGACGTTGGCGTGGTGCATCCAGAAGATGGGGTCATAAGCCGCGACGGCGGGCTCGGCCATGTGGCCGACGTATTTGTCAAAGCCACCGGTCCAGTTGTGGATGTTATTGTGGATATACTCCAGGTTGAGGTAGGCGGCTGGTGAGCCGGGGTCATAGTCGGGGGAGGTGCGGAATTTGGTGGTCGCGAACTGGGTGTAGGAGGCAATGTAGTCGTGGACGTAGAGGCGGTAGACCATCTCGGAGAGTGGAACGTTGTCAATGCCTTTACCGTACCAAGGATGTTCGTTGAGTGTGGAAGTGATGAGAGAGTTGCGGACGGTGCCTTCGGTCCATTGGGTGGAGACGGTGTCGGATTCGGGCTCGTAAGTGGCCCAGCGAGAGGTTGCTTGGGCCTTGGAGAACTAGCGGTTGTTAGTGTGATGAAATCTTTGACTGGGACAAAAGTCATACCGGAATGGTCGTGATGTTGTTGTTGGCGTCAGTGTCCTGGATGTCGCTGATCCCGAAACAACCCATCCTTTCCTCATCAGGCATCGTGAACTTATACATTGGATTATCAATGTAAAACACAGTCACCCCGTCCTTAAGATCAATGACACTGATTCTAGGCTGCTTGGTGATGAGTGGGACATCGTACAGGGTCTCATCCTGCCCCTCTCGCGTCTTCTTCTGGGCCCAATCCCAATAGGGGAGTCGCCAAGTGGCAGCAGCGTCCGTCCATTCCTGTTGCTTATCTTCTGGGAGCTGGGGGATTACTTGCTTGACCATGATCTCGTACAAGACTTGCTCATAGAGAAGCATGTAAGGGCGGTGCCAGGAGGGAAAGAGGAGACTGTCGTGGGTGCAGTAGCCCTCGTTGGCAGTGATGGCGTCTGTGTCTTCATCCCATGGTTGGTATGGCATGCCATGTATGCCGGCGATCTGGAAGAAGGAGAGCTTGTGATCGGGGTCACGCTCTTGGAGGAAGCGGAGGGCCCAGATGAAGAGGTTGTTCTGGATGAGGTGTTCGGGTGTTTGGCCGGGATACCAGGTGTCCACCTCTAGACGAAGGGGGACTGTGGTACCAGTAACGCCGGCTTTGATGCCCGTCACAGGGTAGACAGGAGACATGGCATTCGATGAGTGGAGAAACGAGATTTAGAAGTCTTGATGTTCAGCGAATGTGTTTATTTGTTGCAGTCTGTAGGAGAGGGAAGAGCGTCAAAACTCAGCCTCTTATAGCAAAAGCCCCAAATCTCTACTGCTAGTGTTTCTTTCTCCCAAGGTAGTAGGTATCATATCTATGCCCCTGAAATGTTCTCACTGCTTATGCGTCAGAAGTAGGTCTCCTTGCCAGCAGACGCCCTCAGTCATTGTCTCCATCATTCATTACCGTATTCACAACCACTCTACACACCAACATGTAGAGACCAAGCTTCAACGAGAATCCATTGAACTCGACCTAGTTGTCATGCATCCTTCTTTCAGCAGCGCCACAATCTACTCCTACACAAAGTTCTGACCACCTACTGGACACAAAGTTCTGACAACGGGACAGCCGCTGTCCAGCCCGTCGGTTATGCACCATGATGAGGGGTCAAAAGGGATGTAGACACGGGCCGAGAAACAAGCCACCAATCCTGTGCTTCAGGACATTTATTCCGGCTCGTCAAATATGCGGTGTTACTTCCAAGAACATGACGGTCATGAAAAACGGCATCATTTCATGATGCTCGCAATTGTGGCCAGCTGAGACAAAATTGTCAACTCCAATGCCATGTCTGCCGGGTGGTGATCTTGTCCCTGTTTCCTAGTGCATGCATTTATTCACAACCTTTACAAGCGAGAATCTTTCCCTTTTAGGGATTTTCAGCTGGGTTCGGTGAACCTGAAGGAATTTGGCGATGTTTTCAGCTTCATTTCTGAGGGTTGATCCTATCTCAGAGGGCAATACTGCGACCTTGTGACTGAATGCCAAGGCTTGAGCGAGAGGCCCGAAGACTGCTCAGATGTAGTGAGGCGATGCTATTTGACGGAAGGAAAATTGCGGGATGTGTTGAGGGGAATCTGCAGGTTGCCCAAAGCCCAATGGGAAGTCTCCTCTTGCATGTACCCATTGTTTTGATATCTTCATTGAAGAACGGGGACACTAAAAGGATGACAGACGTAGAAATTGATGAAGCACACAGCCATACTAGGTACTGAGGGCAGTGAGCTCCTCGCCGTGGGTCAAAAAGCATACAAAGACTCACAATCCACCAAGAACTGTCAGCTGAAATCACAGCATCAATCACAAGTCAAGAATCTTTCCATACCATCCAATCCCCAATCATCAAGATGTCCTTCAACTTCCTTCCAAACACTGCTCTCGCAGCCTGCGTCAACGATGCAGGCGAGATCTTCACTTACGCCCAAACCTACAACGGCGAGCTTGTTGAAATCAAGGGAAAGCTCGCTGGCAATCCCGCAACCTACGAAGTCACTGGCGACCAAACAGGCATAGGCCTCACCAAAGAGTCAGGCAGCGCTCCCGCCAAGCGCTTCACTCCCCTCGCTGCCATCAACTCCAAATCCATCTACTACAACGCCAAACGCCTCGTCTTCTTCGTCGACAAGCAAAACTACCTCCGCGACATATACTTCAACGGAACCAAGTGGGTTGAAGGCGAGCTTTACGACCAGAGATGGCAGTGCGCCCCTTACTCCAAGCTCGCCGCTGTCCGCCTTGTCAACCACGGAGGCTACGACTTCGTCTGCCTGTACTACCAGGACACATCGGACACAGGCAACATCGTCCTAGTCAACCACAGCCCTACCTACAAATGGCAGACTGGCAACCCGCCCCTGGATGACCCCCCTCTCGTCGGCACAGCCCTCACTGCCGTGCCCCCTCAGCCAGGAATCGAAGTCATCCGCTACAACAACCCCACCGACACAGACGACCCGGTCGTCTTCTTCCAGTATGACAAACTCGAACTTGGTTCCTCCCAAGATCAAGGACCCAACGGTCAGTCCCCGTTTTTACCCCTGACTCTGTTAGCTTCTGTACATACCCTATTTCTTCTAACATCCTGCTCACAGACTACGCAACCTACTCCATCAACGATAAAACCATCACCCTCTCCGCTCACTCAGCCATTACCGCCGTCGATGACAAATCCAACTTCTGGGCTTTCTACACGACCGACCTCCAAAACCAGATCTTCCGGCTCAAAGTCGATGCATCTGGCGCCGTGACCCAGCCGCAGCCGGTTGTGCTGGCCAACAACCCTATCCCGGGGTCTTCTCTTGCCTCCATCATTGTCAAGGGCAGTCCTGATGTTGTCGTTTTGTTTTACCTCCTGCATTACGAGCCGGTCAAGGAGACCACCCAGGAGATCAACGTCTTCGCTGCGACTTTGACTGCCAAGAGTGGAGGTGTTGATGCATGGGACGTCGATGGTGGTGTCTGCTTGACCGCAGGGAACAGTTGACTATCCGACTCTGGGTCTGACGGTGGTGATGATGGGAATCCTGGTGGGGATGATGATGGCGGTGATGATGATGGGGGCAATGGTGGCTTCCCTGGTTGGCCTGGGAATGGAGGTGATGACGATGGCGGTGATGACTGGCTTGGAGATGACGACGGCATTCCCACTCACTGGGATGAGGGAAAGGATAGTAGGGGCGGCAGCGGACCTTTTGGACATACGAAGAATGGACGCGGGGGGATTGGGCGGATTTGATCTTGTGGATTTGCATTTGCTCTTATGATGGAATGACTCTGGCTTGTAAGTAAATAGTCTGAAGATGTGCAAGTTTAGTACCTAGCATGAATCGTTTTACCTGCGTGCTGTGCTTCTATTTGTGTTGGCTTAGAGCCTTTTGCTTTCCTTTGCAGGTCTTGCAGGTCTTTTGCAGCCTTTTCCTTTCCTTTTCCTTTTATCCTTTTCACGGCTTTATTCGCCTTTCTTCACCGCCCTGGTTTTGACAGCCACATGTATTTCTAGCGGTTCAGTCCCTCAGTTCGGTAGATTTATTCTATCACCTTCACTTTCCCACACTATGTGTACTGCGACGGAGTGGAAGTCAACGAAATTGGTTTTGAGAATATGAGAAGTATGAGAATGGAATGTAGATAATCAGGCTCGGTTCAATCTTACGTGCATTTGCTTTCTCTTGGATTTACTACATATAGTTTTATCACTCGCTTAGTTTTATACCAATTTAATAGGTATTCTTCTACGCACGGCTTGATTTTCACAAGGTATCACCCATCAAGTAATGTCCTACTTTCATTGATATCTCTTTGCCAAAGCCATTATCACCTCGCTTTTGCCGACCAATTATCCCATTGGATCCCAGTCGAAATGTCTTGCTTCTTTCTCAAAAAGGCCCTACGCCACTAAATTCGCGTTTAGGCTCTACTTTCGCCGGCACTATATTTCAACCAGTCAGCATTGATGACACATGTTGTATGAGTAGATTAGGGCTCTAAACAATCACGTACTTCTTCTCATTGGCAGACTTTCCCTTAGTTTTAGGGTTGAAAAGGATGTCAGAAAGGGCACGAGGTGTGCGACTTGAAGCAGCGTTAAAGCTGCCAGAGCTGGCAACGCCACTCTTGATGATGGCTTCAATGGTCTTCTGGGCGGATTCGCTTGCAAAATTGTTCGAAGAAGACATCGCGGTCATGTTGAGGGAATGGCTGTGGATTTTGACGGTTTCACAGAGTGGTTGAGTTGATGGTTGACTGAGGTGAAAAGAATCTCTAGAAGCGGGAGTGATAGTGTGCGAAAAAGAAGAGGAAGGATTGACTCTCCAGAAGATTTTATATTACAAATTTCCTAGTACTAGCTAAATTCCCTGGTACCTAGTTCACTCTCGCTCAAACCTTCTAGCTGTTCACTCGCGCTCGAATTTCCTGCTTGTTCACTCGCACTCGCCCCGGGCGGGTCCTATTCGCGTTCGCCCACCTAGGCGAATAGCACAAGTGAATTATATGTTGGTATAAAAGTGTTGATTGATATTAACTATGGAAAGGCAAACCGAGAAATCCTGCAGACCCAAACAAACCAGCCCAGGTTGGCCTAAGCTCTTTGTGGAGCCAGTTGTGGCTACCCACACAACATTATACCAGCATTTTAATGCTGGGTGGGACTACTGAAGCGAATAATACAGGTTTCGGTTCCAATCTGAATTCTAAGATACGAAAAGGCAGTGAATAATAAAGAAGAAGAAAAGTGTGTGGCAGCGTCTATCGCGCTCTCGGCATCTCACGGGAAACGGTGATGAGGGCGAGGTATCTAGGTAGGCTTGCAAAGCCAAAGCCCAGAATGGCCCACTTCAATAAATGTGTCCGCTTGTCGAACAGAAAATCAGGACGGCACATCACTCGTACAGACGGCCTTTCTGTGTTTTGTCAACATGTACTCTCGATCCATCCAGCTGACAAGTTTCTCATTGCAAAACTTCCGATCTGTCCCTGACTGTCCCGTACACTCCGGGTTTCATTGCTCGCATTCGCCAAGGACAATCCGGCTCATGTACGGTGAAGAAATACGCTGCGAATATCAACGTTAGTGTGGGCCGAAGACTGATCATTTTCATCAATGAGCGATCTCGAACTGGAAGCGAAAAAAATAATTCAAAAAGACGGACACAAGTCTGCGGTCTTTTATCAGAACGCTGGTCATTGCATCCCAGGGACAAGGAGGTGGTTCTACGCTTTCTGTTCTGCCTGTCTACATTAAGCGGCCTATTTCCGACATCACCACCGCAGAATATATACATCCTCATGGGAACCAGATGCGGCAGAGGGGCGAGGAAGTTCATCGATTTGAGACCCGGGAGGTATGGCTTTACTACCATCATACGTCCTACAGTCTGAGAGCTAACACTATGGCGAAGCATACGCCCTATGCTGGGATTAGATACTTCGAAGTCAAGATGTCAAGATGAATCCCGCGCCTTGGTGGACCGACGTCACTCACCTGAGGATGCTAGACCGGGACTTGGTCGCTGCATTCATGTCTCGCCCGGCATTATACGTATTCCCCTTCAAGTTGTGGGTTGATGAACCGGGCTCAGTGATACAAGTTACCGACAGAAACCTTGCATGGGGATATTGCAAGGCGGCATGGAGGTGATAAGCCCATAATGGGCTAGGTATTATCGGACGACTACAGCGTTGGGTCCTCCAGTTGAGGTTGACTCAGAAGCCCCTGCGGCGGAGGAGGAAGAGTGTTGTGTAATTCTCTGATATTAGGTATGACTCGATTATTCCACCATCGTCTCGTTTATCTTACAAACACTTACTTTCTCTAGAGAGCAGCCATCCCACCAGCCACCGCCATCGCCGCAGCGGCAGCCACAACGAATCCCGTCTCCCTAGCACCGCCAGCCGTAGAGGTGCTAGTCGTCTGGGCATTTCCTCCCTCCTCCACATTCTCATTCTCATTTCCCCCCTCATCCTCATCCTCGGGGTTCGGGCCAGTCGTCACCGTCGGCACAGGGCTCAACGTCGTCGTCCTCGCCGGACCCGTCATCGTCGTCGGGCTGGAGCCACCCTCCGTAGTCCCACCAAGGACATTCGAGTACGCCGCGTACGCCGTCTTGCACGAATTTTCGTCGGTAATAGCCAGCAGCGCGATGGCCGCGCCAATCGTGGCGGGACACTTGGATTTCAAGCTAGAAGCCGGCTCGGCCATGGAGCTCGCGTAGTCGTTTGCCTCGGACATGTAGCTGGACCAGGCGGACGCGACGGAGGCGGGGGGCTTGAGGCCACCGTCGCCGTACATGGCGGAGCACATGCCGTTGACGTCCTCGGAGTCGAAGATGCGGAGGATGTCCTCGGAGTTGAGCCATTGGATGACGGGGGAGTCTTTGGAGGGGTTGGGGGCGCGGGCTATCATGGATTCGTACTGGGCTTGGCATTCGAGGGTGAGGGAGGAGTCGGATTGTTGTTGGCGCTGGTAGATGGGCGCAGGAGTGATGGCCGGGGCGGGGGTGCTGAGGGCGACGCCGGCGAGGGCGGAGATGAGGAGGCTTTTGGTGAACATTTTGATTTTGGTCTTTTGTTGTTTTTGATAATATGCGTTGGGCAACTGTAGTTGAATTTGGGGAAATGTTTGTGGGTGGGAAATAAAAGAATGAAATACACCAAAAAGATCGACAAGAAGGAATGACAGATGATGATGCGAGGAGTGGTAGTGGCAATGCAAGAGCAGGACGGTGCAGGTCGTTGGTTTTATGTATCAAAAATATGGGAAATTAACAACGTCGAACCAACTGCCTGGAACCCGTTAGTTTAGCAGGGGATTTGGGCGTATTATGCCTGTCTTTACGAGGAGACAACAGGGGTTGGGAGAGTGCGCCTTACCAGATCGGCGTAGCGGGCCGCGCTCTCGTATTCGAGACTTGGAATGAGATGCCAAGAGTTGAGGATGATGAACTGACGGTTTGGGGGCGGGTTTGGTAATGGGAACGGGAGCCAATGGGATGTTAGAGAAGTTGAAGTTGAGAAGAAGGGGCGAGGAATGTTGTTAGGATTATTGAGTTTCTTAAATCGTCTATCTTTTGATGCTATTTAAGCTCGAATAGGTCTTCAATGTTTGTTACTGTTCTATTTGAGATGGTACTTTGGTTCAGTTGGGATTTTGAGGAGATGCTAGGAATTGACTGTTCAACGTAGTTATGCAGCCGCGTCCTAGGTAGACCAAAAGAATACGGGCTTTTAACTGCAAATGAACCATTGATATTTAATGTTTCCTTTTATTTAACGTCGACAAACTTGGTATTAGCTTATGTTTTAAGATATTTGACCGGCTCTCATCGTTCTGCCAGGTAGCGTAGGTTTTGAGTTGCATCATTGGGAATCTCATCATACGCGTGCGTGATGGTGAGGAAAAGAGCAAAAAACAATTGTTGATTATCGGCGTTGTGATGTAAATAAAGAAATGTGACCATGGTAGTGGTTCAAGTGGTGGTTCGTTGGCTGGCAAAAAGTACAACTAGCGAGCTGCGCGCCGCTGTTTTGTGAGGTAAGCCCTGTAATATAGCGCTGAACGCCTGGTAAGCAAAATACTGGGCTGTTGGAATTTTTGGATGGGGAAAGAGGGCCATGAAGATGTTGTGTATCGATGAAAGTTGAAATGGATACTTTGTAATCGTGAAGTTCATGGAGTTTGAGCGAATCAAGTGTTTAGAAGTTTACATTTAATGAAGTCACTGAACTGAGTTGTCGACCTTTGTGCTCCTCCGCTTTGGGTGTTAACCTGAGGAGAGAAAGAGATTGTGACCTCATGATAAATTCTATAAATGTCGGGAAAGCTCACCCCTCCTGGATTTATCCGAGACACATAAACCCCCTTCTCCCCTTTCCCAAAAAACAAAAAAAAAAAAAAAAGAACGCGAACGACTCACCGTTGTCATTGCAAACTCTCGATTGGCATTAGCAAAAGATGCGCAGCCACTGTCACTCTCGGACTCGCGCTACCATCCAGACAGCACTCGCTCGACGTTTCGTCCCTCCCAGCGCTCCACACAGGTCTCGTTCTCGTTTTGGTGTCTCATCACATCACCACCCCGGCAATCGTCCTCTCCTTATCAATCACCCCCAGGTCTCCCCAGCCGAAGTGGCAGTCTTCCTCGCAGGACGTGCACCATCGCCAGCAGGAGGAGCAACAAATCCTGCCTTCTTCCCTCCGAGTCGGCATTTCACCACAAAAACATCACCTATAATCACCGCAATGCCTTCTTCCCCAGGAGAAGGACAGGAGGAGCGGCAGCAGGCCATCTCCGGAGAGGAGTGGGAGGACGCCTCCCCCACCCAAAAGATCAAGTGGCTCCTCGGTCCTGAGGGGTCCAAATGGGGATGGGTGGTTTACCGAACCTGCTACAAGCCCGAGCTAGACGCCCCGTGGGAGATGCTGCAGCGGATCATCGTTGCGAATTGCAAGGACGAGGTTGGCGATGACCCGGAGGTGCTTGACAAGATGGATTGGCGGTTTGTTTCCGACCCCACGACCCTCGACGGTGCGGATCGAGATCAACTGAGGGAGAAGTTCAAAACCTTCGTAGAGGGAGAAGACCCAGGGGTGGTGGTGGCAAAAGACGGCGGGTTGGGTACGAAAGGGTCGAGGTATGAGGTCTTTTTGGAGGCTGATGAACAGGCGCTGTTGAGTTGCTTGGGGATGGATTCAGGTAAGGGGGGTGATTATGGAGCGTATGTGAACGTTGTGAGAGGGTGGGTGGACAGTGGCATGATGCCTCCGGAGGATGCTAGCGCAGAGGAGAGAGAAGAGTGGGATTTGGACGATTGGATGAGGATCAGTGTGGGTATGGTTGGGCCGGCGAGTTGGGTGGAGATGGACAATCCCGAAAATTGGTATATATATTGGGCGAAGCCAGAGTGTGGGAGGGTGTGGGCATCTTGATGTTGTTCGGGGGGGTTGGGCAGTTTCTGGGGAAAGTGGTCTATGTGTTATGCGGTGGTGGATGTAGATAACTCCTGTTATTTTCCGAATTGAGGTCCACTACACTGCGTAGGTGCTCTAATACCCTTTAGAGGGAATCATATCTGAGCATACCTTTCAGGCCAAGGCAGGCTGAATCACATCTTTACATGCATCCTAACCCTCCTTTCAAATCCCGACACAGACACTGTACCCCAACCATAGATTCTCATAGTTAGACCCAATGCTAGGATTCCAGCGAAGAAACGTTGCAAAATCCGGCACGCCATATCTCTGCTGGATAGCAGCGCAGTCATCCCCAGAAACGACCGTGTGCCACCTCTTACACGCCGGATTAGCCCCGTCCTGCGTTGGTCCCGGCGGCGGCACCCCGCCAGCCGTGGTCGTTGTGGGTACTTCAGTGGGGGAAGTCATGGAGGCTGGGCCCTGAACGCAGTACGCGTAGTTTGGCCAGAGGTTTAGGCAATCTGTGCCGACTAAAATGCACATTTACCGAATTTAGATGTTAACGAGTGTTGTTTCCACTGTTTTTTCCAGTGCAAGCTTGTGAGTACTAACCTGCTGGATTCCACCCATAAAAGTCATCGAGATTGATGTTGTTGCTGCTGGCGATGGCCCAACAACCATCTCCTGCCTGCGCGATGTAGTACTTCCGGCAACCCGCCACGATTCCCGTCTGCGTAGGAGCGCCTGGACTATCGGAGGTTGTGAGGCTAGGAGTAGTGCTTCTAGCCGTTGTCGTCGTCGTCCTTTGTGCTGACGTCACAGAGCTGGTGTTGCTTCTTGTCCCTGTCCCCACGCAGATCGGACGCTCGCTAGACTCGGGAAGATTGGCGTATATGCCCGTGTCACAGACGGACGAGCTTGGTCCTATCCAGGGGTTCCAGGTCATGAGGTCGCTCACTGTGATGTTGTGGTCCAGGGCGATGTCTTCGCAAGGGTAGACTGTTATAGTGGGAAAATAGTGAGTTTCTCTTGGATTACCAATCATATTTTTCTTATGACGGGGAAAGGCGAGCAAAAAACTGCTACTGTAACTAACCTTTGGCATCCCGGCCTTTCAAGACGGTATAGCAAGAACAAGACGGAATGGTTCCGGGATGAGAACTTGCCACCTCCATACAAGTGCGGTTGGTCCTTGACGGTTCGGCTACAAACGAGACCTAAATGTTAGCAAATTGTTCTGTCGGTTTGGTGTAAGCTGGTCTTAAAATAGGCACTCGCCTGTAGCGTTTCGGTGCGCAGCACAATACCTGTACCCAGCCTGCAGGTAGCAAGGACTCACTGCCACCAGACTGGGATTCCAGGACAGAAACTCGTCGAGGTGGACCTCATACGCCCCTAGGACGTAGTCACAACTGTTGATCATGTTGGTCAAGGGGGGCACATCCGTCTGCAGGGACTGATCCATCTGTGGAACGACGACCCGGTGGTTGACAAACCCAAGGCAGCCGTCGGCTGCTGTCCGCGAACCAGGTGCTAGAGGCAGCGAGATGATGGGAGTGGGGATGGGCGGCACCCTGTCAACCAGAGAAGCGGTGGTTGTGACGTAGTTGGACGAAGTGAGCGTGTAGACCGGGGATGTGGAATAAGGGTAGTCGCTGTACATGTTGATGTCGCCTACTGGCTTGACACAGTAGGAAGTCTCGAGCCAGAGGTTGAGGCAGTCGGGATTGCTGATGGATGGGTTGAGAAAGAAGAAGTCTTGGAGGGGGATGGCCTGGCGGATGGAGATGGCTTGGCAGTAGTCCCCTTCTTGAATTTCATACCAGCTGCCACACCGGGTGTGTGACTCGGCTTTGGCGTTTGTTGGGCGAGGGACGGCTGTTTCAGGAGGTTGCGTAGTGGTTGGAGGCAGGGTCGTTATCCTGGTAATTTCGTCTAAAGTCCTGCCAGGGGGACTGTAGCAGCAAACCAACTGTCAGCCACTCGGTCCATAAAGCAATCAACTTGTACATCCTGATCAGGGGGGTGAACCCGAACTTGCCTGATGCAAATGAGCTTTTTCGCCATCGATCCCAGGTTGGTGCAGAGTGGGTTGATGTTGGGGTTCCAAGTTAGAAGATCATGCGCTTGCAAACCAGTGACAGACGCCAGAATACGCTCGCATGTATCGTCATACTGAACACGATAGAGTTTACACGGCTCTGGCAAGCACAGCTTCACGCCGACCTGCAAGGTAGTGCAGTCGGGATCCGTACCGCCGGCCTTGACAACGCTATGAGTCGAGACACCCCTGGCCGCCGCAATCGCGTCGCACGTATCTCCTGCTTGGACGGTGTATGGCGACACGCATGTTGGGATGTCTGTCGGGCTCGCGTTGGGCTTCGTGCTGATGGCATATGGTGCTGGCGAGGTAAAGGTATAACCCGTGGCACCGCATTCCGACGTTTTGGAACGAAAGTCGTTCGCAAAATCGGGGTGATACCCAAAAGGCGAGTTCAGTTGTCTACTCACAACACCCAAAGCGCAGTCGGAGCAGCCATTAGACGCCGTGCCGTTTGAGAGGGCGTCCATATAGATCTGATCGCAGAACCTGCCGGTGTTTCTGTCACGAGGTCAGCAGGATATCATCATCCGGATTACACAATAAGATCGACATAGTAATTCTCACCTGTCTTTTGCGCAAGAAATATCATACGCATAGAGAAATCTGTCAATCACGAACGTGGCTGTTTGAGAATCCTGTCTTAGTGAAGCTCTTTTTCGAGGGTTTGCCCCTAAAGCAGAGACCCGCACCAGGATAAACGATTGACTCTATCTCGAGGACATCGGTGTTGCCTCGACAGCGCGAGGCGATTGTCCCTCGGACGGAAGACAGAGAGGACCTGCATGTCGCGGTACACAGAGTCTCAAGAGACCTCGAGTCAAGACGGGGCATGTCGACAGCAACCGTGGCCAGAAAGCTTGCGCAATTTGTGATGGTTGTGTTCAAAGCTTCGGCACACTGGTCACTCAGCCCTGGGTAGACATGGTAGCCGAGGAGCCCATCGCTGAATTGCTGAGCGTTTGCAATGGCAAAGGTCGACAGGAGACCAACGAACCAGCTGAGTGTATTCGCAGTCGATCCTGATCGTGAAATGACCATGTTATTCCGTCGTTGGAACCTTCAAGCTCAAATAAGTGGCTAGTAAAACTGATAGCTCTTGAAGGGCTGATGTGCTATATGGTCTGAAGAAGCGTTTGCTCGCAGGGTGCATTTGCTATACTTGAACGAGCTTTGAAGAATCCATCTGTCGGTCTGGACGATCACAAGGATGTCGGGGAGTCGAACACGAGGTAGTGCCTTCGGACTCTGATACCTCTGGCGGAATTCTACCGATAACCGACCGGTGAAAAAAGGAATGTAAAATAATTACGACATAGTTGTGGGTTGTGGTACATGACGGGATGCCACCATTGCCGTGCATGTGTTAGATCATGTAAGAAAGAGGGAACCGCGCATATCCCCTTAATTTATCTCTTGCCCAATGCTCCTCGAGCTTTCATCCGCTGCGCATGCAGCCTTTGGCGCGCCCCGTGACACACACTGTCCAGAATGCAAAGGGGAGATGATGTTCACTTCACCGAACCCCTTTTGACCCTGAATTTTCCGTGTAAGACATACCTAAAATTTCATGCCATATTAGCTGATACTTTTCGTTCACCACGTAAGCGACAGATGCGAGTGTATAGTGATCATATGGAGAATGACCTAAACCAGAGATAGGTAAAATACGAGCTGACCAATCATCTTTAACCTG
The DNA here is from genome assembly GCF_035222375.1 of Podospora pseudocomata. Classification (NCBI taxonomy): domain Eukaryota; kingdom Fungi; phylum Ascomycota; class Sordariomycetes; order Sordariales; family Podosporaceae; genus Podospora; species Podospora pseudocomata. The sequence continues at coordinate 5,331,153 of NW_026946363.1, read as the reverse complement.
TCATGGTTATGAACATTACAGAGCAATCGATCCATGGTTAGGCGAGCATGGATGGCAATTTGATGATAATCTAAGACACTGTGTATCTGATGAGACCCTCCATGTCTTAAGCGATCTGATCATATAACTGCCGTCAGAACAGCCATTTGCCGGTTACTCGTAAGTGATAGACCGTAGCTCAGAGTAGCCAGATACAAACTGAGAGTCTGGTAAGGCCCCATGACACCCAGACATCTGAGCCACTCACATGAATCTTCCCTGTGTTCGTGGCTTTCTATATTCTACCTTTTTCTATTGATCAGTTTCTACACCCTCTAGACAGCTTGTCTTCCGTCAGTAGACTGAAACACTTATCAGGCGCAGACACGCTCGTAATCGACTCTATCATGCGCTCATTGAACGCACAGCAACACATATGGCTTGCTTTATTCCTCTTCCTGGCTATTGTCAGCGTTCAGTTCTGGAGCTACGCCCCAAAGGACCGGTCAAGTCATTCCGAACTGACAGCTCGACAACGTTTGCCCGTTACCGGCAACGACACCACAGCGTCACGCTCGACCGCGAGTTCCAACAACTTGGAAGCATTTGGACAGCCTCCCGCCGGCTTTGCACGAGTCCTCGTTGATGACCCCTATACATGTGGTCCTGGTCGGCCGTGCTCCAACGGAGCGTGTTGCGGTCCATCGGGAAACTGCGGTTACGCCCCTGCTTATTGCGGCACAGGATGTCTTTCGAATTGTGATGCGAAAGCCCCATGCGGGCAGTACGCAAAGATATCCGGAACCACTTGCCCTCTGAATGCTTGCTGCAGCGAGCATGGGTTCTGTGGGACGACAGAGGTACAGGGACTAATGCCTCTCCTTTTTCGTCTTCTGTGAGGACGGATGCTGATAATAGAGTATCCGACTTAATTAGGAGTTTTGTCGGCCTGGGTGTCAGTCAAATTGTGTTCTGGAACCGCAACCACCGGGCGGTTCTCCCAAGAATGCATCCATGGATATCTGTAAGAATCTGTTAGGATACCAGTAATAGAATGACTGGAGACTGACGATGTGCCAGTAATCGGATACTATGAGTCTTGGAGTTACCGATCGAAATGCAACCAGAAATCCCCCAGCGATCTCCCTCTGACGGAGCTCACACACCTCTTCTACGCCTTTGCTTTCATCGAACCGCGGAGCTATGCACTTACCACCATGGACGACGAAACTAGCGAAGATCTGTGGCAGTTGACAGTCGACGCAAAGAAATTCAATCCAAGCCTCAAGGTATATGTGGCAGTCGGAGGCTGGACATTCTCAGACAATGACACGGTCACCCAACCACTCTTTGGTGAAATCGCTAGCACGGAATCGAACAGCCAAAAGTTTGCCGACGGCGTCGTCAAGTTTCTCAACAAATACGGATTCGACGGCTTAGACATCGACTGGGAATATCCGGGAGCCCCTGACAGAGGTGGCAAGCCCGAAGACACCCCAAACTTTGTGCTGCTGCTGAAGACCCTGCGGTCAACCTTTGATGCCTCCCCGCGCCGGCTGGGCATCACCTTCACCATCCCTTCCTCGTTCTGGTACCTCCGATGGTTCGACCTCCCCGGCCTACTCCAGTACGCCGACTGGGCCAACATGATGAGCTACGACCTTCACGGCACCTGGGACCGGAACAACCCCATCGGCGCCATCGCCCAGGCCCACACCAATCTCACCGAGATCAACCTCGCCGCCCAGCTTCTCTGGCGTGTAGGCGTCCGGCCCGACCAGGTAGTCCTCGGCTATGGCTTCTACGGGCGATCCTTCCAGCTCGAAAACCCCAGGTGCTCAACCCCGGGCTGCCCATTCAGCGGCGGCGCGAAGCAAGGCCCGTGCTCCAAGGAGGCCGGGATCCTCATGTACTACGAGATCCAGGCCATCCTCAAGCAGGTTCCCAACATCAAGCCCGTGTTCGACCGCAAGGCGGCCGTCAAGTATTTTACTTTTGACAGGGACCAGTGGATCTCGTATGATGACGCCGAGACCTTTAAGCTGAAGAAGGAATGGGCCAACCGGATTGGTTTCGGTGGCAGCATGATCTGGGCTGTTGATACGGACGACGACAAGTTTTCTGCCATGAGTGGGCTGGTAGGGTATCAGGTCTCTCACGTGGACACCTCCTTAAACGGCGTTGTGGCGCTGGCGCAGACCTCCAAAAACGTTGCCCACAGCCTGCAAGGCGAGAACGGGCAGGGGTGCAGGGTCATCAAGGAATATGACTGCAAGCCGGCCCGAGACCTGAGGTGTTTGAAGGGTGAGAGTTTGGTTGGTTGGGATAGAGATGGCTGTGTAGGTTCTGCAATTCCATTGTTCAAACTGGCCTTGGTCTGTAAGCTACTATACTAATCGCCGTTACCGATCTCCAGGGTAAGGAAGATGAAGGCAAGCCGATTTGCTGCCCCGAGGACACGGCACCTCAGAAGTGTGTGTGGCGTGGCAGCGGGAATGATGGAGGGATATGGGGTGACTGTAACGGTCAGTGTCATGCCGGCGAGGCGAGGGTGTTGAATTCGAGATGGTAAGTGCCTACGTGTACTTTCAGTCGTCTTGTTGACTGTCGACCTGTCTGACCATAATCTCAGGGGCGGCGGGCCCGAAAAGGATCGAGAGTCCGACCCCTACGTCTGCGCCAGGGGCAACAAGGTGTTTTGCTGTGAGGCCGGTGATTGGAAAACAGTGATCGATGGGTGCTACTGGACCGCGTGGTATGTAGATCTCATTTGTGAGCTTCCGTTTCCAATGTCATAGTCTGACCATCGCTTCAACATTAAAGCTTCGGTGGGGGTGACTGCGGTACTGGCTTTAAAGAACTGGCTACCAAAAAGGGGGCTTGTCCTATGAGTGGTGAACCCAGTGAGTACATTCATTACCTTGCCTGTTCAGCAAGCCCATCATATCATCACCACTATGACAGGTGTCTTTGGTTTACTGACCAGTACTACGGCATCTTCAACAAGAATACTGCTGCCCAAATGACACACCTTTGCATTCGTGTACGTGGAGGGGTAGTGCCCCGGAGTGTGTAGATAGCAACTGCAAAATGCAAGAGGATGGTAAGGACTTGGCGGAGGTACAGGTGGATTCCCATGCGGGCGGCAGCTCGTGGAACCTTTGTAGCTGTAAGTCCACAAGCCTTTCCTTAACGACAGGCCATGTAAAAAAAGGAAAGGGGAAAATATGGCTCGATACTCACAATAGGAAAACCACTCAGGGGGTAGAAAAAAGTCCATGTGCTGTCAAGTCAGCAAGCGACTACCACCACCGTTGGTTTGTGATAAGACAACCTGCGACCTGGACCCTGCTGCCTGCATTGACAATGATGGGGAGTTTGACCTCATCACACAAAGGCGAGGCATTGTGGTTCTTGAAAAGCGAACCGCACCGAGAAAGTTCAGTTGGTGGACGACCAGCGGAGCAGAGATCACCCAGTGGTCCCTTGCCTACGTCACTGGAAGGGCACTATGGAGGCTTGCTCAGCAGGGATTCTTGGATCGCTATTACGATGTACACTCACAAAACTGCGATAATGCAAGGGTCGAATCTCGACCCATTGAGGAGGGTGGTGACCTGACGTTGCCCCCTAACCTCCAAGTGGAACACCCACTGCCGGTGAGGGGTTCAGATTTGGATTGTCTGTGATTGTGTCATAATCAGTCCACTTGCTAACAACAACAAATACAACAGCTTGTTGCAGTAGCCCGTTTTGCAGCAGTTGCCAACCACGGTCAACACTGGAATGCAAGACGCGCCGGATATATAGGCAGAAACGGTCGACCTATTGGGCAACTCACTCCCGAAGGACCGCAAACCAGGACGTCTGGCATAAGAGCCGAGTTCTGGCAGAACGTCTGGAATAACGCGAACGGGCTTCCGGCCGGCTTGCCTCCCGTTACACCCAACTCTTCGGATATAAGGCGGCCTGTTGAGCGCCTCTACGAGGCAATAGGATCCAACCGCAACCCGGCGCCATTCACCTTCCTCCACGCAGCCGTCAATGCACAAAAGGGGCGAATCGAGGGATATGTCCGTCCGATGTCTGAGAAAATACTTAAAGAGTATTTGGCCAACGCTCAAGACGGCGACGAGACGGCGGTTAATCGCTTCCTCAATCCGCTGCGCGAAACTCGTGGCGTCTTCCAGTATGTGCGGGATGATCAAGTCGTGACACAGCTAGACGGTGCCGTGTCGGCCATCTATCAGCAGCTCGGCCTGATTGAACGGAATGTGTTGGAAGCGCAGGGGCTGACGGCTCATTGGAACGAGTTCTACCCGCACTACTTTTCCCAGGTGTCAGAACTTGCGCGGACATGGGCCCAAGACCATATTCGGGCGATCCGTGAGTACTACGACGAGCATCCAGATACTGTATATCGAGATGAAGTTCTAAAGGAGCTCAAGGAGATTGAAGATAGCATTCCGGATTGGAAGTACAAGTTTGAAGATTGAGGGCTTGTGGAGTTACCAAAGAGAAAAATATGGACCTGCACTACTTTTTGAAAACCGTTGAACTGTTGCAAACTCCATCTTTCTGTTGTTCGGGGCGTGGTGGTCGTATAGCGTCACAAGGTGGTGGTGTTGCAGTGGTGTTGCAGTGGCTTCGCCCAGCTATCGCACAGTGGTGTTGTGGAAAGAAAGACGTTATGTCAAGAACTCAAAAGCGCCAGCCAGAAAAATAAGTTGAAGCTAATCACAGCTTGTCCCAAACTTTGCATTTTGCGCCTGTTCTTCCAGCTGTACCTTCCACCTTTCATCGTTTTGTCGGTCGCATCTTTATTTATTCGCATCGTTGGAAAATTCTTTCGCCTGCAGTGTCCACAGTCGGCCCCTACCTCCCTGTCCCCAGCTCATCTCCTGTGTTGAGCACAAATCCTCCCTGTCAATATACCTAAACGTAAAATAAAACACCACAGTCGACACCGCCCCTAGAATCGTCGGCGTGGCAAACACACCCACCAAATTTGGGTCGTTGATCCCTGGCGCGGAGAGCAAGCCGACAATAGGAGCCATACCTGTCATCAACAGATTAATACTCGAGACAAGCCCCTTCATGTTCTTTGGCGACCGACTGTACGCAATTCCATAAGCCATGACATTGACAAAGATCTCCAAGATGGCCGTCAGAATAATGGGTATGCCGTACCACAGATAGGACATATCGGAAATTGTCTTCGAACCCTTGGGGAGGATCTCGGCGCATGTCGTCGCGTTGTAACCACAAGGGGACCCTTGGTAGGTGTAATGTTGCAGAATGGCAAAGCCCGAGGAGCCAATGGTGCACAGCGCGAAGCCAAAAGTCATGCGGCTGATGGGGCCCCAGTAGATGCCTCGCTTCTGTAGAATGGGGTAGATGACGTGGTTCATGAGGGGGACCACTGGAATGGTGTCAGCACAGCAACGTAACCGGGAAGCTGCAGGGGATAACTTACTAACGACAATACTGATCGAGTTCAGGTTGTCGAGCAAATCATTGGGCAAGCCATAGGTATCCAGACTAGACGTCAGAGCATTGGAAGCCGCACCAAGAGCGCCATCACTGATAGTATAAATGGGCGTAAAGGCAAAGATCCCGCAGGCCTGAAAGGCTCGTCTAACATCGTTGACAAACTCGTCATCGTATCCGTACTCCTTCGTGCTGCCAGCAGCAGTGCGCACACTCAGCTTGCCCTGTTCCCAAAAGCCGCTGCGGCCGATGCTTTTCATGCCACCATGACGAAGACAGTCGCCGAGCACGCTGAAGACGTTGGGCAGATCAGAGCCGCCGGGTGCCTGCTTGATGAGCCTCGGGTTGAGGTACCACAGGAGCGGGGGAAGCATGAGGCACAGGATGGTCGGGACAAGGTATGCCACCCAGTGGCCGACGATCTTGGCCAGGTATACGGTGGGAACACCAAAGCAGGCGCCGACATTGATCAGAAGGTAGAACCACAGCATGACGCTGTTGAGGGAAGCCTCAGGATCCACAATGACTCTCTCGCACATCATTCTCAATCACATGTGCGACTTCGTGCGGACTTTGGTCCATGACCATAAGGGAGATGTTGGGCTTAAACTGGGCTACGAAACGTGTCAGCAGTCCTGAAATGGGCCATCTTGTGCAATTACTTCCTTACTGCGCCGATGGCCAACATGGAGAGAGAAATGGCAAAGGGTATCAACGTCTTGCCATACTGCAAAACAGAGGGGAGCGCGGATGAAGTTCTTGTAGACTTGGAAACAGCCGTAGTATGAGGCGCGTTCGGCAAACTCGACGGCGCAGAGGTAGTAACAGGAAGCCGGCATCTTGCCTGCAATGTGGGGCAGGGTCGCCTTTTCCTCCTCGGTGGGCAAGACGAGGCCATTGACCGTCTCTCCGACCTGATCGTGGATGGCATCATATGGGGGGCCGTATTGGGGTACGTCTTTGGTGTTCTTCCCGGTCAAGGGAAATGTATTGCCGCTTTTGGACTTGGGTGGGGTGTGTAGTTAGGAGCAGCACTGCCTCTTCCACCCTAGCCTCCTGCCCATTTCAGCCTGGAAAAAATGTGTTTGATTTCGAAATGTCCAAATTAACTAGCTTAAGTTCGAATACCGAATTTGAAAATCAAGGTAAAGGCCTAGATACATCGTGCGATAAACCAACATACTGCTTGTCTTGACTACAGTTTCGTTTCATATTTACATACCTACCTAAGCTCTTTATCGCATTCAATCAACAAATTAGCAGTTATGGCGTCATACCTCCCTAGTTCCCTTAGCATCAGCTGCCGCTCTCACAGGCTTAGTTACTGCAGTTAAATTATCTTGGGAGCTGTCTCGTATGATAAAGAAGAAATATGAGTAGCGTGTACTGAAGGATTATGCTAATGAAATTAACACCAGGCTGTAAGTAAGACTTTATGTTACACGGTAAATAAGCAATTAGCCGCATTACGGCCTAACCGCTATCTACCTGCACAATTAATGGTTGGAATCAAGGCGGACAATCAAATGCCTCGCGGCTATTAAAGGAAACCAGATCAAATAAAGTTTAGTGTGGCGCTTGGAACTACGTCAAGCCAACTAGCCCGATCTCGAGTTGTTCGAGTGGGCCAAATGACGTTTCTACCAAGTGTTCTAGAGCCACCTGTCTACATGGCGAAACAGAATACTCGAATGGATGAAAGAGGCGGGATCTAGAAGGATCTAGAGTATTGCGACGGGCTATAAATTAACGGAGCCCCCCAGACCCCTCCTGTGTCACGCTATGATAGAAAAAAAGAGAGAGAAAAGAATGAAAGATCAGCTTAGGTGTCTGTCGTGAACGTGATAGTTAGGACGCGTCCCGAAGAACAGCCAATAGCAACTGTTGATGCCGCTACAGCTGAACAGCTTGGCTGATATTCCACAGGCAGCCATAGCCGGTTTTCTGAGTCCTTCATAATCCATCTGTTGCCCAAGCCAATGCTATAGCCTTGGTAATGTGGGGGATTGGCATCGTCTAATTTGGATGCGATCAGCTTCGAATCGAGGGAAGACGCTACCGACCTGGCGTTACTGTAATCACCCTCGAGCGTCTGCGTACATGACCCCGTGGCCGCATCCCAGATCTTGATGGTGTTGTCGTCTGATCCTGACGCAACCCACTTCGAATCGGGCGAGAACGCTACCGACCAGACTGAAGAGCCATGTCCCTCGAGCGTCTGCCGGCATGCATTCCAATTATCCTCTACAATTGGCCCCGAAGTAATCCACTTCCGTTCTTTTTGCGTAAACGCTGCCGTCGGGGTCGAGACTGGCCTTCCTCCTTTTCAACTCTTTTCGAGTGGGGGTAATCGTGACTTGATGGTTGTCCGTGGCGTTGTTGGAAATGAATTCCCAGGCATCATATTTGGATACCAGCGTACCTGCATCTGCGGACTCCTGATCCTCCAGCTTGAGCTCCAGTGACGGCGTCTGGGTTTTGCTCATGTTGTCATCGGTGGCGCCGGTCCTGCTAAGGGGTGGTATTGCGGCATCGACTCCGCCATCACAAACAGACGTATCAAGCCGCTGTTTGAGCCGAGAGCTAATGTGGAGGGATACAGTGTGCCGAAACGCCCGCATAGTGGTTGCGAAGATTGACCGGCCACGACCTCATTGATGCGATCTTCATGCGCACAAGTCCACAACCTCGCTGGAGTCTTACAGAGAAAGGGCCACGAAGAATGAGGGACCTTTTTTCCTGTCGAATAATTCGATATTGTTGTACCAGGGAGGTCTGGTGGTCCCCGAGGAGGACGGCATGCGCGCCAGAGTGCTCGACGAAGTGCACGCCAGAAAGACGACTGCCCACCCAGGGAGAAATAAGACGAGGTCTTTGATTAAAACTCATTACTGGTGGCCAGGTATATCCATAGATTCTGACAAATATGTCTCCAATTGCCTGATGTGCCGAGCCTCAAAGGTTCCAAGGGACAAAACGCCAGGTTTCCTACACCCGCTCCCGGTGCCTGAACGAGGATGGAAGGATTTGGCAGTAGACTTCAAGTTAATGCCGAAGGACAAGAATCGATACGACAACCTGATGGTCATCGTTGATCGGTTGAGCAAAGCGACTTGGGCAACACCATGCTTCGTCAATGCCACGGCCCGCGATGCCGCCAAGATGTACTACAACGGTCCTTTCCGTATTTCCAGTTTCCCGACACCGTTGTATCGGACAGAGGACCCCAATTTGTGTCCAACTTTACTGACGAACTGAGCAAGATCATGGGAGTCACCTGGCGCCTTTCCACGGCTGGTCATTCCCAAACCGCTGGCCAGGTGGAGATCTTAAATCAGATTGTGTGGATGGAGTTTTGAGAGTGATCTTTGTGGGATATGAGAGCGTTTGAGCGGTATTTAGAGCGAATTCGAGGACGAATTCGGGATTTTGAAGGGGGGGTTGATGTCACAGCCCTGGCTCAGGACATGTGGGTCTACAGCACAGGCCACGTGAGAGTCACGTGGATGCTTTCACAGGTCCAAGCTTGCCTATGTCTAAAGCCATGCTTGCAGCCAGGCTTTGTTTGCTTTCCGTTTTTGCCCCTTCAGCTTACTATTTAATCAAATTGGTCAGACTTATCGTAGCTTGCCTCGACTATCTACCTCTCCCGTGACAAGTATAACCTTTATACCTTCACTTGTGTCACGGCGGTTGCACCGTGACCGTCGTTGATCCATTGGAGCTTGGCTCGTCCAGAGCACGGGCCAATGCGACTTGAATGACTTCGCATCACGCTGCCGCGAGACCTGTTTGTAGCTCTTTGAGCTACGTCTTCACAATAGAGCCTGCCCGTACCCGACGGAATAGAGCCCTGACTGTAGCTTAGCTGAATATTACTGTCATTAATCCGTCAACCTGTCCTGCCCGTGACAGGTACCCCTGCTTCAAAGTGGAGCGGAACTTTTGGTACACTTTTCAACGGATTGTACTACAATCCGTCTGATAATAATAGGAAGGGGCCGAAATTTGTGTCCATAATTTCAATGTTGAAACTGTCTCCTCACGGGCCGGCTTCATCCTTGGCTGCGGCTGGCAACAATGTATCTGGGCTCACCTTGCACAGCTACACCCCAGCTTTAAAATTGGGCAACTGGGACGGTCGATGACAAAAGCACTGCCTCTTTCGGTATTTACCAGTTGCGTAAATGACAAAGAATGTAGCCATTGAAATGTGCATATAATAACGACTCGGTAGCTGCATAATTGTACACTCGTATCACAAAAGCAAAAGTCAAAGTACATTATCCAGATACAGTAGACCATAAAAACGAAACTAAGAAACATGTTCTAGCTACCCCACTTGGTGACGGTGGCCAAAGACGACAGGGTGTCTGGATGCTCTGCACCAAGTCGTCGCTGCCGAGCCTGGGCACAGTCCTTCATTAGTGCTAAGGCGGTCGAGTGTCGACCTTGGCTTTTCCAAGTAAAAGCGAGGTTGGCCATGCTCGTCAGCGTATCTGGGTGATCGGCCCCAAGCTTGGTCTTGCGAGTCTCCATCACCTGCACCTCCAGCTTCTCGGCCTCCTCCCACCGGCCCTGGTTCCAAAATGTCGACGCTAGGTTGGCCATGCTCGACAGCGTATCTGGGTGATCGGCCCCAAGCTTGGTCTTGCGAGTCTCCATCACCTGCACCTCCAGCTTCTCGGCCTCCTCCCACCGGCCCTGGTTCCTGTATGTCGACGCTAGGTTGGCCATGCTCGCTAGCGTATCTGGGTGATCGGCCCCAAGCTTGGTCTTGCTCGTCTCCATCACCTGCACAAACAGCTTCTCGGCCTCCTCCCACTGGCCTCGGTCCAAAAGGACCAGAGCAAACAGTGACATACTATCTAGACTCGCCGTATCCTCTTTTCCAAGTCTATTCTCGCGGGCTCGTCTCGCTTTGCCCACCATCCGCTGTGCCATCTCGTATCTCCCTTGCGACCATGCAAACCAACCCCCATTATACAAAAGTGTCGCCCATATGTCGTTCCTATCGTCGCTGGGTTGGTAAGCGACGGCCACTTGAACGTGTGCGAAGAGATTTCGACAAGTCGCCCAGTTCTTGTAGTTTCCAGTTGGGAATGACGCTGCCATTCGCTCAATAAACTTCTGTATGAACGTCTCCTGCTGCCCCCATTGTTCCAGCCACTTCCTCGTTGAGAACTGCACAAGCCCGTGCATCTCAAACTCGTCCATCTCAGTCATCGCTATGAGGCAGTAGTCTCTCAGCATCGCCACATCATCTTCGAATCCATCATCAGTGGTATCTGCACTATCATCCGTGAGGTCACTATCTGTGTCACTATCCATGTCATCATCTACGGCACCATCTGTAGCACTTCTGCCGTTATCAAAGTCTGTATCTCCGTCCTTGTCTATACGCCGTCCTGGAATATCCTCCTTAGTAACTCTAGGAGGTTTTAAAACCCAACCAGGGATACCTTGCCGGTCGAAAAAGCTCATAAGTGACAAGAGATCCGCCGCAGATGGCCGCTTAGACCGGATGTAGTCAAAAGATATTTGCCATGTGGTAAGAACCGCGTTCGATGCGCCTCCATCCCGTCGTAGGTCCCCAGCATCGTACTGTAAAGACTGCTCTTTCTATGCTCACTCTTCCGGAACTCAGCTAGGTACTTCTCGGGCGAGCTCCGCGGCGCCCTTGCCTGTATGTAGGCGGCAGCCTGGCTAATGGCCAACGGAACGAGGTCGAGCGCCTGTACGAGATCGGCCGCCACATTTAGATCCGCGGGCGATCCTAGCTTCTTCTCCAGGAGTGCGAGGGCATCTGTCTGCGCCATCGGTCCGACTTCGATCATATTTTGACGGCGCCCGGTCAGTCTGAATGCTAACTCCCTGTTACGTGTTGTGACAATAATCGATCCATTTTGGCTCTGCGGTAGGAATGTCGCAAACGGCCGCCTCTCGCGCTCATTGCCGCTGGTCGTGCCGTGGGCAATATTCGCGTTGTCGAACACATCGCGGTCGTCAGCGCTGTCAAGGATCATGATCCATCTGCCGTTCCGTTCGTTGGACAGCCAGCTGTACACAAGCTGTGGGATGTTGGCCTTGGGCTCGTTCCGGCCGGCCAGCTTGACGGTGTTGGCAATCGTCCTGAAGCCATCCTCGACGCGCTCATACATTCCAGCGTGGACCCAGAATACCCATATGTCCGGCTGCTTTTCAGTGATCCGGTGAGCGAACTCGATGGCCAGCTGCGACTTGCCGATACCGCCCAAGCCTACGAGGGCCACACGAGCGGCGGGCTCGGAACATCGCCGGTCGATTTGCTCGAGAATGTCTCCGCGGTTGACAAAATCGGGATCGCGGGAGAAGGGGATGGTCGCGAATGGTCGCGGCGGGGTTTCTGATCGTTCTGGGGAAGTTAGCGGTGCACCCCTCGACTCTCACAGCGCTCTGGTAATCTTACCTGGCGCCTGCGGGAAAGTATTGTAGATCGTCCCCCTGTTAGTCCCCACCTGGAAACCATTGTTATAGTCGCCGAAACGATAACTGTCTGACATTGCACTTTCTATCCTGAGCTCGTCAGCGTGGCGGAAGCGTAGAGAAAACTTGGGTTTTACGATGAGGTAAGTAGCGTCAAGATCGAGCCATTTGTGTGTTTTGTAACCTCGTGGATGGAGGCGAAGATCGGAAGTGGGCATTTTTTATATTTGTAGAGTTGCTTGGCAATTCTTCTTCTTATGGCATTCGATGCCGGTCATTGGCGGGCGTATCGCCACATTACTCAGCCTCAACTGTAAAAGGGAATCCGTCTGAAGAAAAAGAGGCAGACATCTCTGCAGTCGGTTTGGTTGGTCCGACCTGCTCTCTGCAGAGATTGATCCCCCTGCCGGTCACAAGTCCAGACAAAACTTGACACTGTACTGCCTCCACAAAAAACGTTCCGCAAATCAGAGTCAAGCCAGAAGCTGCATCTCGACCGCCTTCATGCAAGTCTAAAGCTGCTCAGCCCAGCTCGTGATGTCCAACGCGCCCAATTTTTCCCAGTCTTTCACTTTTGAACTTGCTATATATTAAGCGACTCAAGCCTAATCTTCAGTGATTTCAGCTTTCTTCCACTCTGTAAGCATCAACGAGGCAGCTTGGTTGACATGTTAATCCTCAGAACTCCAATATGGATCCTCTCAGTATCACAGCCGGCGTCGTGGGTATTGTCGCACCCACGCTGCACTGCGTGCGACTCTTGGTAGAGGACTTGCAGAACATTGCCGACGCACCTAATACCGTGAAGGCGCTCACCAACAATCTCCAATCAGTGGAACTTGCTCTTGACTCGTTGGGGGCTGTGACGGACTCGCAGTGGGAATCCCTGGGTGATTCTATTACTACCCAGTCGAAAGCTACGATAACTTCCTGCAAAACTTCCTGCGAAAGGTTCAAGACCTCTCTCGATCGCTGGACCCGGCACAGCACAGATGGAACGCTCTCCTGGCGAGACCGCGCAACTCTGGGCATCTTCAGACAGGACCACATGAAATCCATATCGAAGCAGCTTCAGCAATGCAACATCACGCTGACCTCTGTAACGAGCATTGCAACCTTGTAGGTGAAAGTTCAGGCCCAGACGGATAGGCACTAATGAGTCCTAGACACAGCTCCCTGCAGCAGGCTCAAGCGGCCGAAGAGATCAAGACGATAATATCGACGAAGGAGACGGCGGTTAACAATGCAATCACAGCGACAAACGATCAGTCGGCCGAAGTTAGTGCTCAGCTGGTAGCGCTTACCCTAGCAGAGCCGGGCGAGGGTGAAACGGACGCCGATCAGGCGAGCGCGACGAAGCAGGTTGCGATGGAAAAGAAAGCACTGCATGAATCGCGCATGCTGTTTGAGGAACTGCTCTCCGTGATCCAGACAGCAGCCGCAAATGCCCGAGCAGACCAGGGAACCACAATCACCTTTGGAAACAATAATAGTGGCCAGCAAGTGGGAGTCAACAGCGGTACTATCACTGCTACATTTGGCCGAAGGGGGTAGACTTTGTATATTTGTTCCTCTTGCTTGCTCTGCTGTGTATTGAACAAGCTTGAATCTAGTTACACAACCATTTATTCTCTCGTAATGCGAACCTGACCGCCGGTTCGGAACTCTGCAGCTTCGAAATAGGGTCATCGACTATCCTAAGCTAGGTTTCAAACCGTGGTCATCCGCTCAAAAACTGTGATTTGGATAGCGACACCAATGACGACTTCTTGGTGTTTGTATTGTATCGTTGATGGTTCTAGAGGGTTTTAGAGCTCACCCAGGGATACCTTGTCGGTCGAAAAAGCTCATGAGAGATAGGAGATCTGCTGCAGACGCCCGCTTAGAGCGGATGTAGTCAAAGGATATTTGCCATGTCGTAAAAACCGCGTTTGACGCGCCTACATACCGCCGCAAATCACCGCCTGTGACGATCCCCTGTCCAGAACCTCTGAAAGGGATACCGGTTGAAGGCGAACTTCGAGATATTGGATCGGTGCAGCTAAACTGTGCACAACAAGATGTCCCAATGTAAACACCAGATACCGTGAATACAAGCTGTGATTGCATACTACGGAACTATCTACGAGCCGTCTAGTTCCTCCGTATATATAGACCGTGAATCCCTAAGTACCTTCGTACCTAGCTCACTCCCGCTCACCAGTGATCCGTGGTGATCCGGCTCACCTTTGCCAAGCAGTGAGCCATGTCCTACCCCGCTATCTTGTTTCCTGCCTCCGATTGGTAGACGTGATCAGCTGCAGTCTTCTCCTGGCCTTGCTATATGGTTGGTTCGTGACACGATGGCACACAGATGATCATGATTTCGGCTTCAAAGATCGGAGTGGTAAATGTCAAGATATGCAAAAAGTTATGCTTCATGATCATGCCGCCGGAGAGCCTGAAAATACGAGCTCAATGTACCCAAGTACCTATATTTTTTACCACCCGTTTTATTTTCAATTTTTGTTTTCTGTCGGCGCGCACATGCTTCAGGTTCATTGGAAGACTGAGGGGTGTGAATGTAGAAGATAGGGAGAGAAATCCTCCTCAGTTTTGGCAGTTTGTCTTCCGAAATCTGCATCGGATTTCCCTGGAAATGACAATCTGGATGTTGACTCTGTGAATGTCTCCGATCGAGGCCCGGATGGCCGTTGTGGCGGTATCAGCTGTTGCGCGGCTTGTCAATCATCAATCTGTTTTCTTTTTTTTGGGGGGCGACTCTGAAGTTGGATCATAGTGGCAGGAAGAAAGAAGAATCACGGACCCATTTTGATGATTGTAGCGGCTGTTTCCGATTCGGCCTTGGGGAAGGAGTATCAGGTGTCGCTTCCTTCAGTTATACAACATGCAGCAAAGGGAAAAAGAGGAATGGAAATCGACCGAGAGAGTGGAGCAGGAAGGTGCGACCTTCCTCACATCGTCTGAGCTGGAGCAGTGAGAGATTGCACCTTCCTCAAGGTCGAAGGACCTCAGGTTGGCAGGTGCTCCCTCGTCCTTATCTATACTTTTTCACCATCAATTGCGACATTGAGCCGTCCATTCCGGCTGTATCTAGCAATTTCGAGGGTCCCGTCTATTTCTCCCTGCAGCAAACCAGGTGGGATTCCATTGTTTTGAGGGGTGTTCGCCTGTTGTTTACAAGCAGCCCTCGGGTATGTTTGAGGTGAGACAAAAGATATGCATGTCTTGGAGCGGCCTGCTGTATCGGAGAGTCCAAGTCTTTAACGACAACCTCGGTTGTGTACATCAAAGCCACGTGTAACGTCCTGGTTGTTGTCATCAAGTTGTCACACACAGTTCCCATGTGGGGCATGATTTGACCTTTACATTTGGACATGGTAGATAGCAGACACATGGCCTTATCTGGAACTTGTCAGGATAACGTCGAACTGCAAAGACGCCTTTATGTCAGGGTGATGGACTGGAACTCCCCATTAACCACAGCATTATCTAAATCTAACCATTATTCTTTTCTGGGAGCTGTCATTTCAAACTCAAGCTCGCCCAAAATTGTGAGCTCCGCCTGATAGGATCGAGTTTGTGCTAGCAGGAACGAAACGACGGAACAGGTTGGCCACTATCCGGTAGTTGACCGTTGCAGATAAACAGACAAGATAAAAAATAGCAATTCGGTTCTCGGGTATCTTAAAAGACGGTCGTATCTTTGACGTAACCACATTGAGGGACATCAGATAAGTAAATTTCATGTGACAAAATCTCAACAACCGGAAAGTCTCGACAAAGACCAGGGAGAAGTACCCCACGACTATCTATTCTCCAACTCGAAAAGAAAATTCCCATCTACCCTCGGGTAGGCCTCTCTTGAGTACCCCAAACTCACCAGGTCCGGATTTCAGCAGAGTACACACATATCAGAAACAGGGCAACACGGATGGAGGAGTAACGAGGCCAATGGCATCGCATTATGCTTTTCAGTTGCTCCGTCTCTCGACACTATTGCTGATCATTTGAGTTGTGCGGTTTTAGCTCGACTATTCGCTAAGTTTTTGACTTGTCGGGACTAAAAGGACAGTCTTTGTTCAGTTAACCTCTGGGCTTCCCACTGATACCTTTTTCCCAATTTCTCGATAATGGATACCTCGAACCCCAGGTCTTTAAAATACAGTCAAACTATCCTATTCCGTTACATCATTGAGGTGGTATGCGATGGAGTTTGTCTGTCACTGTCATCTTGCAATGCTCGAGTTGTATTTAGGTTGGGATTGGACTTTGGATGGACCGAACTGTGGTAATCAATGCTGGCTTGAAGTGGATAGCTATTTTTAGGACTGGACTGTCTTATTTTCGTTGGGTGAGGAGCCAAGCTCAGACCAAAATCAAGACTTTCGAGGAAGGAAGTAATTAAGTGTTACATGTTGGAAATTGGAGATTTGCTCGGCTTTGATTTGCAGATCATCTATTGGTAAATGTGTTTACAAGTCATTGTTCTCACCCCTTCATAGAGTGTTTACGAAGATGACTTAGTGACAGGAACACGGACAGGAAAGATCTTTCCCCACAAGTCCGGGGCGACATCCAGCAACCGTCGAGAACAGACCCTTTGACGAGTTATGGGGAATTTCGAGACAGCTGACGGATTGGCCTCCTTCGTAACCGCATTCTTGATGACGAAAAGACAAAGTGAGTCGGTCCACCTTTGCGGGTCGAACGACCAAGCGCAGTTGACCTGAACAGCCTCTACTCTTCGGTCAACCTTCTCGCCGGGCTGGAGGCCAAGCTCGTCTCCCCACTCGACAACGACTTCGAGCACAAGTTTCGTAAACTCGGCGGTAAGGGAACCATTCCCACCACCTCCGCCCAGAGGGCCAAGTGGTCGGCCCAGGAGAATGCGAAGACCCTGCTCAAGGACGGCCTCCCAGCCCCAGGGACAGAGGACATTAAGATCCTCCGAGGCTTTAAACTTGACGCGGGGGGGAGGGGCGGGGGGCTGGCCTACTTTTACACCATGGTCAACGCCGGCACGGAGCTCATGCCGACTGGCCGCCAGAGTAACCCTGCTCTGGATAGTGAGGAGCTCGCCTCTGCTCCGAAAGCTTTTGGAAATCATCATCCAAACCTTTGCGCGTTTGTGAAGGATCAACAAGTGGGAAAACCCTTCGTTCGGGGCCCCGGGATAGCAAGCCAGCACAAGCTTTCCGCAGTGGCTTGACGGGCTCGGGAAAATGGCATGGCTCCTCCACGATTAGATTCGGACTTTATTCCCGAAAGTTGCCTATTATTCGTTCGGAGACGACGGTTTATCGTAGAGATGGTAATTGGAAAACGGAACCACGGAACCGTCCACACGAAGTTTTCAAGGGTCACATTACCATCCAAGACAGAGACACACTGCAGAAAGGTTGAGAACAGAAAAGATATGTTACCACAAATATGAGCAAACTCCAGCCACCGTCGGCCAAGCAATTCCCAGGTTATCAACCGAGCAATATCAAAATCCATAAAAACTCTGTGCGGTATACCAATGTCAGAGTGCCAGCCAAGAATGTTTTGTGTCTACCGGGAAAGGGGGCGGAGGTGGTATTTGGGGCGTTTGATGGGAGCGCGGTGCTGGTTGGGGCGATGGGGGTGGGGTTGATGAGGGCTGCTTTTGACGCTGCGATTGCATTTGCCAAGAGGGATGATAGGGGCGGGGTGGTGCCGTTGTTGGAGAGGCAGGCTTTTGCGGATTTGTTGAGCGGGGTGAAGATGCAGACGGAGGCGGCAAGGGCGTTGACGTGGAAGGCGGCGCATGCGATGGAGAATGGGCCGGGGGAGTATGATGCCAGGCGAGAGCTGGCGCTGGGGGCGAAGGTGTTTGGGAGTGAGGCTGCGGTGAAGGCTTGCACGGATCTGATTAATGCGGTTGGGATGTGAGTTTCTTCTTGATGGGGTTTGAAACTGTTGAGATTGAAGCTGACCTGTGATGTTTTAGTACTGCGTATGACCTTGATCAGCCGTTCTCAGATCTGCTCAACACTGCGGTTGTGCTGCC
Organism: Podospora pseudocomata; assembly: GCF_035222375.1. NCBI lineage: Eukaryota > Fungi > Ascomycota > Sordariomycetes > Sordariales > Podosporaceae > Podospora > Podospora pseudocomata. The sequence goes on along the minus strand of NW_026946363.1, from coordinate 5,313,185 downwards.
GATTTTTGATGGTGGAAATGTGGGCATCAGGAGACGGCACTTGCAGCAGTTGATGCTTTCCCCAACGTACGATGCATGGGCGGCCACCTATGGGCCCTCGCAGGAGTGATGGTTTTGGTTAACGTAGAACACTTTGCAAGAAACTGAATGTTTTGGATACCTGCTTTCATTTGGACTTGTTGATCCAGGTGAATTCTTTGCCAGTTCCGCCATCGGACAACAGCCGTCAGAATCCCCTTCCGGCATGTGGTCGGAGTTAGTGGGGCTCTAAGTCCGGAGGTCCGGGAATCCCCACACACTCAGCTCCGGGGGTGGAGTGAGCCGAAAGCTTGAATCAACGACAGTCGCACACGTTGAACAACGAAATTTTGGAAGAGTCAACTGCAACATAAAGTCCGATGCTGAGTAACTTAGAAACGTGTTTAACGCTGGTTTCATCGATCCCATAATGATTGTCCCTGTTGTTACGATGCCACTCTTTCGCCGACACATCGGCGTTCCGGACAAGGATCGGGCTTTCCATCTCTTAGCTCCGGAATAGAACGACAAAAGGGAGAAGCGTTAGAGTGAAGCTCTAAAGTTTCCCTGAATAGAGCTTGGATCTTACAATTACGGTATTATTACGTCCCGACTACCCCTAAGTTTAACAAGTCATGCTATGTTGACAACACCCTACGCTAACTACTGACATTATTGGAAAGCGCCATAGCTCCTGCGAACTACATTACTTACTCTTGCCCCTGAATCTGTCCTTAACTTCTTAATTTCTCCTGCCTTTCCTGTCTTTCCGCAATTTCGATACGCAAGCGACGCGCAAGCAAATACTTCGAAATGGGATCCAACAGCACCAACAACTTCAACGCCGCCTCGCTCTTCAGCGTGGAGGGTATGGTCGCCGTTATCACCGGCGGCGGAACTGGTACCTCCCCCTTGTCCGCCCCTCTCCATTTCCCTCTTTTATTGACCCATCCTCCTCCATCCAGGCATCGGTCTCACTATGGCCCAAGCCCTCGCCGCCAACGGCGCCTCCAAGATCTACCTCCTCGGCCGCCGTAAATCCGTCCTCGACACCGCCGCCCTTCAGAACCCCTCCGTCTTCATTCCCATCCAATGCGACGTCACCTCTGCGTCATCCCTCCAGTCCGCAGTCGATATCATTACTGAGCAGTCCGGATTCGTCAACCTCTTCGTTGCCAACTCCGGCGTGCTTGGACCCACTAACGGGTTTGACCCCTCCATGTCCCTGTCGGAGATTCGGCAGAAGATGTTCGATGAGAAGACAATGAGCGCAATGACGGATTGTTTGAATGTTAACGTTACGGGTGCGTTTTTCAGCATTGTGGCGTTTTTGGAACTCTTGGATATGGGGAATAAGAATGCGGTTGAAGGGAAGGGAAGTAAGGTCTTTGGACGGAGGGATAAGCAGGGGAGTGATGTGCCGAGTGTGCAGAGTCAAGTTATTGTTACTAGTAGCATTGCTGCTTTCAGTCGTCACCCAGCGTCCAAGCCGGCATACGCGGCGGGTAAGGCGGCGGTTTTGCACCTTGCCAAGCAGGCCAGCTCGAATTTGGCGAGGTTTGGGATTCGGGTGAATGCGCTTGCACCTGGATGTGAGTTTTGCCCGTAATTTGTGGGAGAGAAAGGGAGGCTGACAAGAAACGCGCAACACAGTGTTCCCATCTGAGCTCGCGTCCGGGCTGATTGGAAGTCGAGACCCCGGCACTGAATCCAGCGACGACCCGCGGTTCATTCCCGCCAAAAGATTTGGCGGGGAGGAGGAGATGGCGGGCACGATATTGTATCTTGCCAGCCGCGCTGGAAGTTACTGCAACGGCATGGTGCTCGTGAACGATGGGGGCCGGTTGGCTGTCATGCTTGGGAGCTACTGATTTGGCTGTCAGGGTAACGGTTACACGCAGATGCCCGGCGGAATACATAGACACGCAAACAATTTATCTTTCGAATAGGTAGACAGCAATAGGATTTATCACTCTTGTCGGATTTGTGTCACCCCTAGCCTGCGGCTTTTGACATCATCTCAGGAATGGAGCGCTGGGCAGACGTGGTGATTTGACAGCTCTTTCCGTTGAGTCCTTAAACTCTGACACTGTCATTCTTCCAAGAAACCTGGAAGCCCGATTTGATTATGTCTTCCGAGGACTATTTGAGCGGTTTGAAGTACGCATTGCGTCTGGAGCAGATATGGTCCAGAGAGAAGCTGCGGCTTGGCGGGGTAGTGTTGTCTTGGCGGAGGAGCTCCGGCTGCTTGCCAAGAATGGGGGATATCTTGGACCCTGAATATCTTGGCATTCTTCCTCCAGGTTGGACAGCTTACATCCTATGAAATTCGAGTCGGCATTAACGAGACCGAAAGATGTAATAACAATAGGTAGAAGATGAATCTGTAACGTCAATTCTGAGATCGTGAAAGATAGAAGTGAATCGAGCGTCATGTTTAAGGCCGTTAGTGCCGGCGATGCCAATGGCTCCTCTATGTCATTCAGATTGATGACATGTATCTACATAACCAGCTGTCTTTCGTACTGAATTATCTTGTAACTCATCAGCATCATCAGTTCAATCTCAAACATTACCTACTCAAACCAGTCCACCGCAATTACCATCAACATGTCCACCGCTGCCGACAAGACCATCATTCTCATCACCGGTTCGTCTTCCCCATCATCCCATGCCCCACCCCCATTACTAACCCTCCTCACAGGCGCCAACAGCGGCATCGGCCTCGAAACCATCATCGCCCTCTCCAAATCCTCCCCCTCCTACCATCTCCTCCTCGGCTCCCGCTCCTTCCAAAAGGGGCAAGCCGCCTTGTCCAAAATTCAAGCCGACCACGGCCCCGCCCTCCTCTCCCCCATCACCCCCATCGAGGTGGACGTCACCTCCACCTCAACCATCGAAGCCACCAAAACCTACCTGGAGTCCACCTTCTCCCGCCTCAACATCTTGATCCAAAACGCCGGCATAATCGTCCACCGTCCCTGCACCACCCTCGAGAACCTCCGCCTCACCTTCGAGACCAACGTCTTCGGCCCCCGCGTCCTCACCGAGACCCTCGTCCCCCTTTTGCAGAAGTCCACGAACCCGAGGGTGATTTATGTGTCGTCCGAACAAGGGAGTATTACACTCAGATCGGACCCAGAGTACCCCTGGCGTGACGTCCCGGGCACGGAGTACAGGATGAGCAAAGCGGCCTTGAATATGCTGGCCGCGTGTGATAGGTATGGTTTTAGAAGTTGGGGGGGAAAGGTGACGAGTTTTAATCCGGGGTGGTGTGTGACGAATTTGACGGGGGAGGAGGGGAGAGTTATGAGGGAAAGGGGGGGCGCGAGGAGTGCTGAGGATCCGGCGAGGGCATTGGTGGAGGTGGTGAATGGGAAGAGGGATAAAGAGGCACGGGAGGAGAGTGGGATTTTGTATTTGGATGGGGGGGTTAGGCCTTGGTCATCAAAAATTAGAGGTGGGTGTTTACGCGCTGTGGTTGTTTGAGGGGTGGTTGTGATGGTAATGGGGGGATTGTAGGGGGGATTTGAGTTTTCAGGTGGTATTCTTATAGACTGGAGGTAGTAACGAGAGACTGTGTTTTTCATTGAAATTTTATATGATGTATATCCGTCAAAAAGAAATCATGATAATGATCTGGAGCAATGAATTGAATGCCTTCTGGCACCCCCATCAGTGATCCAGAGCCCATGTACAAAAAGGACGACGTGAAGATGTTGAATTTCACAGTCGCCTTCTCACCAGGCTCCGCCACCCTCTGCCCATTTCTGGACCCTTCATGGTCCTGATATTGCTGACCATTCAATAAATTGCTCAGCAGACAACATTGAAGCTCTTGATTGACGCCCCATTACGACTTCGGCAGCTGTTCACCTGAAAGCTCGAGAACCCTCCAAAACAGCCAGTGCCGACGTACACCATCAACCGGCAGCCCAATCCCCACAAACCCATCAGCAGCACAGAGTACACGTCCTGTAGCACGCCGTCCGACCAGAATGAGAGGCAAGCACCAGAGGGGTTGGTACCGCCGGTCCAGCTGACGGGATTCCAGATCTAGTCCTGGGCATCATCCGGGGAGCAGAATCTGTCAAACCGCCAGGCTTGCAAGGTGGCGGCGGCATTGGGGTTGCTGCTCTGACGACGGGTGATGTTATCCAAAGTCGGCGCTGGGAATTGAGATGGAGTGTGTAAGACGGCGTCATCGTAAATTAATAATGAAATTACTCTTGGAGGTCATCGTTGCGAACTGGACGAGCGATAATCTCGTTCTCGGTAACAGAAATGGGAGAGGACATGGCACTGGTGGCCAGAGTGATAAGAGTGAGAAGGGAGTCGAAGAACTCCATGATGGTAGTTGTTTGATGGCTGAACTTCAAGTTGACGGTCTGTAGTGTGTGTGTTATGATAAGGAGGTGATGAAGAGGAGAAACCTAGTCGGAATGTTCAGGATCATTTGAACCTTTTATGTTTAGAGACCTACTAACGGGGCATTATCATGCACGTTATCTTTGTTTTATTATAGCACCAAACCTTTTGCCTGCCATATTCGAATTTAAGTGATTAAACCTACCGTAGTTTCCCTGAGCTATGTGGGTACTAGGGGTTCTCCCGCATATGATACCGGAATTGACACCTTTTTAAGCCCTAACACTACTGTTTACCAGTGACATCGTCGATTTGTCAGTCCAATCTTCTTCACATAAAATGCGAAATTCTCAGCCCCTTTTAATTCACTTTTGTCAAGATTTATGCACTACAAGTATGCCAGATGCATTCCGTTATGCGCATCTACTCCTTTTCGAGTTAGTGATAGCGGAATCTTCCAACCTATGGGACCACTTGGATGGCAAGTGGCCACCAGGATTTCCCGTTCAGCTGGCGCGGTTTTTTGCTGTGGGGTCTTGGCTCATTGGGAGACAACTGCTGCCCAACTTGCTTGCCTATTTAAACCAACCGCTATCGCGACGAGCAAGGAAGAAACATCTTACGTGTAGGTAGCCGAAACAATCAACGCTTGTCCCGATCTGCTGACCTCGTCGCTTAGAACATTTTTAGAAGCATCAATACTCGCGGAAGCGGTATCTCGGAAACCACCATGGCTTCTCATGAGGAAGCACTCATTCGTCGGCCTGATTTTAAGATTTCTGCTAGCATCCCAAGCCCTCTCACGGTTCCAATTCCTTGTCATCACATCCGTCTTGGCGATATTCTTATTCTTGGAGGCCGTCCGTGCCAGGTCATCCGCATCAGCACCTCTGCTGCCAACGGCCAGCACCGCTACCTCGGTGTTGACCTCTTCACCAAGCAGCTCCATGAGGAGTCCAGCTTCGTCTCCAACCCCGCCCCCAGCGTCGTTGTCCAGACCATGCTCGGCCCCGTCTTCAAGCAGTACCGCGTCCTTGACATGCAGGATGGCGCCATCGTCGCCCTGACCGAGACCGGTGATGTCAAGCAGAACCTCCCCGTCATTGACCAGTCTTCGCTCTGGAACCGCCTCCAGAAGGCTTTCGAGTCTGGCCGTGGTTCCGTCCGGGTCCTCGTTGTTACTGATCACGGTCGCGAGATGGCTGTTGATATGAAGGTTGTCCATACGAGTAGATTGTTTGGGAGCCGTACGACTCACGATGAGCATCAGAAGAAGCCTGATGTGCACGAAGCTTCCAGGAACGGCGATTCTTCTCTACTTCGAGATATCCTGAGGGATGCGCCAGAGAGCATCACACTTTTAGACACAAACAAGAGGACAGCGCTTTTTAAGGCGATTGAAGGCCGACAGAGAGAATCAGCAGAGATTCTGATCGACGCCGGCATTGACATCAACGCCTTAGATGAAAACAACATTTCCGCATTGGAATTTGCCCTTTTTAACAAAGACTCGACTTCCCAATCAATGGCCCTTCTGCTTCTGAAAGGCGGTGCATCGCCTGTCTCGAACCTCGAGAGCAATGGCCTGGCGCTTCTTTCAGCTTCAGCCAAGGGAGATATGGATACTGTGAACCGTCTCTTGGCGAATGGCACCAGTATTAATGGCCAGGATCGACTGGGATATACAGCTTTGCACGAGGCGGCTTGCTTTGGGAACCTTGAAGTGGCAAAGAAGCTCATTGAGTGTGGAGCTGACGTGAATGCCAAAACTACACTGGGTGGGAACACTGTGCTTCACGTCACCATTGCTACGTCTTCAGACCAACAACATCGGCTGTTCTACGAAGAGGAGTCAGGCAGACAGAAGCCTCCACAGCTGTGTTCGGGCCATGTTGATGTTGTGAAGCTACTGCTGCAATATGGCGCAGTTCCGGGGCTGAAGAGATTGGATGGTCTTACCGTTCAGGGTTTGTTGGCGCAGCAGCTTTCAGCATTATCTGCGGATGACCAGGCGCAGGTGTTTCTGCAAAAGATTTTAATCGTCGTCAACAACCCACCATCAGCCGAATCGAGAACGATAGTGGAAAAGACCTATGTACCCCCAACTATACCGGACGCCGCATGGGAGGTGTTGTCACACGGGCCCACGACTCAGTGCCCCTAGACAGTACACACTCCAACCAACAATAGCCCAACGATATGCCCAGGATCAGAATATCTGGGGCCGGCAACCAACTGAGCCCACCGGGGCTCAGCGGAGGCATCACGGCGACCACCACGAAGGCAGAACCAGGGTGCCGATACGGGTTGGTTGGGCAGGAGGGACTGAGGACCCATACGAGCTGCAAGAAGACTGCAGGACAGGAATCATATGTACCTATTACTGGTGGAATCAGTGGCCAGGACGCCGAAGGAGGTGCCCGGCCAAGGCAGACAGATAAGACAGGTTCGAGGACCAGGGAGCTCAGAACGGTCCTGGGGATCCGGAGGACTATAAGTAGGCCTTGCCTTTCCTACCCAAATGGCAAGGACCTTGAGGCCATAACAGATTATTATACTGAGTTGAACTACCTGTTCCAAGCCGAGATACTCCCCTTGTCACAGGTGTGCAATGAATTCAACATTCGCATCCAATATCATCTGCCGGGTGTTTCTCTCCCGCGAGAATTCGCAGTTGGGAATTTCATCTATCGTGTGTCAGATGCTATGGAGAAGAAACGAGCTGCAGATCTAGAAAATTGGGCGAAAGAAAGAGCCTCAGGGAACGCCGGAGCTGTTCCAACTAAGTACTGGAGATGGATACACTTGCCTGCGAACAACGTGAGACATCTTCTGTGACACCACAGTTTGCAAGCTCCTACTTGCAGCCCCTACATGGCGCTATTGAAGCTCGATCTGCTGACACACCTTCTGCAGAAATCATGGGCGAGAGTAAGTTTGACGAATAAAGTTCCCCGCGCCGGCTGTGACGGGAAGGTACCTACCTTAGCCATGACACTAACCTCGTCTACTAATAAACCTTAGGATATACTTCATGCCTTGACGAACAAGTCAGGAATCAAGTTCGATAAAGACATGACACAGATTGAGGCATTCATTGATGAATCCTACCATGAGGTTCGGGGCTCAGCTCCCCATGCTAGACTACGCAGGCCTCTATTCACCAGCTCCTTCGGTTCACAGTCTGAAAACATTTCGTTTGTTGTAAGTCGGCCCGAAACAGTTCAACATCATGCTTGCTTTTTCCGCTAAGGCTATTAGCTTCCTTACTTCGACACGGAAAATATTCATCAATACCTAAACCGCAGTGACAAGCCCAACGCAAACCACCGTAGAATGCAGCAACTTAAAAAAGAATACCATCAAGGTGGAAGTACGACCAAGGACCTGCACTTGCCATGCACCCTCGACCAATCCTACTACCTATCTCTCCTAGACTCCACTGAGCGTGACAAAACCCAAGTTGTGCTCAAGCATTTCCAACGTCAACACTGTGAGATTACAGGCAGTTCTGTGGCACACTCTGCCTCAGGCACCGAAGACAACCGACATCAGAAAAATAATCTTGTGATGGTCAAACAACTGTGGCTGTGGAAAATCGACGCAGACACCTTCATCACCGCATTTCCGGATCGGTGCAACGACAACGATAAGCCTGATCTACTCGCTTATATTTCCCAAGTTATGGGACAAAATCATCCGCCTTCGCTTGAGTCCATGATAATTCAACTTTTGCAACTCGCAGTCGGGTTTGTCGACGCGCCAAACAATGCGGGACTTGACGAGAACCTGTTTGACATCTTTGAACAGAGTATTGCGTACAGGGTACGAGATGCTAACATAATCCCGCAAAGCGAGCAACGTGTACAAGGCTAACGGTGACAAATTGTTAGGCTCACGGTGAATCTGAATGCTACAATGCATTCTATAAAGCCAGAAAAGACGTCAGAATACGATATACTGATGCTTCTGAGGCAACAGCACAGCTGCTTAATCAGAATAGAATGTTGGAGGAAGAGAAAATGTGCGACATCACCCAAGAGATTGAACATCTCCGTGAGATTAAGGACATCAGGGACGAACTGAAGATGATTGAACGCGTTTTAGAGGACCAGATGACCGTCATCACGCAGTATAACAAGAGCCGAGAGGATCTTCCTGCCGAAGGATTCAACAAACTCACCCCCTTGATGCAATCATTGGACTTTCGACTCTCCAAGGTGCGGCGTCTTACCAAAGATGCTGAGGTAGTTGAGAGTTCGGTAAGTACAAGACTAAGCGAAATACCCTCCTCTACTCCATCTACTACACGGCATCTAACATCAACACGAAGCTCAATCACCTACTGGATCTGAAACAAAAGCAGGGAAACCTCAACGAGGCCCGGGACAGTCGCCGCTTAGCCGATGAAGCGGATCGGAGAGGCCGAGCAAGTGAAAAGCAAAACCAGCTTCTCTTTGTGTTTACCGTTGTCACTATTGTGTTTGTGCGTATCCCTCCTTCCATCCCCAGAGCAGCACATTGTTTCTGATGAGATTTCAAACCTAACCAAAGACGCCGATATCCTTTGTGTCCACGCTGTTGGCAGTCCCTAGTATAGACTTCCCCCGGACAGAAGATGGGCATGACGTCGGATGGTCATGGTGGCAAGTCGTTGCGGGCAGCTGTACGTTTCTCATCACATACCTTAACCGGAATCTGTGTGCGCCGCCTAGATCTACTGCTGACTCAAACATTCTCCATCGCCGGATAGTGGTGACTGAAATTGTGACGTTTTTTGCCATCGCAACGTGGTGGTTCGGCGCTACAAGGAAAAGCAGCAGCGCTATTGCGAGCACTTGGGTAGCTCGAACACTTAGGGAGCGGTGGAGAAGACTGAAGGATTGGTGGGCGAAGATATACGGCTCTGGGGAGTGGAAGACGGTCGCCGAGACGAGGCCGGGGGGTGAGGTGGATGAAGAGAAGGAAGCTGAAGTGGGACAGCCAGGTGTTTAGAAGATTGTGCGTGGGACGGCATGGAGAGAAGTAACAGAAGAAAGAACGGTCTGCAATTAGTAACGTATATTATAAGCGAGTGACCCATATAAGCGAGTGACCCACTTCCTTCGTGACATGACACCTTCGCACTCAACAACAATTTCCTCAACCATCCAAGATGCCTTCTAATTCAAATGAAGCCCACATAATCTTAGCCCTCCAAGCGCTTCAAAACGACAAGAATCTAAGCGAACGAGCCGCAGCTAAGATCTATGGAGTCGATCGTAAGACTCTAGGGCGTCGGCGCGCTGGCCGGCCTGCACGACGCGATACTACGCCCAAATCGAAAAAGCTCACTCAATCTGAAGAGGATGCTATTGTTCAATACGTTATTGAGCTATGTGCGCGAGCTTTTCCACCAAGATTACGTGGTGTGGAAGATATGGCCAACCAACTGCTACGCGTACGCGACGCGCCCCCTGTTGGCAAGCTCTGGGCACACAACTTCGTCAAACGCCAGCCACAGCTCCGTACGCGTTTTACGCGTAGATACGACTACCAGAGGGCCAAGTGCGAGGATCCAAAGGTCATTAGCGAGTGGTTTGCGCTTGTGCGGAACACTAAAGCTAAGTACGGTATCGTGGATGACGATGTTTGCAACTTCGACGAGACTGGGTTTATGATGGGTATTATCTTCGCGGGCATGGTAGTTACGACCTCAGACGGCTTTAGCAAGGCGAAACTGGCCCAGCTTGCTAAGAGTACAACGGCTGTAATGCACCAAGTGGCCCTCTTGCAGGCAGAGGTCTCTTCGCTCCGTAAGGCCAATGAGGCACTAAGCAAACGCCGGAGAGCAAAAAAAACACACGTGAGGCTTGGAGGGTCACTTACTGTACAAGAGGCACAGGATCTACTGGATCAGAAGGCCGTGGATGGGGAGGGAATGCAAGAAACGCAGCCGGATAGTAGTAATGCAGGGGGGGCTCGTACGAAGGTTCGGTGCTGTGGTGTATGCGGTAAGCCTGGCCATAATGCGCGCACTTGCCAGGAGGCTGCAGAAGCATCTGATTCAGCTGTTTCTGATGTAATTATAGTTAATTCCTTGTGTTGATGTGGTGCAATTGAGGATGGTTTGTCAGGGTGTGGTGGGAGGTGGGTCACTCGCTTATATGGGTCACTCGCTTATATGGGTCACTCGCTTATAATATACGTTATGGGGCGTTGCTTGAATTGGAGTGACCTGGCAGGGAGCAACTCAGAAAGACTTAGGTGTCTTGATTTTGTTGGCTGAAGATGAAGTGTAAATATACACGGAAGACTATGGCTTTAATTCGAGAGTCGTTTGTCGATTTTGCGTCGGTCGGGTGAATTCCGGTCTAGAAACTTGTGGAACACAAACCAGGGCATCAAACAAATGAGAGCTAAGGTAGATTCTGTGAGTGATACCATAATAGTACTGCATGCTGCTCTTCAAACTCCAGAGATGGCAGCTAAACACCATCAGTTTGCTCCCACAATGACCTCATCAATCACGCCCACCAGCTGCTTTGTGGCCGTGACGTTGGGACAATGACCAGTTTCCAAAACAAACGTCTTTACTTCCCTCCCTTCCTTCTCGATATTCGCCACCAATGACTTCTGGTATTCAAATGGCACCATGTTGTCTTTCGTGCAATAGACATAGGCAACCGGGTTTTTTTTCCAAGCAGCCGGACCTGTAACGGTATCCCTCGTACAAAGTCCATTCCAAACCGACACTAGTGAGTCGAGATACGCTTGCACCTCTTCCTCGTTTGACTCGCCGAGATCATCCCCAATAAGTGGTCCCTTCGCATCCCGGAAACTGAGCCCGCCATCCTCGTCGATATTAAATACAACAGGCATCGACTCTTCATGCCCGAACTCTGCAATAAGCGCTGCCATGGATTGCCCCTCAGCTAGCGCAAAAGCACAGACATAGATCAGTTGGACAATGCCGCCTCCAAGTCCCTTCTTTGAGCGGGCTTCACGGCTGAGCCCATGCAGAGCGTTGGTGCCTACTTTGCCTCCATATGAGTGCATAATGATGACGACTTCGCGACCTGCCTCAACAAGGCTGGAGACATACGATCGAAGAAGCTCTGAGTCAGTAGCTAGGCTAGAATTGGGAGGCCGTGCGCCGTTCACCGACGTCAGGCGAGGACAATGGACTTCGTAGTCGAGGGCTCGAAGGGAAGTGATGAGCTTAGTCATTGATGACGGTGTGTGCCAAGCGCCATTGACATGCACAATGGTTGGCTTTTGAGTTGAAGCCATGTTGGTGTTGAGAGCGTTGACTGAAATAGGCAGGGACTGTGTATGTTGTTTGAGGTGTCGAGGTCGGTGTCTTTATTTTTTGAAGGGGACAAGCCTCGACTTATATGAGTTTCACGGTTCTATCTGACTCGCATATACCCAGGATTATCGTTTAATGGCCAATGATGACTACTTGAGTGAGCAAGGCCCAACCGCATCTTCTCGAATAACAGTGTTGTATTGCGGGGCGTAAGGTAGGGCGTGGGAAAGGAACAATATTTATGACAAGAGCGAGATTGAACGCCAGAGACCGAGAAGACCGGACGCATAACCCCACTCCAGTTCTTTTGTGCAGATGTTGACAATTCTTTGGCCAGCCCTACAGCCCTATGAGGTCTGGCAGACTGTGACATGTCAAGCCAGATTCGGAGCACTCGGACTGAGACAGAAGACTGTTTGTAAGATAGCCACTTGGCAACATGGTTAAGAGGTGCAGAGTTGTCTTCCGCACATTAATTGGCCACGCACAATCGCGGTGTTGTCAATCGAGGAATGGCCACCCGCCACTGATTTGGATGCTCGACTACAGAGTAGGTGTGGGCAATTCCGAGTATCGGATCGCTATGCACATGTTAGCCGGCGGATTGGGACGTTGTTGGGCTGTTGGCCGTTGGAAGAACCATGATGAAACCGAGTGTCGTTTGTGGTCAGCCCTGTCATGTTGCATGAATCTGTCTCCGTGTCGACAGCGTGGCTCACAATGTCGCACTGTTTGATAAGATGGATAAGATAACGGCTGATGCAGGGGTCCGTGCACGGCAGGTTAGCAGTCCATGACGTGAAGTCGACGGAAAAACAAATTGTTCCGACTACCAATGTCTCGATATGCACCTCTAACGGGCGACAACCTATCGCTGACGTCGAAACAACTTCCAGAGCGAAGATGAGAGCCCCATGGTGACACTACACCGAGCCGTGCAGTGATACTCAGGAACCGCCAATTCGACAGCCTTCTGCGACCATTCAGGCTTTGACTCTATGCGGAAATGATCTTCATCGAAGAAAGCACCCCAGCTGTCGAGTCCCCGAGGGTGTGGGAGGAGCCGCAGTCAAGCGGGGCGGCATGGATCCCTTTCAACCCTTGGGCATACACAGACACATAGCACGACAAGCGAGGCTCGATCCCAAGTTATCTCCGACACGGTTACCTCAGCCAAGCAGCTATCATCATTTCACGGCGGACAGCGCAACCGGTCATCGCTGCTCAAGGGTCGATGTATCTCGATGTCGATGGTGGCTGACCGCATGGGATGAACGCCTGTCTCAGTTGAGATGGTGATGGAGGGACGAGCAGAAGAAAACCTTGACTGAACGGCCAACGGAACTGCTTGGCACCTTTGCACACACCCTGCCCGATGACGTAGCGTCCTGCCGGTTCCAAGGCCCTGCGCATGCCGACTTTTTCGGGCCCTCCCAAAGAGGTGTCGCTTCGGAAAACTCTCCAGCCCCCTCTGAAGACTCCATCTTCCATGACCCCCGGGCCAATCCCACGCCCTCTCTTCCTACCTCTTTGCTGTACCTGGATACCGTGGATGTCGCCGAAGGGCCCCGTACGGAATCCTTCCCCTAGATCCTACACCCCTCCACGTCGTGTCCAAAACTGTCTCCGTCTCCCCCTCCCCCTCCCGCTCCTGTCATAACCTCAACTATTGCTGCGAGCCCAAAGACCGGCTGGCCACTCACGTCACAAGTCATTGCTGGAGCCGAAAAATATAACTCCCGTGCCCAGCATCAGTCTCCGTTCCACCCCCATCTTACCGTTTCATGCGCTGTGTTTGGTACCTCCCGTCTTCTGCTCCGTCTTTTGCTCCGTCATCGCTGAACCCTCCAAGCCCTAGTCCCCAAGACAAGGTGGGGGACGGGAAATGGTTGATGCGAGTCCTGTCCACCAAGCCAGCTTTGGGCTGACGGGCCATACGCCGCCAATACGGCCTCGTCGGTGTTGGTTGGGCATAGCTATCGTCGACCCATCCCCGCTTCCGCTGCCGGCCTGCTTCCATGTGTCAGCACCCCAGAGACCAAACCAACATATTTGACCGATCACCGGGCATCCTGGATTGACCGTAGTGTCCGAGGCCGGCTTGGATCGCGGTCAGCCCTTCTTTAAAGAAGATGGGCGACCCTCCAGCAACACCGACATCAGCCTCCGTCGATGCCAGCCCCTCGATAGCATCCTCATCCAGTTCCAATATCAGAAAGGAGAGAGGCGCCATCGCCGCACAGGTTCGGACCCTCATCCCCCCTATCACTGGCCAGTGTATGTTCTCTGACCTTGTCTTCAGGCATGCGATACCTGCCGCAGTCGAAAGCAACGATGCGATGAACAGCGTCCCAAATGTGGCACCTGTCAAAAGTTCAGGCTCGAATGCAACTATCGAGAGCCCGTTCCCACCAAGTAGGCTCGGCATTTCCCCTGCCCCTTTCTTCTTTGCCCTGTCCTGCTTCCTGTGTCGGTGAGCAACTAACGCGTAGTGCAGGAAAGACAAGACTCTAGTGGAGATTCTCGAACGGTTGAAGGGCCTCGATGATCGGTTGCTGAACTTGGAAACGAAAGTGGACGATTTAAGCCATCGGGGAAGCTCCGGCCCTTCCGCACTTGGCTTCCCCCATCTTCAGGCACCCGACTATGCCAGTCAGGCTGGAGCTGCGATGATTGACCCAGCGCTGACAGCAGCACCATTTAACTTGCAGCACGATTTGTCTCGAAACGCACCGGTGGGTCAGGACCAGTACAAATATGTTTCCTCTGTTCACCAGATGCTAGGCTGGCCAGCGGTACAGCAGCTGTTTGCTTCGATCCAGGCGCGGTTGCCACACGTTAACTTCTCCTCGCTGGAGCGCGATGGAGTCTCGCACATGCTAGGAGTCCATCGCCCAGAGTCACAAGGGCTGCCTTCCGAAGGCACCATGCGCACTGAGCGTTCGCCTGGGCTTCTGACGACCTTGACCTGGGAAAACGTTCGGATGTGGAGCCAGGCTTACTTCGACACTACCAACCTCTTTTACCCTATTCTAGATCGCCAGTCCTTCATGCAGGAGACTTTGCCATCCCTTTACAGGAGCGGCTTCAGCAACTCGATATCCTCGACCATCGCCCTGCTGGTATTCGCTCTCGGGGAGGTATCGCTAGAAGGAAGAGAAGGGGCACCTGTGCACGTTTACAACGGACGAGCGAGTGGGGTGAAAGGGGGCTCGAAAGCGCAACCCCCTGGGCTTGCTTTGTTCAACGAGGCGAGAAGCAGAATGGGGTTTGATCTCACGGAGTGCAGTCTGGAAAACGTTCAGATATTCGCCCTCGCAAGGTAGGACGCCCTGCTCCATGTCGTGTGTAAGCATTCCAGCCAGTTCTTAACAATAGTTTAGTGCATATTATGGGAGCTGCTTCTATCCGATGGTGTGTCTCTCCTAAACTGCAACCTGTTGGAAGGCAAATTGCTAATCGGCGCACAGGACTTTTGGAGAATGACTGCCTCCACCTCTTTGGCACTTCAGGCTCTCATAACCAGGTACAGTTCCCTAGTTTTGGGTCAATTTGATGAAATCGCTGCTAAAGTGGGTAGCAACCCCGGAGAGCTATCCTCACCGAGGGCGGACCTGATCAGGAGAGCATTTTGGCATTGCTCTATCTTGGAGACGTAAGTAGCCTGGTGTCTGTAAAGCTCAAATGGTTCACTGACAAGAGCCCGTCTAGTTCTCTCAATCTCGAGCTGGGGTTCCCG